>NC_135587.1:20597692-20917884 GCF_965152235.1 Eretmochelys imbricata
AGACCCCTGGGCAATGCGAGCTTTGAGCTCTGCAGAGGCATTGGCTGCTGCCTTCCTCCCTGGTGCCAGAGCTCAGCCTCTCACACCACAGAGGAGCTGCCATGGACACAGGGTCCCTGTGGCTGGTCAGGTCAGCCGGGGGCCCTGTGCAGTTCCTGCCCAGGATGATGCGCTGCCTCCCCCATGGCACTAGCGCAGCTGGTCCTGGCTGACAGCGGCCCTGCCTCAACCCTGGCTACCTTGCCCCAGTCTCGGCTACCAGACTTCCTGCTGCCCCTGTGCAGAGGTCATGGTGTTGCTGGACCGGTGACTGCCTCCCTGCCCAGGGAACCTCGCCACTCCCAGCCTCCATGAGCCCAGCCCTCTTAATCCCCGGGCCCCTGAGAACTGGGGTGGGGGGTGTCACACAGCCAGGGGGTGCTAGGATCTTCTCAAATGTTTGTGCGGTTTTATTTTAGCTGCTGTATTTGGTTCTCTGTTTGAACAGAACTGTGAGAGAACATGAAAGGTCATTTATGTTATAACTACACTGATCAAAGCCCTTCCACTTTATTACTCAGATCCTTGCAAAGCAGAGGAGATTCAGCTTGTTATATTGTCTTCGTCAACTAGGTGGAGGGCAATTATTTTTTCTTTGTGAGGGAGGGGACTCTTGACACTATGACAAAGTTGGAGAACCCCTGCTTTAGTCTAACCCAAGTTATTGGGTTTAATATTAGGGGTAACTTGCACTGGCTTGTGTTATAGAGGGGTAGGGCTACGTGATCTAATTGTACCTTGTGGCTGTAAACTCTATGAAATTTCTGCTTCCTGCATATGGCTAGCAGGTTTCATACCATCTTGCTGCTTCTTCCCCCTCCCTTCCTAGGAACTGCCACTGTCAGAGACAAAACTGGAATTACATTGCTGCACATTTCCTCTAGTTATTAAAACTCAGATGTGTAGAGGGAACAACCACATTGTTTCTTGTTTTGTCAAATAACTAGAACAGTTCTACCATTTCTCCATATTCCGCAATCACAGATGTCTTGGGACAGGCTCTTCCCCTCAGGCATGTCAGAAACTTGATTGCAGACGATTTTCAAAATGCTTTTCAGGCAGGATGTCATCCAAATATTGAATTAGCAGTTATGAGAGCAGGGACTTGCAGAGGTGTGGAGTAGATTACAGGCACTCCAGAGCTCTGGTAACTGGTAATTAATGACCTATATTTTCCAAGAACACATCAGACAAATGTTTGTCTCCTAAGCAAATGGAAAAAATAAATATGAATTCCTCATGTCGGTCTTATTTCTTGGCTCCTCTTCCACTGAAGATGGGGCACATGGAAGAGCTGGAGGAGGGGTGATTGCATTCCCCAGTGCGGTGTAATGTTCTGTGCAAGCAGAGCTGTGAAATTCCCAGCTTGTCGTTATTTATTAATGTCAAAGTTCTCCGCTTTTTCTCCTCGGTGGTGTCTCTGAGTGGAATGATTCCCAAATCAAATTGCCTGATTTTCTACAGCACCAGCCCCTTTGAATATACAAGTCACGCAGGTCAGGAAGGAGATTGTAAAGGCAGACATGGCAGAGAAATTGTGGGATGACTCGTGTATTTAGTTTTACTTAAAGAAAGAAAGAGCCAGATTCCTTCAGCTGATGGAAATCAGTGTTGCTTCATTGATGAGCCGATGTGATCAGCTGATGGGGAAGTTGAAATGATGGGAAATCAGGCAGGGTTGAGGGTGTTGGGGTATTTTAAGGCATAAGACTGAATTATATTGGTGCTTTGTGCTTTTATAACCTGTCTGCTGGGGATCTCAAATATTTATTGATTAAGCCATAAATCACCTCTATAAGGATAGTAAATAATATCCCCATTTTACAGATGGGTAAACTGAGTCATCAAGAAGTTAAGTGATTTGTCTTGAGTCAGTGGCAAATAGAACCTATGACACGCTCTAATTCCCGATCTGCTGTCCTCTGCTCAAACCACTAGGTAACCCTGCCTCCATCTGAGTCAGGCTTCATAGTGTTTGGTGGAGGAGCCACTAAGGAATGTTCAAGTGGCTGCTAGTAGCTGCATTTCTTTTCTGGAGAGCATTATCTTTGTGGAGCTTCTGTCAGACCAAGACATCAGGTGTTTCCTAACTTTATCTGTCCAGTCTCCATTCTGGCTGTGTGACCCTTTAATGCCCTAGAGAATCCACCCACTGAAACAAATTTCTGCAAACGGGAGCAAAAATCCAGGCCTCTTTGTCCTTTCCTGTGTCCGCCGGAGGGCAGAGGAGGGTGCTGCAGAGTAGAGCTCCTGCTCAGCCACCATTGCACTAGCGTAAAAAAAATTTTGCATCCTACCGGCTGCAGTAAAAACCTACTCCTGTTGCACCAGCAAAAGCGGCTTTTATTCTTAGCGATTTGAGTTCTCCAATAAATCTCGGCAAAGTTGTAATGTCTCTGAAAATGGCATGTTCTCATCGTTATTACACCTGCCGTTCTCTGCTCTGAAACGTTTAGGACAATGCTTCTTTGATGGGATCTGTTAAGCGCGATATTTTTGGGTGCGGAACAATTGCAGTAGTTAAATGTTCCCTGGGCTGATCATTTACAACAGCATCACAGCAAAAATGGTCCTGTGAGCCAGGAACTCGAAGGAGCGGATTGTTACCAATTTATCTTTGGCGGGAACTGTCTCATTCTCGGGCCAGAATCTATCACTGCTTCGTATTCATTTGATGATAGACACACTGAAAGAAACGGCCATGCAGGGAGGGACGGTTCTGGAAGTCAGACGGCAGTGATGCTTAGCAGGAGGCAGCAGCCTGTTGTCTCATGGAACATTTAAGGGAAACTATTATTATTTAATTTTATTGAAGTAGCACCCCATAGTCCCAGTCAGGGGCACTCATGCCAGATCTTGAAATGATAGTGAAATGATGGTCTCTGCCCCCAAAGAGCTTACAGTGGCTGTATAAGACAAGAGACATCAGGTGCATACAGCAAACAGACAGGCGTGCAGAAAGCTCTCGGGTGATATAGGATCTAAAAATTATATTTATGAGATGTGGGGAGGCTCTGTTGTGAATACAGTGTTGTACAAGTTTTTTTTAATGGAATTAAAACAGCTTTCTTTTTTAAATGGAAAGATTCTTCTGTTCTTTAAAAAGTCCAAAACAAGCATATGAAATCCAGAAAGTGAAGCTGGACAATTTCATTGTCATCGTTTTCCTCCTTCTGCTCCTGTTGTCATATCTAAAGTTGTGATCTTTCTTGAAAGAGAGCATGTTTGATGAAACAGAACATGTTTGACAAAACAACCACACGCACAAACAAACACACAAAATTATGTATTTGTACATTTGTATTCACAATCCGTCCTCCTCCTTTTCCACCAAAATATAACATGCACGCAGCTTGAGTTCCAGCTTTGTTACCTTGCTTGACAAGTAGCCATGCCTTATCTGCAATCTGTACCACACACAAGCACCTCTAGTGGCTGAATAATATATGGCAAGTAAACATATCATTGCAGCACCGGGAATGTCCTTCTTCGGAGACAAATTTATGTCGCATTTATTATTGCTCACCTCCAACTTTCCTTAGGTAGCTGAATATTTTCAGGAGGACACCGAGCAGATGTAGAAATGGCCACCTATCTTTTTATTTAAAATTTTAAAAATGTACAGTTTCCAGGAACTGCTCTGAAGTAAGAAACAATATGATTCCGCTAGTGAATAAGTCATGAGGGTTAGAGTCTGAATCTACATATTTATGTTCATACTCCATCATCCAGGGGGATGATTTATATAATTCATACAAGTGAGAATATTTATATTCCAAACCACAGCCATCAAAGCCTTCCTATTAAGAGTCCCATGAATGCTGGAAGACTGACTATGCCCCAATGTAAACCAAACTCATTTGAGGGAAATATGCAGGGCCACACACTTTACCATTGGCAATAAGGCCCATATGTCATTGCTTCTAGCTCGTTGAGGCTGCTTACAATAAAGCCGGGCAGTGATGGGATGAAATGATCAGCAAGATGAATTTGTTTCTTCCAGGGGTAACAGGAAGAATCCACAGAACTTACCCAGGCAAGTGAACAAGTGCTTCGAGGAAAATATTTCCACCAGAGACTGCTAATTTCATTTAGGTCTAACTGTTAAGAGACTCCAGCTCATCTTCTCTCTTAGCACGATCCAAAGCCCCTCTAAGTCAATGTAAACACTCCCATGGACTGTAACAGACAGGCTTCGGATCAGGCTCTCTCGTCATATCAAGCTGCAGGTTTAAACATTACCTTATCCTCCGCTCACCCCTCCTAAAAGGAAAGCGGCTCATTCTACCCACCCACAGCCGCACCCTTGTCTTATGTCTTGAAATTGGAAACAAAATCTAGTCTATCCATCAGCAAGGAAAGAAGTTCATTTCTGGGAAGGTCACCAATGTTTTGGCCGCTTCTGTTCTCTTTGGGTTTGCTGCTTGGTTGAATTTTGTTTGTTTGGGGTGTTCTTTATTTTTGCATTTGCCGCCCACTTTTCAAACATATCCTGCCTGGGCTTGATCCAAAGCCCTTGAAGGCAGCTGAGAGTCTTTCCATTGAGTACAATGGGCTTTGGATCAGGCTGTGTGTGCCCATTTCTGAAAGGGACTCTGTACCCTTCTCTGCTACTCCCAGCCCCACCAATGCTCCGAGCCCCCTCTAGGAACAGGCCCGAAACTGGCTGGGACTTGAGCCCTTCATTCTAGTGGGTGGCCTTGTCCGATAGGTACTGTCTTTGCCTTTCTCCTGGGTCTTGCTAATAGGGTTACCAGCGAGCCAGTTTTTAACCAGCCTGGCGGGTTTGGGGACTCCCTTGCCAATTACAAGACATGTTGGAGCACCCACACGCATAGTCCAGCCTGTAGTGCTGTGTTAGGATATGGTAAAAAAATTACACACACACCAGAAGCAATACACTGATATTGTGTTGTGTGGAGGGGTGTCAAATGGTCAGTGCTAGGACCCCATAGCACAGTGGCCGTTTACTACTAAAGCCCCGTTGTGGCTAGGGTGCCTGTCCCCTCTCCATCCCCCTTCATCCAGGCCCCTTTGAGTCCCGCCGATCTCCTCAGGCTGGCAAAAGGCTTTGTCCCAAAAACGGAACTCAAAAGTCCAAAACTAACGCGGAGTTTTTTACTTCTCTTCCAGTCTTTCCCTCTCACTCACAGCTTATATCTGGCTAGGGCTCTGCAGCAGCCCTGCTCCTTGTAATGGCTCCTTCCCCAGCTCTGCAGTCTTCTGTTTGCTCAGTTTCCCCAGTTTACTGCCAGGCTTCCCAGCTGCTCTTTCAGCCATGGTCTCCCTGCAGCTTCCTACTGCCTTTTATACTGGAATCACTTGATTCCATCTTGGAGGGTTTGCTTAGCCCCAGGCTCTCCAGTCCATTGGCAAGCCACCCTGTCCCAGCCCCTTTTGCTTGCTGCGGGTGTGGCAGCCAATGACCAGTGTTTCTGCATCTCTGACCTATTCATGACCTGCACCCGCAAACCCTTTTGCTTACAAATAACTGCTCATGTGAGGAGTCTCACTGAAGTCAATGGGCCGAGTCACATGGCTAATGTTAACCTATGGGGGAAATTCACCCCATGCGGACAGCCAGCACAAGATCTGCATGTCACTTGTCCCGTGTAAACCCTATAAACCAGGCCAGAAGTTAAATTTAAGTGGCACACAGGGCTTGCATTGGCGCTCTACATGGGGTTGAATTTCACCCGCCCTACCCATATGCTGGGGTTTGAGGGATCATGTGTTTGATTTGGGTCATCTAGGTACTTGGACTAATGGTTTGTTCTTCTGATTTCATTTATCAGGGCTGCTATACGCACAAATAGGACTGCTATTAATAGTAATAGAGATGTTTAAAATAATGCAAGTGTGATCTAACCAGCTGATATTTTAACGCCAGGAGAACCCGTGATCTCTTTCAGATATTTTTTCCAGAACAAGAAATAAAGAAAAAAAAAATCTGCTCTTTTTTTAACTATAGAAAGCTTCTGCTTCAAGAAACTTTTGTTTCTCAGGGAAAAAATTAAAAATGCCTTTTGCTAATCTCTGTCTTTTAGTGTCTGTGGTTTGATTTGTAGTTATCCTCTGAAAAATCTGACTGGCGAGCACTCTGACACCTCCCTCGAGTTTTTAGCGGCATCAGAAAGACATATCAGAAAAGTCCGCTGCCTTTGGGGTCTGCTAGCACACTCACCAATTTGACAGAAACTAGCCTAATTAAATTGCAGCCATCTTTTCTGTTCTTTTTAAAGTAGCTCTTTGTCTGTGACACCAATTACCATTTTCAACTCTCTCTCACTTCAAGGCCCAAGTCCCGCTCCTCAACCCCCTGTACTTTGCCGTTCAATCATGGGGGGAAACGATGAAGGCATGGGAGCCCCATAAAGGAAGTGAATTGCCTCAGTGCTGTTGCCTAAGGCCTAGCATGTGCTGCCCCTTACTCCTCCTCCCCTTGGCTACCTTCTGTGGATCTCTTTGCTTTAGCCCGTCCTACTTCTCTCCAGCCTCTCTCACACAGATGAAGAGGTAATGTTCTCCCCCCCACAATGTGATCTGTCAGGGTTTTTTTAATTCTCCTTCTTCTGAAGCATCAGAGAAGGCCCTGCCTGGAGATGAGACACTGGACAGGAGGCAGGGCTCTGAGGGGGCACCGAGCACTCTCTCTCGCTCCGGGGCATGGCTGGCTGGCTCTTGCTCACCTGCTCAGGGTCTCACTGATCACCAGATGTGGGGTCAGGAAGGAAATTTCCCCCAAGCCAGAGTGTCAGTGAGCTGGGGGGCGAGGAGGTCGCTCTCCTCTGCAGTGTGGGTGGGGGCACTTTCCAGGATGATCTGGGTATATCCCATTTCCTTGCCTCTGCAGGGGCCCTGAGCACTGGTTGTCAGGACAGCCAGGCGACCGGCCATTGCTGGAGCAGGAGCAGGCTGGAGCGGGCACAGTCTGTCAAAACTACCAGGTAGCCAGGGGTGTCCCCAAGAAGGTAGCGACGTTGAGCAGACTGGAGTGGCTGCTTTCATCGTAGCCTAGATGCCGGCCTTTGGAGCACCTGGTTAGTGGATGGCTGGGCCCTTAGGAGTCACAGGTAGGGTTGCCAGCTTTCTAATCGCACTAAACCGAACGCCCCTGCCCTGAGGACCCGCCCCTTCTCTGAGGACCCGCCCCCTGCTCACTCTCCCCCACCCTCACTCACTATCACAGGGGCAGGGGCTAGGGGTGCGGGAGGGGTCTCCGGGCTGGGGCAGAGGGTTGGGGTGCTGGGGGGAGGGTTGGGCTCTGGGCCGGGGGTGTGGGCCAGAAATGAGGGGTTCAGAGTGTGGGAGAGGGCTCCAGGCTGGGGCAGAGGTTGGGGGGGGGTGGTAAGGGCTCTGGCTGGGAGTGTGGGCTCTGGGGTGGGGCTGAGGATGAGTGGTTTGGAGTGCAGGAGGGGGCTCCAGGCTGGAGCAGAGAGTTGGGGTGCAGGGGAGGTAAAGGCTTTGATGGGGGTGCGGTCTCTGGAGTGGGGCCAGAGATGAGAGGTTTGGGGTGCAGGAGGGGGCTCAGGGCTAGGGCAGGGTGTTGGAGTTTCAGGTGGGTGCAGGCTCCAGGAGGGAGTTTGGGTGAGGGAGAGGACTCTGGGCTGGGGTAGGGGATTGGGGTGCAGGAAGGGGTGCGGGGTCCCAGCAGCGCTTACTGCGGCTCCCAGGAAGCAGCCGCCAGGTCCCTGTGGCCCCTAGGCATATGGGCGCCAGGAAGGCTCCGCACGCTCTCCTCGTGCCTGCATATGCTGCCCCTGCAGCTCCCATTGGTTGCGGTTCCTGGCCAATGGGAGCTGCAGAGCCGGCACTCAAGGCGGGGGCAGCATGCGGAGCCTCCCTAGCTGCCCATGCGCCATGGGGCTGCAGGGACCTGGCGGCTGCTTCCGAGAGCCACGCAGAGCCAGGGCAGGCAGGGAGCCTGCCTTAGCCTCGCTTTTAATGGCCCAGTCGGTGGTGCTGACCGGCGCCACTGGGGTCCCTTTTTGACCAGGCGTTCCAGTCAAAAAACAGACACCTGGCAACCCTACTCACAGGTAGTTATCTCAAATGACTCATCAGTCTCAGAGGACTCATCACACTGATGCACCTCGCTCTCTCCTGTTCTCTGCCTGTGGCACATACTAGTCTCCTGTGGGCTATAATACTTTGGTCTCATTTCAGTTGTTGGGTTTAGTGTACGGGGCCTGATGGTCTGTACTAGACAGGAGGTCAGACTAGATGATCTAATGGTCCCTTCTGGCCTTAAACTCTGTTATCTACTGTTATAACTTTACAACCTATGTAATTAACAGAGAGGAAGGATGATCCTGTAGATAAGACACTGGACTGGGACTCAGTGTTTACTTCCAGGTTCTGCCACAGACTCCCAGTGTGACCTTGGGCGAGTCACTTAGGCCCTGATCCCAGGCACATGCTTAACTTTAAGTTAATGATATTTAAGCGCATGCTTAAAGTGAAGCACATGTGTTCGTGCTTTGCTGAGTGGGGACAGGATTATTCATGTGCTTAAATGCTTTGCTAAATCCAGCTTTAAATCTCTCTGTGCCTCAGTTTCCATCTGTAAAAAGGGGATAACCCTTTCTTTTGCCACATTTTGTCTGTCTTGTCTATTTAGACTGGCAGCTGTCTGGGGCACGGACTGCCTCTTACTTTGTGTCTGTACAACGCCCAGCCCAATGCAGCCCTGAACTCAGTCTGGGCCTCGGGTGCTACTACAATACAAATAAGAAATAAAAATTTCCTCCAAAATTCAAAGTTCAACTAGCTAATAACATTCCAGCCTCTGACCAAGGCCCTTGTTGGATTGAAGTTTCCCGGTTCTCACGTTATTTGTAATGCCGGAAGGTGGCATTGCCTCTTCCTAGCCAGGAAAGCACATGGGTCCTGTGGGCCAGGAGCTGTTAAAGTAGGAGACAGAGTATGTGACCGTGTGATAGGAACAGCCCAGAGCATATTCTCCAGTCGCAAAAGCAGCATAGGTTTGGGGAATACGTCTGATCCTCCCGCTGGACGATCTGGGAATTGCAGCTGGGGAACGAGGTCTGCAATGGCAATAGTGCAAATTCCAGAAAACCTCTTCTCCCAGCACAAGACATTGAGGTGTCCAGTGTATCTTTCTCTAAACAGTTGCCCCACAATGGACTCCCAGCTTGGAGAATTTGAACAAATAGCAATTACAGATCCTGGCCATCAGTGCGTGGGTGTGCATTATAACTGCATCCCTGCTCGGGTGTCTTCTGCTCGCAGGAACCATTTGACCCTCAAGCCCCAACCCACTTCTAATCAGTGCTTGGAATCCATTACTCTTTCAGAAATGATTTCCACTTTAATTACTGCCCAGCCTTGCACAGGACGCGCACACACTGCGTAGGACAGACCCACATGCTGGTTTTAAGTGAGGCCACTTTCTTAGGTCCCGAATCTGCAAGCACTGACTCCCATGCTTAACTTTAAACGTATGAGTCATCTTGTTGACTGCAGTGAGATCGCTCGAATGCTTATGCACTTGTATGATTGAGTCCTTATCTGTACTATCTCATAGCACCTATACCATTGAACTTAGCGCCTTCAGAACGCAGAGGAAGACCTAGTCATAGCTCTAAGGAACTTCATGTCTATGTAGGAGCTTGCAGCTTGATTCTTTGGAGCTGCTGAGTGCCCACAAATCTCACTGAAGTCAATGGGAGCTAGAGATGCTTAGCACCTTTGAAAATCAGGCCATTACCGACCCAATCCACCAAACACTCCCGGCCAGCTGAGTGCTTGCGATCATAAATAATCCACTTCAAATCAACAGGACAACTCCTGGTAATGAGCACACCCACCCTGTAGGAAATGCCCAGAGGAATGCACCCAAATGGCATGCAATGATGTGTACGTGTTCCAAGGAGAGTCTGCTAAGATGCTAAGTAGGGGTCCTATTTCTGTGTAACTAGCTGCTCGATCTTATTGAGCTCTCGGCTGCAACCTTTGCTCGCTGCACTGATGAAATAGCAATAATAATAATAATTAATAATAAATGAGTCATCCCAAAATCTGTTGGCTGCTTCTAATGCCAACTTATTCAGCTGGTGGCTAGACATTGCAGCAGCTGTGTGTGACTTGAAGCCTGTCAGACTGAAAAATCATCTTCTCAGACACAAAAAGCGCCAAGAATAGATCCCAAGTGGTTGCAGAGGAACGCACTGGTGGCACTGAAATCATTCACTCCTGTTGGGCCTATACCTCAGAGGACATTGCTCCTATTGGACTGCTGCACAGCTCTCACCTCCTGCAGGGGCTGCAGAACCACCCCACTTGCAAGGCACGCCCTCATGTCTGCATGTGCTTTCCCCAGGGAGGTTCTGTTTTCCATTCTCATGTTGCTCTCCCCCTTGGTCATATTTGCTGGCCTTCATGGCACACTGCAAGGCTCATCTTTTTTACAGGGGCTATTGGGAAGGGGTGATGTTGGCTCAGGTGTCACGTCTAGGGAAGGTGGAATACTCCTGCCCTGTCTCACAGGGGTACGGTGAAGCCATATTCATTAATGATCATGGTACTATGTTGATAGGGGTCATCTAAGTACTTGGACACCCAGATGCAGGATTTTACCTGTGCATGCAGAGGTAAAAGGGTCTGCAGAGCATTTCCCAAGCTACATGGTCCCCAGCCTGAAGACAGTTCACACCATGAACAGTAAGGACTCTATGCTGCCCTTTTGTTTCTACATGAGCAACCGCCCTTGACATCAATGGGAGATGCATGCAGGGACAGAGGGCAGTGTGCAGCCCTTAATCAGAGGAATGTGGGGCTGGAAGGGACCTTGAGAAGTAAACCTGGCCCATCCCTGACAGGAGTTTGTCCAACCAGTTCTTAAAAACCTCCACTGACAGGGATTTCACAACCTCCCTCGGAAGCCTGTTCCAGAGTTTAACTAGCCTTAGAGTTAGCAACTTCTTCCCAAAATCGAACCTAAATCTCCCTGGCTGCAGATTAAGCCCATTGCTTCTTGTCCTACCTTCAGTGGAGCTGGAGAACAACAGATCCCTATCCTCCCGAGAACAGCCCTTAACATACCTGAAGACTGTTATCCGGTCTCCCCTCAGTGCCTGGTTCCCAGACTGGCTTGCTCCCTAGGCGTGGCATGGGGAGAACACAGCTAGTGCCATAATGGCATCACTTGAAGGAAGCACCTGCGCCAGATATCAACTGATGCTCGCTGAAGTGTGCTCCAATATGAGATGAGAGCAACACTCATCCTGTTACTGGGGAAAACAGTCCCCAAGTCCTCCAGCCTCTGTTACTTCTCATACCGCCTTACATAGGTTAAACAGGAACTAACCCCCTTCCACAATCTTTCGTGCAAACCATAAACCTTCCTCCAAATGATTTGCCACCTGTCTTTGTGTGTTATAGAAAAACAGAAGGAAGTATTTAGATCTCAAGCCCTGCTCCTAAGTACCACTGAGCTGGAAAAATATGTAAGCTCAGATCCTCTGCTGGTGTAAATCAGCCCTGTTCCAATGGAAACCGTGGGCGAGATCCTGAGCCATAGTAAATCAGCCCTGCTCTATTGGAGGCAATGAGAGAGATTTCTAACTGGTGTAACTCAGCACCACTCCATTGGAGTTAGGGGACTAGATCCTCAGTTAGCATAAATCTCCACTGAACGCAATGGGGCTACTTCAACTGACACCAGTTTAGGATCTGGCCCCTGTGCCTATGTAGAAGTCAAAGGGACATAGTCTGCCCTTCTGCAGTTCTGGAAAACTCAGAGGAGATTTACACCTGCTGAGGATCTGGCCCTGTAGTGGAACATGAGCTGCAAAAAGAATACAGACGCTTGGGGTGGGAGGAATCAGAGCCAGTTCTTGATCATAAATTTCTCGCACCAGGTGAGGAAGGGAGACTATGAAGGATTAGCACAGACATGAAAATTAAGAGTCAGAAATAATTAAAACTGCCTGGATCTCTGTTTAGCCCCAAAGGAAGCCCTCATGGCAGTGTGGGTGCTCATTAAAGAGATATAATTAGAAATCTGAAACCACTGATGAACCGCTTTAAATCCCCAACACCACATTCTCCCTGATAAAGGAGCCTTCACCCTCTTTATCACCTCTCAAAAGGCACTTAGTGCTGCAGAGGGCCCTAATGAAAGAGAGAGAGTTAAGAGACACAGAAAATTGTGGCCCGGCCTGGAGAGTTAAGAGACACAGAAAATTACATTGCAACCTTAATTCTGAAATAGCTTCATCAAAGGTAGGAGAAAATGAGGAGTGAATCAGAAGCTCAGGCATAATTGGCCACCCCACTACTTCTTCCAGGCTCTTCACCAGCTAATCTAATGTCATTGCTGTCTGGGATGACCATAGAAGGACAGTCTCTGCCCTGAACAGTACACAAGGATATATTTCACTCATGTAAATTGTTATATTCTTGGCACACACACAGAGCAGTTAGATAAAAACATGAAATACACTAGTTGGAAGAAAAAAGAAAAGGAGTACTTGTGGCACCTTAGAGACTAACAAATTTATTTGAGCATAAGCTTTCGTGAGCTACAGCTCACCGATGAAGTGAGCTATAGCTCACGAAAACTTATGTTCAAATAAATTGGTTAGTCTCTAAGGTGCCACAAGTACTCCTTTTCTTTTTGCGAATACAGACTAACACGGCTGCTACTCCGAAACTAGTTGGAAGGTTGCAACACAACACTGGTTTATTTCTTAGAATCCAGAGCCCTAACACACAAGAACCAAAAGCAGAGGGAGCTAAAACAGGCTGCTCCCAAAGGCACAGAGGCACAACTCAGCCCACCTTACTCAGCTCAGACACTTCCCTACGGATCCCGCTAGCCTGCAAGCAGGATCAGGGGCCTTACATCAAATCCACAGAGAAAAATATCAGCTCTGCTGATGCATGTGAATAATTTATGAAATCTGTCAGTTGAATTTACTTCACCAATGATGCCATAGTATCATCAACAAAGAGCAGGGGGGTGGTTGGATGAGTTCCATCAACATTCTTCGGGCTGCTGTTCCCCCTCTCGCCCGATGGTCGTTGGGTGCCCTTACGCCTTCTCTGGTTTGTGCCACAATTTTCTCTTTGCCTCCCCTAGTGGTTGCAGACGTCTCTCACACTTCCTAGGGTCGTCAACCCTCAAGGATTGTCTTGGAGTCTCCAGGAGTTAAAGATTAATCTTTAATGGAAGATTATGTCATGTGACGAAACCTCCAGGAATACATGCAACCCTACACTCTATCCCACCATCCCTTCTGCACCGTTCCACGGCCATCTTCCTGCTATCTCACCCTGCCTGCTGCAGTTCTCTCCAGCCCCAGCATGCACAGATGGGTGCCGTAAGAGCGCATTGGCAAACGCCCCACACACATAAACACCATGCCTCTGCTTGGAGCTCTCCACGGCTCCTTTGAATTTTGCCGCCTAGATGCACATTCTCACAGGCACATGTTATGTTCCCAAATAATCTTCCCGGGAAGAGGCAGCATCCATGAAGACTTGTGCAAATTGGTATTCACCCCTAGGAGTGTGAGCTTGGCCATCCTTTGTGAGTCTGGGAGCGAGCCAGCTGTCACAGATCCTAGCCGGTACCCCTCAGGGCCACCCACTGGGACTACTGGGAGGAGAATCCGAGCTTCTGCTGCTCTGGAGACCCTGGGTGTTTGAAGCTTCTGGAGCCTGCAGCACTGGTTCTTTCCTTGGACTCTCTGGCATATTTCCTGGGCACACTGACTCAGTCTGCTACCCCATCTTGGAAATTGAGCTCCTCTGTCCATCTGCCCAAGGACCAGTGCTGACCCCTGAGATACCCCACTTATTTAAATGCTCCCCTGTTCTAGAAGGTGCCCCCTTTTTCTAATGGTGTGACGCGTCTGGTTACAGTTTAACTCTGATGAGGAAGGGACATGTGGCGATGGTGAAGCAGTCAACACCGAGTCTAAAAAATCTCTGCTCTTGTACTTAATCATGCAAAGCAGAGGAGAGCACAGACCATGCAAAACACTAAATGTTACATACATGTCCCTCTCTGGCTTGCCCCTTCTCTGGAATTACATACCCCACCCTGCCACCAAAGCCTCATTCTACTTTCATGTTCCCAAACTCCCTGAGTCACTCTCTTGCAAAAGGTCCCTGGCTGCTTCACAAGAGCTGCTTGGGCTTTAACAGAAACACTTAAGAAATATTCTGGGTCTGACCTTTTGCTTCAACTGATCTTTCAGAACTCCAGCAGAGAAATGACTGATTAATTCCAGTTCTGAAACTAGTGTTTACAGTGGGCCAGGTACAATTCCCCAGTTGCACTGGCGTTAGGGTGACCAGATGTCTCGATTTTATAGGGGCAGTCCCGATATTTGGGATTTTTTCTTATCTAGGCTCCTATTACCCCCCACCCTCTGTCCCAATTTTTCACACTTGCTGTCTGGTCACCCTACCTGACGTAGCCTACGGCACATTCTGGGTCTCTGTACATTGGAACCAGTGGGTAAAGTCATCTCCCACTAATTCGCATTGAAGCGAGCCCTGCACTTAGAGGAACCTGGGTCGTGCTTGGCAAAAGCTTCCAAACTGCTCTCCTGTTGGCAGCTACACAGATTTAAGGCTTCCCAGCTCAGAACAGTGTCTCAGCTGACAGCGTAGTGCTCTTTATTTACATATGGCGCGGCCGCTGAACAATGGAGTGTCAGGGGCGATTAAACGGAAAACCATCACAGCAGCAGAAATAACTGCAAGGCCGGCACTTAACACCATGTTTATGGATATCCCATCATAATCCTCTGCAGCATTTCAGATGCAGGCTGGGGTGCGCCAGGCCTGCAGACATTCTGAGAAACCTGAAGGCAAATGGGAAGGTTTATAGGGTGCAGCGTTGGGTTAAACCTCTCAGACCAGCTGCTCAGCTGCTGTAAATCAGCATAGCGCCATTGACCTTGGGGAAGCCGCGCCACTTTACATCACCTGTGGAGCCTTATATTTAAAGGAGGGAGAGAGGCTTCAGCTCTGTGTTGCCAGGGCCTTGGAGAGTGAGTAGGGGAAAAGATGGAGAACTCTGACTTCGCACCATTTGTGCTGTTTGTTTGACTCTTCTGTGCTCCGGAGCTTATAAAAACACGACTGACGAGAGGTGGTTCTGAGGAGGGTGGGTTACAGACCTGATCTCGAGTAGAGTCAGGGCGTGGTTTTACATTTGGGTTTGGATTCAAGGGACCTCAAATCCTGCAAGCTTTACTCACAAGATCTGGGCCACACCTAAACCAGAAAAGTAAGTCCTGGGTGCTCCTCCTGTGGAGGGAAGAGGCAGGATATTGTTGTAATTAATAAGACGGGGAATTTTTATAAGGCGTGCTGGAGCCATATGGGCCTTATGGGTCCCTCTTACTCTCTGGCTCCAAGCCTGATTAACATAGCTGGTGGTGGTTCGTGTCACCACACAGACCTGGGCTGGACAATGAAGTCATGGAAGGGTCTGCTGACTACACTACAGACCCCACTCTCAGTTCTGGACCATATCCATGAAATGCAACTTCCCCAACTCCTTGAAGCTCAAAGGGGTTTGGATCAGAGGTTCCACTTCAGTCCCAGCTTTAATAAATACAGGTGTAATAAAAGGCAAAATCATATGTATCAGGAATTCTATTTTACTGGTGGCTTTGGAGATCTGTTCGGAGGCCAACATTTATCTAAGTCACTCTATCCATCAAGAGCCTCCAGAGCTAAGACACTAGCTAGCTCTGTTCTGGGGGTTGATGCCACACTGACCCATAAAGCTTGTTGGGGGTTTTTTTAACATAGCTCTGAGAAAGAAGCTTTAATCCTGGAGATCTGGGGCCAGACTCAGCCCTGGCACAAGTGGGGGAAATTCCATAGCACCCGGTTAAGTGGCACTCACTTACACTGGGGCTGGATTTGACCCTTTTGACTGCACACAGCCCAGGCTGCAAGTATTCTGTGAATTGTTTGAATATGTGATTAAAACTCTGGGGGTAATGATAGCACACTAGGGTGTCGTGGGGTTTAATTCCTTTATGTCTGAAAGCACTTGGAGACCCACAGAGGAAAGACACCATTAGAGAAGTGCAAAGTAGTTGTTTTTTCCATGAGAAGAAAGCAGGAGCCAACCCTGGCCATGTTTCCTCTTTAAAGAGCAAAACGTTATGATGAGCAGAACTTAGATTTTATCTTATGGAAATGATCCTGGAGTTTCTAGTGATGAGACATAATCCCTGACCTAAGAGGGCATGCGAGAGGGGTGGGGTGGAGGAAGCCTCCCAGATGAGAATGGAGAGCTGATTATTTCCTCCTAAGGCCTTTGAGCTGTACAATTGTTAGAGTTTGGATCAAAATGTCTCTATATTCATCCATCTCATCCATGCCACAGGCGGCAGTTCTGAGTCCCAGAGCTGGCCAGATCCCCCTCCCTGAGGATTCCCCTGGTGTGGGAGAGCCCCAGTGGGGAGGAGGGCATCTGCAGTGGGGTGTGCTCTGGCCATCCCCAGCTGGCAAACTGTCCCCTGAGGGCCATTGGCAGAGGTTAGGACAGTCTCTCTACCAGGCCTTCCCTGCTGATGGCAGATGCAGAAGAATTTCGGAATTTCTACCACGTGCTTCAGGGCTGCGTCGGGCACCACCTCTTTCCCAGTGAAGATGAAATAATGCACTGACCACACCAGTCTTTAGGGCAAGCCGCTCTCTCATCTTTCCTGTTGTATTTTTGCTGTCTAAGCAATTTGGCAGAAACCTCCTGGTCATACTTTTCACTGCAGTCTCAGCCGGCCTCCTCAGCCACTTGGGGACAGTACTTGGCAGTTTTCTTCTCAGGCACTGAACTGAAAGCATCACGCAGGGGCGTGTCCTTTCCCTGGATGGATTATTAGAGCTATGACCTGAATGAGGTTTGAATCAGGCAGTCAGGTCTTCAGGGCCAGGATTATATTCCCACTCTGTGTTTGCACAACCTCAAAGCAAAATTTAGGTACAAGCATAGCTTCCATTACCATAGTATCTGAGCACTTCACAAATTCTTTAATATAGTTATCCTCACAACACCCTTGAGAAGGGCTGGTAGTCCCATGTTACAGAAATAAGGCATAGAGAGATAAAGGCCCTGATCCCACTGAAATCAATAGGAGTTAAGAAACATAAGGACAGCCATACTGGGTCAGACCAATAGTCCATCTAGCCCAGTATCCTGTCTTCTGACAGTGGCCAGTGCCAGCTGCTTCAGAGGGAATAAACAGGCACCTAAATACTTTTGATCAGGAAGGGTGAGGCAGAAAAGGGACATGAATGATGGTCTCCCAAGCCCCAGGCTAGCACCCTGACCCCTGAGCCATCCTTTGGCTCCTGAAGTCTGTTCCAATACAAATAAAAATAAATAAATGTGCCTGATGCTATCTGAATGAAAGGTGCAGCCCTTCAGATTTCA
This sequence comes from Eretmochelys imbricata, assembly GCF_965152235.1. NCBI lineage: Eukaryota > Metazoa > Chordata > Testudines > Cheloniidae > Eretmochelys > Eretmochelys imbricata. Next base: position 20,615,163 of record NC_135587.1, read on the forward strand.
ACGGGACTCACAGTTCTTCAAAGAACGGAAGAGAGCCCTGGGGGCTCTCTGCTAGAAGGAGGGCAGCATCCTGAAGGTGATGGAAGCAATCTCTGCTAGAAGGAGGGCAGCATCCTGAAGGTGATGGAAGCAAATGAATATCACATTACCTACACGCTGTGTCCATTGGCCTGACATTAATGTGAAACCAAGTGCACAGTGAATTAGAAATCAAAGACCCGACCATCAATTCACTAACCTAAACCAGTCAACCGTGAAGGTAATGAGGGGCGAGTTTAGAAATTATTACTCAGTCAAGTGAGAAGAACCTCAAGTCCCCAGCATGAGCACAAACAGGCAGAGAGATGCAAACTCATTAGTAAGTAACAGCCTGCGGGTGTGGAATAGAGGGAAGTGCGTATTACCTACCTGGCACCTGCCACTTCTTTCCTCAGGTTCCTGCTCTTTGGGGAAGGGGGAGCAGAAATTCCCTGCTCTTTGGGGAGGGGAGAGCTTGTGAAACTCAGCTGGACTGAGCCACGCAAACAGCACTAGGGAATTGTTGAATGGCTTCCCTTCCGGCTGGCGTTAGGTCAAGAGATGGAAGGAACCATCAATACACACAACCCCCAGATGGTACCAGCTCTGCTATCAGGTAGTGAATCTCCTGTGAAACAGCCTCTGCAGAATTGTGCTACTGAGTGCAGACCACAGTGTGTTGTTAAATTAGGGGTTGGATTAACTAGTTCTTTGTAAAGTACATTGACACTAACAAATCCTATGTGCACTTTAAAACGTCTTTTATTTTGCTAATGTATATTACAGCCGTGTCTAAAGGCCTCAACCAGGATTGGGACATCATTGTGCTAGGTGCTGTACATACACATAGGAAGAGCCTCCTTCTTTCTCCTGAACAGCTTACAGTCAAAATAGACAAGACAGACAAAGGGGTTGGTGAGGGTTAACAGAGACTCAGTGGTCACACGGTGGGTGAGTTGAGAATAGAATGCAGGTCTCCTGACTCTCAGCCCAGTGCCCAGTTCACTAGACCACACTGGCATAGTTACCGGCATCAGTGACCAGTTCATGTTGTGCTGAAATCAATGGGTTACAACTATGGGAGTCCAGAGAAACATTAGCTTTCTCTCTCCATCTCTTGCGACCGACCCAGCTCCTTCCTGAGCTCGATGGATGTCTGAAAATTGCAATAGTGCACATTCTCTCCAAATCCCACTTCCAGAACCATCCTAATCATTCAGAACACAACAGTACAGGACATCTGAATTTTGTTTTGCTTTCCTGTTGTAGATTATTAATCCATATACCCTCACCTGTCTGTGGCTACATAAGAACTTCATGCATGTCACCTGCTGCAAGCCAGGGATACTTGTAAGTTCCTGGCAGCATAAGATAAAGCATCTCTCACCTCCCGCTTTAGAACCACAGGCCCTTGCCAATTGAATTAATGGAGAATCTCAGTTAGGTTTTCGTACTATAACGTATATGACACATAGTTAAGCAGTTCTGATTTCTTCCAGAAGAGAGCAAGAGGGTCCACATGAACTAGCCAGCTCTAGAGAATACAACAGTGGAAGCTTTGTGTGTTATCGTACACTGTTTTAGTGCACACAGTCATTTCAGTACCAACATGGTTAACTGTAGCTTTATGTACCAGCGGTTTTAGGTAAAATTGCTTTGCGAGTGAGTGTTAATTTGATTTGGATGTTTTTTTATGTGAATGGAGTCAAGCAAGTTTCACAGCTAATGATTCAAAGGCTTATCCCTCATGACTGCTGAGATATGACAGCAAAGGTCTATTGAATGCAAATCAGACTAGAAGTGTATTGCTTTAACTAAGGGAAGGGGAGGGAAAATCAGTATTTTAATGGGAGAATGTTGACCAGATAAGTCAAATTTTCCCTGGGTTTTGTCCTCACGCATACAGATCCAAATCTGGATTAATGTGGAGATGTGGCTAAATGCTGGGCATTTGATTGTCACCTATCAAAGGGTGTGCTGTGCAGACAGGGGAACGAGATGCAGAGGGGATGGAGGCTGGGCGGGCGGGCAGATTGATAGAGAGAGATGATTATGTCTGGTGACAGGCAGGTAGAAGAGAAGTCACTGTTAATGCTGGCTGCATCAGAGAGTGCAAAGATTGTTCAGTGGATAGGGCTCAAGCCCGGAGACTAGAGAGAGCCAGGTTCAGTTCTCTGCTCTGCTACAGGCTCCAGTTGTGACTCTGGGCAAGTCCCTTCATCCCTCTGGGCCTCAGTTCCCCTTCTGTAGAATAGGGATAGCAGCCCTGCCCTGCCTCACAGCGGGTCAGGAGGATAAAGACACTGAAGACTATGGGGTGCTCAGACACCACTGTGGTGGGGCCAGGAAAGTACCTAAGACAGACAGCATTGTTACCATCGCCACCAAGGTCTAGCTTGAGACGTTTCTGTTGTTTAGAGAGTTTTATGTTGTTGCTCTAAAGGCGGCGGGGGGTGAGAGGTGATTGACCAAAAACTTCTCCCAGGTGCTAGAAAACAATTTGCCACAAGTCTGGGAGTGACAGGCCAGCTCACAGATCAGGCCAAGTGAACAACTTCTGGCCAGCCGAGAGCAGCACGGCAGGAATGGAGAAAATCCAGGAACCCAGTGTCCTTTCGGGAGCCTTTTATTGTTGGGCTGTAGAACAAAGTAGCTTTATAGCTGACACGTCACTGAGTTGTCCAGGGCTGGTTAGCATGACCCCATCGCTCCCCGCTTACAACGTGCATATCCTGCTCTCCCATGCACTGATGTTCACCCTGTGTTGCTCAGGGGTTGCTCCATCTGGGCCCTAGTGTAAACATGAGCAGGATCTGACCTTGCGCATCTGAGGGAGGCAAGGAACACACTTCTGCCCCTTTCATAGTCTGGGATCCTTGCAGATTCCTCCCTCCCTCAGCTCTTTCCTTCCACTTTCTCTGTTGCCAGGGGCAGGGAGATGGTCCTTGACTAACTATAAGGAGGGATTTTTAATCCCTTGTCATCACCGCCACCCCCTCGTGGCCTGTGTAGGTCTGGCACATCCACTCCTCCACGGTCTGTGGGACTTTGGCCCACCCTGGCCCCATCACCTGGGCAGTCTTTAGCCAGAGCTGCTTTGTTCTGCTCCAGGTGGGGACACAAACAATCCCCTCTGGCAGGTGACTCTGTCTCCCTGACCACTCTGGTTCGGCTGCCCCTGAGCATCCATGGGGTTGGCAGAGGATCTGCCCAGCCTGGGGTATAATCATTTGTGGAGCTGCTGGAAGCTCATCAGCATCTGACTCTCCATCTCTGTGTCTTCCCCCCCCGACCCCGATTTAGGGGTCTTTTCCATATGGAAAAGGTGTCAAGTGTCCCTCCTGCAGAGCTGTGCACACTCAGACTGCAAGAGCCTCACTGCTGTTATATAGGCCAAAATCTCGCTCTGCAATCCCATTCCAACCAACAGGAGCACAGCTGGGCCAATCCCCGCAGACAGGGCTGCCCTGAACAGCCAGCACACAGCACTCCGTATCAGTTCTGCACCAACGCTGTCCCTTCGTCACCCAGCAAGCTCCCAAGGAGGGGATGGAGTTCTGTGACGGAGAATGCTCCTTGCTGGTGTTTGACGTTCTTGTATCACTGGAATGGGCAAGGCCTGTTTCTCTGGGGGATGTCCTAAGTGCACTGGGCTCTCGAGAAACCCCATCCTCCCTTCGCACTGCCTCTCCGTCTGCAAAGCCAAGCTGGGAGATTGATGAGACATTTTCAGCACTTCCATTCCTGACTGGAAATCATGCAAGAGTGGTCTTGTGACGCTTTGGTGTTTTGGCTCCATCCAATCCCAAGCAGAAATTGGAAGAAGGGGAAAAAATGGACATGAATATTTCATAACCTTAAAAGGGAATCAAGTTATGCTCAGTTCTAGTAAATAGTGAAGGATCAGAGAGCTGCTAATGGATTTGTGTAGCCATGCTGGGGTCCACCGCTCCCTAGAGATAATCCCCACAAACATGTATTTTGCTAGGTCCCCCAGGTGAGAGGTGCTGTGCAAAGGGTCAGTTCACTCCCTTGAGCCTTGCTCACCTTTCCAAAGGGAAAGAACAGCATCTCGGAAAGGTTTGTTTCTCCATTTCTCTCTACAGCCCCATGTTGGATTCTCATTTCCTACATCTAGCAGAACCCTAAACCTACAAATCGCTTATTGTACCTGGCAGGCTACTTGCTAATGGCTTCATTCAGACTAGTCTACGTTTGAGCTCACCTCGGCTAAAAGGAGGGATGTCGCTGCAATAAGGATGGCTGCCTGATGGAAATGCAAGAGATCTGCTTTTGAGAAGAGGAAAAAAAGGAAACCCAGGAACTTTTTGCTCCTGTGAATATATTCCAGGGAGGAAGGGTCTGGAGTATTTGCAGACATCAGGGCTTAATTTGTGCCAGGCTTCCTCTAGGCTTGGCAGTTCATAGCCCCGGCACCTCTGGGCTTGTTGCATCAGTTATGAAAGTAAAAACAATTATTTGAGCCCTGGCACCTCTTTCATTACAAATCAAGCACGGGCAGACACCCCAGGGCTGACCTCTTGGCGGAGACCCTTGCCCATGCCCTGTCACTGCCTGCAGTTTAAACGTGTGATCCCAGAAGGATTTGCAGAGCCCCCACAAATAAATACATAGAAATAAGTTGGCTGCCTGCTTTAAACAATATCTTTCAACTGCTGTGGCGTCCTTCGGCCAGCTGCTCTGTGGATCGACAGCGGCCTCTGGTGGCCCAAAGCAGTAATTGCAGGTGTGGAGAGCCCCTCTTCTCCTTCGGGACTCCAGTGAGGGTTTAAGCTAGCAATGGAAAGTCTTGTCAGCAGCAGGGCGAGCCGTGTATAAAGGTTCAGCCCAGTCCTTGATACTATGCTGGTCAGAGCCAAAAGGCTCAGGGAGCAGCCCTGGGGCTGGTGCTCTGGGGAGATGTGAAGAGGCGTCAGCCAGTTCTGCAGAGAGGGCGGCCGGGGGAAATAAAGCTCTGATGCACCAGGCTGGATCCGCCTTGCTGCTGAAGTCCCTGCATGCCGCTCAGGTAGCCTAAAAGGAGCCTCCCAGGAGGAGCTGCATTGCTAGAGCAGCGTGAAGGAGCCTTCGTGTAAATGAGAGCCCGGCACTGCATCTCCACAAAACAGGCCTCTCCGTCTCTCTGAGAAGACCTGTTGTCACTGGTGCGCATGCCCTGGGACATTTCTTCAGCTCCCTGGCCTGCCCAGGCTGTGCCACCCAGGGCTGCCATGCTCCCTTCCTACTCCTGCGTGCTTTCCAGACAGACCCCCCCTCATCTCCACAGGGATGCTAACATTCCTGAGCTCTGCGGGAGGCCTCGGCTCAGGGGGCCTGACAGCTCCTGAGCGCTGCCTGGCGAAGATGAGAGTGGGTGGGGAAGAGGAGAGAGGCAGAGCAGGCGGAGAGAGGGGAGCGTAGCCGGAGGAGAGGAGGGGGCAGAAGGAAGAGGACAGAGACAAAGCAGCAGGAGAGGAGAGAGAGAGAGGAGCCGGAGGAAGGCATCATCCAGAGAGGATGCTGAGTGAAACCAGCTACCGGGGGGACTGGGTTAGAGGGCTGACAGGGTTGGTCACGCTGGAGCCTGTTAGACATTTGGGAGGGTCTGGTCACCAAGGTCACATGTAAAGGGCGGAGGGAGGAGGAAACAGCCTCACTGGAACATCCCCTCCAAGGCTCCTGCGAACCGTTCCCCTGCCCACCTCACCCAGTATCTCTGCTCTCATCCCTTCGCTACACTAATGAACCCTCTCTCGTCAACTCCCCTGCCAGCCCCACGCTGCTCCCTACACCTCCCAGATGGGGTGAGTCTACCAGCTGCTTGTTCAACACCCTCCTGGAAAGTCACTGCTCCCACAAGGCCTACAGGCCTTAAGCCAGATTAGCAAGAGCCACCTCCACACCTTTAAAAGTTCACTCTACACCGGCAGTCCCGCTCAGGCTCTTGAACAGCACCCTGAGCTGGCCCAGTGTTTAGCTTGCAAACGCCATTGGTGTCTTCTCCTGTGCTTTGCTAGTGGGCATGGCAAGTGTCTTGATGGCGCATAATAAATAGAGCATGTGGGAAATTTTGGACAGTTCCCCCACCCTTGCCCCCTCCTTCCTGACCAGGTCTAATCAGTAATGAATGACCCTAATGCATGACCAGGAGAAGACAGAGCTACTGCCCTACCCGCTCTCATATTCATGTCCCCCACATCTCAGGGTGACCGACTGCTTCAGTGAGTGGTATGTGATCCATTGTGTTGCCTGCTCCAATATAATAATAATGCCTAGCTCTTTGCTGGCATTTTTCATCAGTAGATCTCAAAGTGCTTTACAGAGGAGGGTAGTATCATTATCCCCATTTTTACAGATGGGGAAACTGAGGCACGGAGTGGTGAAGTGACTGGTCCAAGATCGTCTAGCAGGCCAGTGGCAGAGCCTGGAATAGAAGCCAGGTCTCCTCAATCCCAGTCTAGCACTCTGTCCAGTAGGCCACACTGCCTCCATAGAGGAGAAGAATTTACTACTGCTACCCACTGTCAGAGCCACTCCCCTAGCTCAGTGGTGGAGGCATTGCTCTGGAGCTGGAGGTTGTGTCTTGAGTCTCCATGAATGGCCCATGACGGCGCGTTGCTGCATTAGCTTTGTTTATTTCTGTTCCATACGGGCTCGCAAGACTTCAAAGACAGATGTGTGGGAACTGATTTTACCCCTGTTGAAGTCAATGATGTTATTCCTACTGATCTGAATGGGAGAAGGCCTCTCTTGTATCGCAGGATGTGAGATCTGGAAATGAGGTGCTAGATACTGGGCGAGTGAGGGGTGGGATGTGATTTCTACAAAATGTAGGGCACCAAGATCAGAGCTTTACTGTATGACTATCACATGAGGGAAAGCGCTGAGGCGTTCCTGCTCGAACAATGCGGGGCCTAACTAAGCCAAGTTAGAGCCAGCAATGCCGCTGTTTCTGCTAACACCCCAAAAACAGGCCCCGTGTGTGTGTGTGGTTGTGTGAAATTAATTAACACTGCTGCTGTTGCCATGGAAAGCCCTAATTGTGATGCAAGGGAAGCTAATGAAATGACTGATAATTAACAGAAAATGACACAAAACTGAAAGGGGGGGTTGTTGTGGTGAGTCTGTTCTATGATCATATTACAGGGGTGGGCAAATTGCAATGAGAAACTGACGATCAAAGCAATGAATGAATTAGGAAAATAAATAATATCAAAGTCTGACCCGGACTGCGTTCCTTGTTTTTGTCCAGAAAGCAGAACTTTTAACTCCCATAGAAACACTCTTGATAGGATCCTGAAAACAGCTGTGGATTCATCCCACTCTCGAATTAATTATAATGCTTTGCAGCAAAACCCTGGCAAAATCAGCCTCACAGCCCCGTGTGAGGTTGGGAGATGGCACGTCATAGGTTGGGAAACACACTGTGTTTAAAGGCCTGGGTTTCTGAAGCACTGTGTGTCCACAGCTCCAATTGAAGCCACAGAGAGCTGCAGATCAGTAGTTCTGAAAGTCAAGCAACAGGTAAGTAGGAGACAAAGGAGAGAAGATTATGTAGACATTCTTGGATCTGTATCTGTTCCCACAGAAAAGAAACATTATGTTTAAGCCCTCCGAGATGATGGCCAGGAAAACTGAACTCTAATTTTGGCAGGACAGAGTTCCCAGAGTTCCCACTTCATCTCTCTATGTCTCCCTTTCCGCATCTGTGAAATGGGCTAGCACTTATCCACTCCAGTGGAGCTGTTGTATGTAGAGCTGGTCAGAGAAATTTCAACAGAGCTATATTCCATCCGAATATGCAACTCCATTGACATCAAAACACCTCGCAAAATTGGGTGGATTTTGCCAGAATTTTTGATTTGGAAGAAAATCAGGAGGAAAAAAAATCCAACAATGTGGAAACATCCCAGCTCAACACTTTTGGAATGAAACACTCCAGTTTTTGTTTGTTTGTTTTGAAATGCCTTTTTGTTCCAAATCTTTTTAAATTGTATTTTATGTAAGACAACGTTTTAAAAGTCAAAACTGAAACAAAACATTTCAGTTGACCTGGAAAGGAAAAAAAATATTGAAAGTTTCCTTTGCCGAGAATTTCAAAATGTTGGGTTTTACCCCAGTTTGGAATGATGCCAGCTTTTGAAATCTCAAAATGGAACTGCCACCCTCAGCACAGCTCGAGTCGTGAGACTTAACTCATAAGCGCTTGTGAGGCGCTTTGAGATCCTAAGGAGGAAGAAGCAAGGAAGGGACATCTGGCTTTGGTAGAGCATCTTGATGGTGCACAACACCCTGATCTTGGTGCGTCTCAGCAAGAGAGAGAGACAGAACTCTTCACAGACAGGCGGAAAATGTATGGCTCACAGTGCTAATCTGCAAAAACCACGCTGGCCCCAAAGATTTCGTCTGCATCCGCTCACACTCTCTTGTCCATCTCCAGCCTCTGGTTAGACTGGCCATTTCAGTTGACCTGAAAAGAGATGGCCTGGGCACTGATCTGTGTTCACAGTCTGTCCGACCTGTCTTCGGGAGGCAAAAGGATGATATCATCCCCACCACATGGACGCTGCTTGGAAGATGCCCTGGATCTCCACACTGTTTAGAATTCTCTGCGGGATCCACATGGTTCCATGGGAGCTTCCTGGCCTCAAGATGCTTTTGGAGTATCTTAGCACAACTGACAGATACAGTGTAAATGAAACTCCAAAGAAGAGGGGAAGAGCAAGAAAGCCCCAGGTTACAGCTCATTCCACTGCTAAGCAAGAGACTCCCATTAGACTGGGCACAGTCCCTGAGGGGCTGGTTTTCAGAGACGCTGAGTGCCTGCAATGCCAGATGAAGTCAATAGGAACTGCAGGTGCTCAATACCTCTGACTATGAGGCCCTAAACTAAGTCCTCCTGTTTAAAGAGGATGCGAGCCTGATAAACCAGCTTCAGCACTGTTTGATGACTCTTATTCTCCCGGCTGTAAAATGTGGCATCAGATATATCTCGGCACCAATTTATACAGCATTACAGTGTGTTCCTTCCATCTCCCCTAGACATCATTTGGCAGATCTGTGCTTTGAATGTCACTGCAGTCTTTCAGAATAACTTCCCCTGCTATCCCATCAAGCTCAATGAAACCTGTGTACCATCTGCTGGAAACCTTTCTCCATGTGGAGAGAGCCATCTCTCTCTTTTCACTAGATAAACCCTAAAGCGTTTGTTTGTCTCTCTTAAGCTGTCTTCCCATGCAACAGTTACGGCTTTGCTTTATTAGCCTCTACATGTCTCTCAGTAAGTGCAAACAGCTTCCTTTTATCAGTCCCATTACAGCTTTTTCCCCTTCTGTCTACCGTGAATGCCACTTACTGCTCTATTTTAGATGGTCAAATAGTTTGAGTGTAGTCAGATGCTGGCAATCTTGTTTTAGAGAGGATACTTGTACTAGAACAAGATGTTAGGAATGACTGTTAAAAAGTGAACAAACTTTAACTCCACTTTAAATTCTTTCTCTCAAAAGACCCAGTCAGCAGCACCTCAGACTCTGAATTTGTCATTCTGGACAAAGATTTGTAACTTCATTTCTCCAGTCAAGAACATGTGATGCACAACAGGGGAAGATTTGATCAACTTCACTGAGACAGATGTTCTACTCTGAAATATAGAATTATAAACCTGAATTATAAATCTGAAAATAGCCTCGCATGAACCATTTGTGTTCTGATCAATGAAACAATCTAACATATGGCTTGATCCAAAGTCCACTTAAGTCAATTAAAAAAAAAACTCCCATCCAGGATCTTTTGGGTCTTGGTACCTGATTGCACCTACAAATCGGTTGCATAGAGGCTCCAAGTGAAAATAACTGCAGCCAGAATTATCAGAGTTCCAAACTTGCAAGCACAAAAGAGAGACCAGTTTTTAATAACTTGCATTAAGATGTGTGGGATTAGAGGGGTGAGGAGTATATTTTCGGTTGGGCTGAAGCCCAGCTGAATTTTGTGGACACAAGGATCTAAGTACTTGTACACATTATTGCACAAAATCTGAGTACCAGATAGTGACAGACACAGCTACTTAGATGTGTCCTGACTCCCTGCCATGTAGCTGCATAACGTTGGCACAAAGCTGTGGACATCATTTACAGCCACAAAAAGGTAAAAATTTGCTCCTCTCTCTCTCTGCACCTAGAAAAGCACCTTTGGTGGCAGTAAAGTTTTCTTCTCCATGGCTTATCCCAGCACATTTTTGGTTTTAAGGACTGAAGAGGAGTTTGGCTGTGTCGTTAAAATTCCAGATGTTGAATTCAGCCCTTGGCTGTGGTGGCAAGGATCAGTTAGCCTTTTCTCCAGCTTTGAGGAGCCATGAGTGGATAAGAGCACTCATTGCTATAACAGCTGAGATGAGGCACACAACCTTGTTTCCAAGTACATTTCATGCATCAGTTCAAAAGTGCTCCTTCAACCAAGGACCCAGAAAAGGCAGTGCCATGTTCAAAGCCCACTGGAAATGGCTGGGACAGACTCACTGCATTTGTTCTGTAGGAAGTGACAATGGGCGGGTGATTTATGGCTGTGTTTTCACAGGAGGTGGGATGCATCCAAGCTGTAAAGTCAATTAATACAGGAAAGAGAGATCTTGTCTTTTTTTTAAATGGTACTTATTTCTTTATTTTTCTTGTAGCATCAACAATGTGCTAGCGAGGGAAAGCATAGTCCTTGCCCCTGAGAAACCCACAGTTACAGCAGATAGGAAAATAAAATAGAGATATATATTTTTGCAAAAATATGTGAAATGATTTCCATTTTGAAGGAGAAAAATTGACCCATTTGTCACATATTTTTCAACTTTTTTTATTATCAAAATACCATCAAAATGCTTCCTGAAATGTAATGCTGTATAAATTGGGGTTTTGCTAACTGAAATATTTCTGTAATTATTTTGATAATGTTTTTATTCATTTATTTTCACTTACAAATCAGGGGGGGAATACAAAAAAAGGCATGACGTGTTTTGGGGGGGGAAACAATTGGAAAGGGGCCATTTTCCAGCCCCCAAAAATGTTTGCTTGAAAAACGTTTAACCAGCTCTGCTCACAATCTAAAGATAGACAAAAGGACAGAAGGCAAGGGGATGAGTCCGTTTGGGGCAGGGACAGCACCTAGGCCAGAAAGAATCCTCATCACAGGTACTACGATAATACAAATTATATATATTATAATAATATTATATGTATAGCTACGTCAACACAGATATAAATGACTCTGGGGGGCTTTGGCTGGGCACAGAGGTGCATCTGGCTTAGGGAAATCAAAGAGAGGATGTAAATGCAAAGCATTATAATCAAATATTGTTAGTACCATGCAGCAAATAGGTAAGTGGACCAAAGAGTTACATTGCACTTATCCCTTTCCCATAGTTTCCTTACTTAGCAGATTGCGATCAGACAATAATTATCTGCATACAGCAGTATCTCTCAAACCAGATGGCACCAGGGGTCCCCTTGGGCAGTGCATTGCAAAGGTGCTTCCAGGTTTGCCTGTGTACAGTGAAATGATGCAATTTGGGATCATACTTTAATGTTCTCTACATCCCTCTGTTGATTTGGCAGTGATGGATTTGATCTGAGAAACTATCCTTGTGGTTTGGTGCTCCAACCTGCTCCTGGACATCTGCTCGGTGTTGGAAGCTGAATCTCTCCTAGTAAAATCAGCATCTTTCCTTCTTTCTAACCAGCAAAGGGACGGGAGCCACTTAGTCAGTGCTGGAAACTGAAATCCTCTCTCTAGGCATGGACAAGGGACAGAGTGGGTGGCACCAGGGCAAGCTTCCTGCCTTGCCAATGTGCTTCAATCCATCCCTGGAGAGATCCATCATGTTCCCACATCCGCTCACTTCCTGGCCCGCTATGAGCACTGCAGAGGAGTATCCGTCAGAATGGTGGTTTTGCTTTTCTGAATACTGGTCCACCAGGAACTGGACTGAAAGAACCAGCTCTATTCGTATGGGCCCCTGAACAGCCCTTGGATGCTAACCCCTTCAAGTCATTTGGCCTGAGTTGGAAGCATCCATGCCTGTTTTCCAGTCTGATTTGTTTATCAGCTTTCCTTTATTTTTTACAAAGGGCCCCAATCCTCTCTAGCATGTCTGGTAATGATAATAAACTGAACCAATGCCTTGTTCTCAATTGAAATGTTGGACCAAAAATGTAATCAGGTTTTAGGGATTGGCCATTACCTGGTCTTTATTTGTAAATTTCACAAACCCTCTCACCAAATATAACAATCCTCTTGAGAATGAATGTTGGTCTGTCTACTGATCTGAAAGCATAGGCTACACATCAGCTGGAAGGTGGTCTCATGTTTAGAGCAAGGACCTGAAAGCCGGGATTCCTGGGTTCTGTTTCTGTCTCTGCCACTGACTTGCTCTGTGAGCTAGGTCAAGACACATAAACCTCCTTAAGGCCTCAATTTATCCCTCTCTAAAATTCATATAAGGATATTTACTTCACCAAGCTAGCCTCTTAGGTGGTGTTATGAGTAGAACTGGGTGGGAAATAGTTTTCCAAACCCATGAAAAGAGTTCAGATTTTGAAATATTCTCCTGTCTTGAATTGGGATGAAAAGTTGAAATCTCAAAAATTTTCACAAACCAAAGATCCAAAAAAAAAACCAACCAAAAAAACTGGTTCTGGTCAATCAAAATATTTTGTTTTTGGCAATTTTGAAATATTTTGTTTCAATTTTGGTCATATTTTATTGTACTGTTTTAATTATTTTACAATAACTAGCTTAAATTTTGAAACAGAAGGTCGTTTTGAATTGGAAAACTGGAATTTTTTCTTTCAAAAATGCTGAAGCAAAACATTTTGACATTTTTTACCAAAAAAAATCAAGTCAAAAAAATCAGTTGGAACAGACCCTTCCCTGCAGAAATTTTGGTTTCACTAGATCAGCATTTTCTGATGAAGAAAACATTGTTGCCAGATTCCTGACCAGCTGCTGTGATGAGGTTTAATTAATGAATATGTTAAATCCTGCATAACGGCCATCCTTATTGATTGAGCTTTTGTTTTAAGAGATCATTCCTAAAAGCAGTAAGTACAGTTCTGCTCCATGATTATTAGATGACACCCTCTCTTTTAGTTTTGGTCAGTCCTGTGAATGGTTGCTTGGAGCAAGTTCTGCTCTAGCTGCAGAGTCTTCGTGAAAGCTGCTGTCTACTTGTAGTATTTGTTGTCCAAGCTCATCCTTCTGCGGTGTCGCAAATTGCCTTCCCTCTTGTGGCACTGGGGAGCTTTCCATTATTCCACCAGATAGTCCAGTTTGGCTTCAGATCACCCTTTCCATATGACTCTGCTGGACTGAATTACATTGGAAGTCAAATGAAACGATCATCTACAATTATGAATTATTGGTATTACTGTAGTCAGGGCCTAGGAGTTCTGGTTATGGGCCAGGTCCCCATCATGCTAGGTCAGTGGTTCTCAAACTTTTGTCCTGGTGACCTCTTTCACATCGCAAGCCTCTGAGTGCGACCCCCCTTATACATTAAAAACACTTTTTTATATATTTAACACCATTATAAATGCTGGAGGCAAAGCGGGGTTTGGGGTGGAGGCTGACAGCTTGCGATCCTCTCCCCATGTAATAACCTCCCAACCCCCAGTTTGAGAACCCCTGCGCTAGGTGCTGTACAAACTCAGAACACAAGGTTGGTTCCTTGCCCAGCTGACACTCTACATAAAAGATCATTGTGGTTCCTTCTTGCCTCAAAATCTAGGAAGATCTGCAGGGACTCCGTGCATTTCCTTGCCGGTGCCTGTTGCTGATTTTTGCAAACATGTGACTGTGAGCACTGTGACTCTGCCCTCGTTTGCTTGCTTTGAAAGCAGGTGCAAGCTGTTTATTTGGTTGCATTGTCTTTATTAAGCACAAGCAAAATAAAATGACCCTCACAAGAGAGGCCACCCTTGGTAGAGCCAGAGCCTTAGCGCAAAGAAACCAGGGTGGGACAGCCATCTGCCTCTGGCTTCCAGGTGTGATCAGCAACGAGCAGCAGTAGATTGCCAAGGCAGATGTTATTTTTAAGATGCAGATTGGGATGTGGGGGGAGGGGAGGAATAAACTAACTCTGGAGATTCCCATCAAGGCATATTTGCATAATTAACACTAAAATTACTCCCCGGTCTGTCATAATAATTAGAATGGCTCATAAACTGAGCCTGATGACTCAGAATACTAAACTCTGAACTGAGCCCTGCTCTCAGCTGGTGGATAGCCGATAGCTGGTGGAGTGGGGCGGTGGGGAATAGTCCAGCCGTGCTCCTGTTTTTATCTTTCCTGGTTTCCTTTTGTTTTCCCAGTGAACCCAACAGCAACAGATTGCGAGGGCTCAGATTCCCCTTTGGAAGGGCTGATATCCTGCGTAAAGGGGGAAGGAAGGGGTCAGTCTGGAGATGAACAGACTTTATTAAGTGTTGATTGAGACCAGATGTGAAGAGGGACCCATAGCAGTGACATCTGTGCAGGTTAGGGGAACATTCCAACTCCACTCTTCCACTGGGGAGCCGCTGCCAGTCAGTCACAGACTGCCCCACATGTGTCATCCTTAAAGCAGGAACCAAGCTGGCTGCGATACAATTGACTGGAGAGTAAGGAAGGTCTAGGGGTGAGGGCGCTGGCCTGACACTTGGTTCAGCTTCCTTCTCTGCTACAGTCCTCTTGTGTGACCTTGGGTGAGTCACTTAGTCTCTCAGTGCCTGAGTCTGTATAATGGGGATAACATCACTGCCCTACCTCCCGCGAGTGTTGTGAGGATAAATACATAAAAGTTCGAGATGCTCAGAGGCTTCAGGGACCTGAGCCAGATAAGTATCTAAGTTAGACAGAGGCGAAGTGCTGGTTACTAATAAAGGCTGGATTGCTCTAGCACAGAGAAATTAGTGCCTTCCATGGATGAGGGGCTGAAATACTTGCATTCCCCAGACCCTAGCAGAAGCCCTTCTGTACCTCCTCTGTGAGGATGGGAAAAGGAGCATCTGCTGTCTCCCAAGTGAGTTAATGCAGACTCACTCTGATAAAGGCAAAGCCAAAAGCTGATATTCAGATAAGAAAGACCCAGAGTGCAGATTCCTTTGTCTTAAGGAAAGGAGTGATGGAGCCATGGCTTGGGGCTCTAGAAAGTCCTGGCTCCTTGCAATGTTAATATACATGAAGAATAAATAAATACATTACCAGAGCTGAAGAAGTGCTCTGTATATCTCGAAAGCTTGTCTGTTTCACCAACAGAAGTTGGTCCAATAAAAGATATTCCCTCCCCCACCTTGTCTCTCACATTAAAAGGACATTCTTTAGGTTGCAAAACCAAACATCAAAAGTTAGGAAATGCCTGTGCACCTGTAACTCTAGCCCTCTTTTCCCCGCAGCACCTGTGCACTGAATGAGGCAGAGGGTCTTTGGAAACTCTAGTAGGTGATCATGCAATTAAAGACTGCAGGTAAAATTTTCAAAACACCTAAGTCACTAAGCACCCGAAGGCCCATTGACTTTCATTGGCCAAACTCCCAATGGAAGTCAATGGGACTGAGGCTACTTAGCCATTAAAAATGTTACAGGTATCATAATGGCATACGCACAAGACAGCCTGCTTCAGGAATCTTGTGGGACCTAGTTAACACCTCTTTGTAGAGCATTTTAGTACTTTTCAACTGAAGAGCTCAAAGGACGGCAATTAGACTGTGAGGTTGTTTTTAGGGCCCAGAGTATTCTATTTTTTTTGTTCCGCATTTGTACAGCACCTTGCACAATGGGGTCATGGTCTCTGACCGTGGCTTCTAGACGCTACCACAATACAACTAATAAATAATAATAAAAATAATATTAGTGTCTTTTTTGAATTCATCTTTAAAATAGACTTAAATTCAAACCATGTCATAAAAGCACTGAAATCTGAGCAGCATTTGAACATAAAGTCATCATTTCTCTCCCAAGAAAACTCTGTGTTTTCTCATGTTGTTTTTTTGTAAAGCTGTTCCTCCCACCCAGCAGCAATTGTGTTCAGAACAGCATCATTCTGTGGAGCAGCTAGTGTGCCAGAGCTAAAAAACAACACTCAAACCTGAGAAGATTAAACTCAGCGTCGGGATCCGGTGCACTTGGCAACACTTATTTTTTTTCCCCACAACAAAATGTCAAAAATGTACTTAATGAGAACTTCTCCTCTTACAAATGAAGCAGTAATCTGTCAGAAGGGAAAATCTGCCTCACAGCTCATGCCTTGTCCCTTTGCCAGCATGCATTAACGTTCATTAGCTAGCTTCTCTTATCTCAGCTTCTCTGCAGGTTTCTACCATGAGGATGACAGTGGGGCAGGAGTGCCATCTATAGAGATCAGGTAGAATTAGTGAAGCATGGTTATGCTCCAGAAAGTGTGTATACAGACAGGCACTTTCCCTTCCATCCTATTTTTTCCCTGTGCATCTTCGAGCCAGCTCTGCTGACTTTATTGACAAAGGGTGAGATTTTTCAAAAGGAAGGTCCTGGCTTGGAACTGGGCACCGAGAGCCCAGCCAAACATTGACTCCTGTTAGTTCTGCAGAACCAGTGCAGCTATGAGAGAGTGAATGATCTGGATTCTGTTCTGTTTCCTGCATCGTCATCCTCATTTTATTTCATTACAGCACCACCTTAAGGTACATCTATATTGCAGTAAAAGTTGGCCTGCGTCGGCTGATTTGGGCTTGCAGGGCTCAGGCTGTGGGCCTATAAAATTGTATACATCCTGGCTCGGGCTGAAGCCTGGGCTCTGAGGCTCCATGAGCCAGAGACAGCTGACTCAGACTTTGAGATTCAGTGCAACGGGTTTTTTATTGCACCGGAGACATACCCTTAGAGGTCCCAACCAAGACTGGGGCTCCATATAGTAAGAGATATCACTGCCCTGAAGACCTTACAGTCTAACTAGACACGACAAAGGGTGGGAGAAAGGAAATATTGTCCTCTCCATTTTAGAGTTGGGGAAATGAGGCACAGAAAGACAGGCACACCAATCAATCTTCCAAGGCCCAACTGCACAACACAATAGATGACAAAGAGATATCATTGTCATCATAATCCCTAGCTCTTATAGAGCATTTTCCATCAGTAGATCTCAAAGCCCTTTACAAAGGAGGTCAGTGTCATTCTCCCCATTGTACAGATGGAAAAACTGAGGCCCAGAACAGGGATGGTGTCCCTAGCCTCTGTTTGCAGAAGCTGGGAACGGGCGATGGGATGGATCACTTGGAGATTACCTGTTCTGTTGATTCCCTCTGGAGCACCTGGCATTGGCCACTGTCAGAAGACAGGATACTGAGCTAGATGGACCTTTGCTCTGACCCAGTATGGCCGTTCTTATGATGAGATTTGCCAAGGTCACCCAACAAACCAATGCCAGAACCAGGAATTGGACCTAGGTCTCCTGAGTGTTCTCTATGAGGGATACGAATAAAATTATGCATGCAGGAAACTTTAAATACTGTTGGAGGGTTGATTCCTGTAGCGTAAATAACTTTCTATATCCTCCATACAATGATTCTTTGTTTCTGATATAAATTTTGACCAGCTTTATAGAAGAATCAGAAAGACTGGAAGTGTAGGTTCTATTCTATGTTGATCCTTTGTAACACTGGGCAAATTACTTAGTCTCTCTGGCCCCCATTTCCCCATCTGCACCTTGGAGATAATTGCACTGCCCCGCTTCCTGGGCTGTTGTGAGGATAAATATATTAAATATTGTGAGGGGCCCAGATATTATGGTAATCGGGGCCATATAAGTACCTAAGTTAGCTAGGAACTCTGGAAGACTGACAGCTATAGCTTCATAAACTCTCATATTACAAGGGCTAAGATGACTAATTCTCTTCTCACTTACACCAGTTTGACTGTATTGACTTCAGTGGAGATCTCCTGATTTACACCAGAGAAGCAAGAGGTGCATCAGGCCTCTAATATCCAGAAAACTGCTGAACGAGTGCACATTAATAAGCTGCCCAACAAAAATGCTCTGACCCTTTAATAAGAATTCATTTGCATCTTGCAGTAAGCCAAACTTACAACAGAGACCTCGGCTTGAGTAAAAAATGAGAAGCAATCAACTCTTTGAGGCAGGGACGATGTCACTCACAGTGTATGTGTTAGTCCAGCAACTCGCACAATGGGGCTCTGATCTGGACTGAGGACTCTCGGGGCTAATACAATATAAGCAGCAATCAGTAAAAGAAAATCTACTCTGGATTCATTCTGCATCGGAACATGTGGTGCATTCTGAAATGTACCCATGACATTTATTGCAACTGCAAGTTCTAATATTTTCCAAGATATCGTAAAAGGAGGAAAAGCTTCCTTTTCACTGGAATTTCTCTGATTGTTCCACACAAATCATTACGCTTCTATATTGTTTTAATCTAAAAAAGAGGGACTGCGGTGAGAAAATTTCTTGGGAATTGGGTTTCGTCTTTTGTTTCCCCTCAATGGCTCCAGATCAAATTTGTTCAGTTCATGAGTCAATAAATGACTTTTCCTAACAGTCTGTGTGGCTCATTTTGCTTGGAATTGGAAAATCCCGCTGATTTCTTGCTACTCTTGATGGTGTCACCAGTAATAAAGTCTCTGCTAAGGAGGCATAAGGGACTGTGGAATCCAGGTCTCTGTCTCATAGCTGAATTGTATCTTCCAGGCTAACAGGATCAAGGACCCCTCTATTTTATACAGGTTCCTATACTGCCCTCATCACCATAGTATCTATGCACCTTGTACCCATCTCTCATGCTGCCTCCTGCCAATAAGGCACCATCCTACCCTGGAGGGACCAAATCTAGAATGGAAAGGGAAGCTCAGCCTCAGGCCTTCCAGCGAGGATGCCAGTTGATACCAACGATGGCTGTATTTTGAATGATGTGGATGCTTATTCATTGGGAACTGGGCTGCGACTCACGTAACAACCTTTCCCCCCTCCTTCCCACCCAAATTTGGCGGAAAGAAATCTCCTCTTAGGGCTGAGATGAGACGGTAGGTGGCAAGTGACTGGGGTTCCTCATGAAAAAGTGTGATAGAACCTTAACTCCTCCAACAACCCGTTTATACAACTGGCAAAGCAAAGCAGCCCTGAAGCTATGGGGCCAATCCTCAACTGGTGTCAACTTGTGTAGCTTCACTGACACCAGCTGAGGATTGGGCCCATTGACTGTTTCTTCAATTCAATTCCATTTTTACTGCTAAACAGGTTGCCAGTGTCTCGCTTGGGCTCATACCGCCAGGACATGCTCTGCTGAGGACAGATGTGCCAGAAATAGCATGAGAGACAGATTTTTGTCACATCAGTTCCACATAGTACAGTGCCTGCTGTTGGCTGAACATTGAGGATCTGTGGAGCAGAATCTTGAGCAACTGAGACAAGAGGGACTGTCTCATCCAGACAAGGCAGAAATGTGGTTATCTCCCTTTAAGAACTGATGCTAATGTAAGAACCTGTGAAGCTCTGAGCACTTCCCACAAGCTGGTGGCGCTCAGTACCTTGTAGGACGTGCTCAATTTTGTACAGGATCAGGCTCATATTTAAAGGCATGGAAGGATGGTAAAGCACATGAGAAAACATCTCTGATAGACAAGTACAGTGTGATCCTCTGTATGTGAGGCACTTTCCAGGCAGAACGGGCTCTGTCCTAAGGAGCTCACGCTCCGAAGACAGGCAGCCAAGTAGACAGAGGTGAGGATGGGGAAAGGGCTATAAATAAGTAAGTCTATAAATAAGTCAATTTGATTTACTGTAAGCGACACACCAGAAGTGGGTCTTTACGAAGGACTGAGATGTGGACGGAGTTGGTCTTTTGTTGATGAGCCCATAGAGGACGTGTCATGCGTAGGGGGCCAGGTGACAGAAGGCACAGAGGTGACGAACAGATGGACGAGGTTGAGAACATCGGAGAGGGGTAGGGCCATGCAAAGGCAAAGGAAGATAACTAGAGAAAGGCAGAATTAGGAGCTGTAGGATGCTGGCCTGTTCTCTCAGCCCAGGGCAGAATGACGCCTGGTGCAACCCTCTTCTCAGGGCTTCATCTTTGTTTCTTCAACATAAACCCAATGAAGCACATTGCTTGTCCCTTTCCCCTCAACTGAGGCTATCTATTCCTACAGGTTTCCCCTCTACGGGCCACCTGCCTGACAGTCACACTCTGCTCCAGGGCCTGCCCCAGAAGCAAGCTTGCTTCCTGAAGCTCTCTGCTTAGGGAGCTTCTGGCAGCTCTCTCCCCAGCTGGCCTACTTGCTAGCTTTTATAGCCACCTGATTCCAAGCTGATCCGTCTCAGCTGGGGCAGGAGGAGAGGTAAGCCGATCCATCACAGGTGAGGCTGGGACAGGTGCACACTTACACACACACACACTTGTATACAAGCACACATATGTGCACATACCCACACACACACACAGTCCTGCACACAGAGGCCACGACTGTGGGCAAGAGATTCCTTGAAAGTCTTGTTTTTATCTAAAAGCTGTCAAAGCTGAACTAAACGAACGTGGAAAAATGAGCACCTGCATAGTAATTTATTTTAGAAATGTAATGGCATGAGCTGTGTGTCCTGATGAAATCTCATTCATCACTGATATTCCTGCCTTCCAGAAGAGAAGTTAAATTAACTGAGAGTTCTGCTCCAGTCTTTTCAAATGAAGATGTTGCCTTTTTAACCAGTGTCTGAAGACTCCCTCAAAGCATCTGTTCTCCGGCATAAGGAGCAAGTTCCTGCTGGCTTCATTGTGGGGGAACCCGTGAGCTGTGTATCTGAGGGAAGGAATGGGCTCCTAAATAACGTTGGTTGTCCTGGCAACATCCTGAGGGACAAAAATCCCAAAACACACAAGTATGGACATAGACACAGACATATGAAGACGACATTCATGCAGTGATTTGTGGAGCTAAGTAATAAAGTGTATTTATCGTGCACCTTTGGCTGACTTGCCATGTGCTCACTCAAGGTGAAATTCGCCCCAGTACAGAGAGCGAGGACGAGGCCTATGTGACACATAATTCCCCTTAAATCATATCTTGAGGACTAGCACCCCATAGCCTTGTGCTAACCCACTGCAAAGGAATGACATTCACCCTGACCCATCTCCCCCAGGCCTCGATCTATCATTCCAAAACTCTAAGAATGTTCTGGAGAGCTGCCACCCACAAAAATATTTCCTTTTCTTCCTGTAAATGTGGAATTTTCTTCCCCAAAAATGTCACAGCCCCAGGCTTGGACCAGCGACAGGTTTGAGGTCAGAAACTTCATATCTTCTTAATGCCAGAAAAAAGAACTGTATACCAATGGAAAGGGTTGAGTCTCACATGGACACACATGGCTGGCTTCTAGTCCTGGCAGATCCGGAGATATTAGCCTCTAAACTTATCTGTATAGGTGTTTGTATGGACTCCATCACTACAGTATCTGAGCGCCTCACAATCGCTAAAAGACTCACGACACTGCTGTGAGGTAGGGGATTCTTATTCCATTTTACACATGGGAGACTGAGGCACGATGTCAATTGGGTGACTTGCCCGAGGTTACACTGGAAGTCTGTGGCTGAGCTGTGAACCAAACCTAGGTCTCCTGAGTCCCATTCTCTGTCCCTTTCACTAGCCTGTCCTTCCTAGCCTAGGAACTCATGACATTTCTAGGAATAGAAAGGCTATTTTTGGCCAAAGTTTGAGGCTTTTAGAAGACATTACTTATATGTATTTTTCCTTCCCTGTGACAACTTGGCTCCTGTGACCAAATTCTGTGCTAACTTACACCTCTTGAGATACTTACAACTTCCCTGGGCTGTAAGCAAGTGCAGAATCTGGCCTATAGTAACTGAAGCACCTAGCTCTACAGGTGGCCAAGGAAGCAGGAATAGAATGTCTTTCATGAATATGCACCTGTCCAGTGTGGCCTTAGGCTAAAGTCCTGACTATTCTTTGTATGTCTGAGCAGCACAAACTCCATCCTGCTCTAAAGAATAGGGTCAGGGGGGAAAAGATGCATCTATTATGCAGCAGAGCTGACCACACAGCCTCCTAAGCTTGAAATAAAACAGCCCTGAAAGCAATTTTATTACTCAGCTGGACTTGTATTACTTCTGTCTCTCAACAGCTGTGCCAATGACATTCCCATAAATTACCCTGGTGGAAATGTGAAGTGGTAATTAAAAAGAGACCTCCCTCCATCTAACAGCAGCCTCTCTTCTCTCCTCGTGCCCAGCGTCTCCTTCTGCAGGGTGATAAAGCCACTTCTGGAGCTTTAGGCACTGAACGAGTGTCAGGTTTCTGCTTCCAGCAAACTCTTCCCTGTCGCTGTAGCGAGGGGCGGCCAGGAACCAAACCAAACTGGCGCCACGTCGACAGGAAGGCAGAAAAAAAATAAGCGATAAGACAGAAAGCAACACAAGGCCTGATCCACAGCTGGTATCAGTCAGCAAAGCACCTATATCTGCAACAAGCTACAACCCCACTCGCATCAACAAAACTGCACCAGATAGAATCATAGAATCATAGAATATCAGGGTTGGAAGGGACCCCTGAAGGTCATCTAGTCCAACCCCCTGCTCGAAGCAGGACCAATTCCCAGTTAAATCATCCCAGCCAGGGCTTTGTCAAGCCTGACCTTAAAAACCTCTAAGGAAGGAGATTCTACCACCTCCCTAGGTAACGCATTCCAGTGTTTCACCACCCTCTTAGTGAAAAAGTTTTTCCTAATATCCAATCTAAACCTCCCCCACTGCAACTTGAGACCATTACTCCTCGTTCTGTCATCTGCTACCATTGAGAACAGTCTAGAGCCATCCTCTTTGGAACCCCCTTTCAGGTAGTTGAAAGCAGCTATCAAATCCCCCCTCATTCTTCTCTTCTGCAGGCTAAACAATCCCAGCTCCCTCAGCCTCTCCTCATAAGTCATGTGTTCCAGTCCCCTAATCACTTTTGTTGCCCTTCGCTGGACTCTCTCCAATTTATCCACATCCTTCTTGTAGTGTGGGGCCCAAAACTGGACACAGTACTCCAGATGAGGCCTCACCAATGTCGAATAAAGGGGAACGATCACGTCCCTCGATCTGCTCGCTATGCCCCTACTTATACATCCCAAAATGCCATTGGCCTTCTTGGCAACAAGGGCACACTGCTGACTCATATCCAGCTTCTCGTCCACTGTCACCCCTAGGTCCTTTTCCGCAGAACTGCTGCCTAGCCATTCGGTCCCTAGTCTGTAGCGGTGCATTGGATTCTTCCATCCTAAGTGCAGGACCCTGCACTTATCCTTATTGAACCTCATCAGATATCTAATTCAGATAATGAATAAAGAAGGGTGCATCCATTCCCCACCCACATGCTCCAGGGAGGGAGTAAGCTAGTCCATGTCTAGTTGGCAGCCGGTGTCAAGTGGAGTGCCCCAGGGGTCGGTCCTGGGGCCGGTTTTGTTCAATATCTTCATAAATGATCTGGAGGATGGTGTGGATTGCACCCTCAGCAAATTTGTGGATGATACTAAACTGGGAGGAGTGGTAGATACGCTGGAGGGCAGGGATAGGATACAGAGGGACCTAGACAAATTGGAAGATTGGGCCAAAAGAAATCTGATGAGGTTCAATAAGGATAAGTGCAGGGTCCTGCACTTAGGATGGAAGAACCCAATGCACAGCTAGAGGCTAGGGACCGAATGGCTAGGCAGCAGTTCTGCAGAAAAGGACCTAGGGGTGACAGTGGACGAGAAGCTGGATATGAGTCAGCAGTGTGCCCTTGTTGCCAAGAAGGCCAATGCCATTTTGGGATGTATAAGTAGGGGCATAGCGAGCAGATCGAGGGACGTGATCGTCCCCCTCTATTCGACATTGGTGAAGCCTCATCTGGAGTACTGTGTCCAGTTTTGGGCCCTACACTACAAGAAGGATGTGGATAAATTGGAGAGAGTCCAGCGAAGGGCAACAAAAATGATTAGGGGTCTGGAACACATGAGTTAGGAGGAGAGGCTGAGGGAACTGGGATTGTTTAGTCTGCGGAAGAGAAGAATGAGGGGGGATTTGATAGCTGCTTTCAACTACCTGAGAGGTAGTTCCAGAGAGGATGGTTCTAGACTATTCTCAGTGGTGGAAGAGGGCAGGACAAGGAGTAATGGTCTCAAGTTGCAGTGGGGGAGGTTTAGGTTGGATATTAGGAAAAACTTTTTCACTAGGAGGGTGGTGAAACACTGGAATGCGTTGCCTAGGGAGGTGGTGGAATCTCCTTCCTTAGAAGTTTTTAAGGTCAGGCTTGACAAAGCCCTGGCTGGGATGATTTAATTGGGGATGGGTCCTGCTTTTGAGCAGGGCGTTGGACTAGATGACCTCCTGAGGTCCCTTCCAACCCTGATATTCTATGATTCTATGATGGTCAGTAACTCTATTTACTCCTGTCTGTCTTGATGCAATGTCTAGGTGGCCGAGGCATGGGTGTACAGGGTACTCTTACTCCCTTGAGCAGGCATGTAGTCAAGCAGAATCTAGCCCTCCTCATTATCTCTGCCACAAGGAAATGTTGGTGATACGCACAAAGCTAAAGCATGTCAGGTTTTAATTCTCCCTAGTTCGCTGCCACCCAGCTTCCCTCCTCTAGCTCCCCTGTGGTTTATCCAAGCTGCTCATGCCTTTCCTTCCCAAGCTCATCACAAGTTGCTCAGCTGACCTGAAGAAGAGTAACAGAAGGAACTGGGGCTGATTCCTCTCTTTGCCTTCCACACTGAGCTTATTCCTCTGCGGGTGATTCAAACTGCATGATGACCAGGAAAGGAAAGGTGCCGTTAAATATGGCCAAAGTTCTCAGCTGAATTTTCCCGTGGAACAGCTCTGCCCAGGGGGACCTTGCAAAATGTGAAAGACACCAAGTAAATGGTAAGGAAACTTTTGTCTCTTTGATCCACATAGTCCAATCTGACCAATGCCACATAACTGAACAAAGCCAGGCCTTTTGTGACTAGCATTCAGAAGTGACTTTGTTATATGAACTAAATGTCATGCTTCCTCGAGCAAATAATTTCTGAAATGCATTGTCAATGGTAGACTGCTTAAACTGCCCACGTGGCTTAATAGACTGGCCTTTCATCTCTAGAAATCTGTCTTTTCTTACAAAGAGCACCAAACAATCATACTCTGCTCAGCTCAGCCACAGTCTCTGCCCAGGAGTGGAATAGGGAGGAACCGCAAAGCTCAGAGATAAAATACATTGGCAGAGCTAGACTAGAGAAACTTCCATCATTCAGTGACTAGAACTAAATAAAACTATGGGCCTGACTCTCCCATGTCATGCTGGTGTAATTCCACTGAAGTCATGGAGTTAGATTGGTTAATGGAGTGGAGAATTAGGCCCATATATGTGACTCTGCCCCCAGAGTCCCTGTGTGACCTTAGACAAGTCACGTAATCGCTTTCTGCCTCAGTTTCTCCATCTGTAAAGTAGGAATAATAATCTCCCACCTTTGTTCGTCTTTTCTATTTGAACTGTAGGCTCTTTGTGGGCAGGGACTGTCTCTCACTATGCCTTTGTACAGCACCTGGAGACACAACCTTGGTTGGGAGATTCTAGTTGCTACCGTTAACACAGTTAGTTAATAACAATAACCCCCACACACACCAAACTTCATTCAGCATTCACTCCTGTGACTGGTGCCTAGGCACCACAATGCAGGGGGCTATATAAATGCAGAAAATAGATGAGAGTAGATAATTAGCTAAAGGGTTTGTCTAGCAGTCAAGGAATCAAACACTGAGTGGGATGATAATTTCAGATGGGCTGAATGTTAAGCACCCAATGACATCAGTTACAATGCCTGCCCAAAGGAAACATCTCTCTAAATATCAACTTGTTTTTCTTAATGTTTACAGGAAGGACAGGAATAGACCAGCTTTATGCTCCAGAAGGCTCCGATAAACCCTTCTCACATAACATATTTCTAGTGTCCTTTTACAATCAATATTTCTCCAGCCCTTGCCAGCTAATAAAAGGATGGGGTGATAAATCAGATATTGTCCTTGGTCAAAAATTGTCACCACTGGAGATACACCAGGGCCCTGACAGAAAATGCAAGTGTATCCAAAATAAGGGATAAAAATAAAATTTCTCCTTCTAGAAGTTCAGCTGGGTACAGTAGGGTGCTCTTCTCTCTGAGTCAGCGCAGAATTGGTGCCCAGCACGGGGCTAGGAGATGCTGAGCCACTGCAGGGGCCATCTCTTAGATTAAATGAATTCTTGACTATTTGTGGTGGTTGTTGCAATTGGCTCTTTGTTTGTTAAATTAGGAATGTAAGCCTTTCAAGAAGACAAAGCTATGCCAGCATGGAATCGCTTGTAGCTGACACTAGATCTCACTGGAGCCAGAATGGTAACATTTCAGCCTGTCCCTGGGGGGGACCCTGGAGACCATTGGGCCTCCTGCAGTTGCAGGTTTGACAGTGTAGCTGGAACTGACTTTGAGTTGCCTTGGCATAAAACTGAGATCAGAATCATGCCTGGCACTCCTTTGTATATCCATTACCAACACACCAACATTTTCAAATGCCCAACAAACTGTTGGTTCATAGTGGATATATTCAGCTATTAAAAGAAATTGTCACATGCATCAAGTTTTAACCCTTGGTTATCCAGGCATAATCTGGGATGTGGGGTCCTGTAGCAATTGCATATATTTGTCTATGGGTGGAACACCAATAAATGGAGTTTAATAACAGATCTCAGGAAGGGTCAACTTTTTGTGGTGTGCTTCAGCTGTAAGCTTTGAAAATCTGCCAAGTAACCCTGTTATGAATTCAATGCAGAGAAGTCTCCGTTCTTTGCAGTCAAGAGAGTCTACGCATTCTAAAAATAGTAGAGTATCCCTGGAAGCTGTTCTGCAAAGCTTAAAAAATATAGAAAAATAACGATATTTTTTAAGAATACTAGTTCAAAATGCTAACTCAGGACCAGGTTCTGATCCAGTTTACACCCTGAATCAGGAGTAGCTCCAGGGAAATCCATGGGTTACACTTGTATAGAACCAGGCAGAGATCAGAATTAGGCCCTCATTTATAGAGCCTGCTTCTGGTGCCCTTGAAGTCATTGAATTCGATGAGAGCAAGAATGAGGTTTTACATACAAGTGGACTAAAGGGACCAGATCCTAAACTGGTGTAAATGGGCAGAGCTGCACAGCCCTGTTGACTTCCCCGGAGCGCTGCCCATTTACACTAATTGTGGATCTAGCCCCAAAATGACAAATGACTATTTATTATTTGTATTGCAGTGGCACCGAAAGGCCACGATCGATGCTCAGTTGTGCAAGGTGCTGTACACACATATAATAGTAGGGGAATCATTTCTCTCTGAGTCAGCATTGAATCAATGTCCCAGTGGAGCAGTAAGGGTCAGCTCTCAGGTGAGATGTAAGATCAATGTGCTGACCCCAAGATGCTTTTCATAGGGTATCTGTTAACAATGCATGTGCTGGCCAAATTCACCCTCCCTAAAATTCTCTTGGAAGTTCAGTCTCCTTCTTCTCCTGCAGGGAGGCCCTGCACTGACATACAGCTGCTGAGTCCCATCTCATAGGTGGCTAGAGTGATTCTTGTGTCCATGAAGCACGTGGACAAGATAGGCACTCATAGATAGATGGATACTAAGGTCAGAAGGGACCATTATGTTCATCTAGTCTGACCTCCTGCACAACGCAAGCCACAGAATTTCACCCACCCACTCCTGCGAAAAACCTCTCACCTATGTCTGAGCTATTGAAGTCCTCAAATCATGGTTTAAAGACTTCAAGGAGCAGAGAATCCACTCGATATAGCTGAGACGTTATCATTGCAACTAAAAAGCCGTTGGTCCAAAACTATGTTGGGACTTGCCAGTAAAACAGTCAGAGAAACCGCAATGAAGAAAGGTTGGTAGTTTGAGGCTAGAATGCATTTTCTGTCCCCCCAGTTCCACTGAGACGCTTTCTGTGATCCTAGTGAAAAGCCAAAGCAGAGCAATTGCCTTTTGAAACAAGTGGCACGGGGCAACAGCTCAGTTTCATTATGTTTTTCCTTCAGGTAGCGATAAAGGTGGATTTCCCACTGGGCTGCTTTGATCTCACCCTTTAAACAGTCCATTCTGAAGCACCCAGCCCTCTTATTAATCGACTTCCCCAACCACGGTTGTGGATCCTAATGCTCTGTGTTTATATTCCAGCTCGGGGCTGGCATCAAAGCATCTCTGTGGGAAATTCTCCAGCAGGATGGGACGAATGATTCATAAAACAGATATGCTTTCAGAGGAGCATTACAGTCGTTCAACTGACACAACCCTGGCCTACAGTCTTTGGTGTTCTTTGTTTTGATTGGCTGGCCACTGTGAGTATTCAGCCTCTTCGATGAAAGTGGGGTGAGGGCCCAATAAAATTGTACAATACTGGAAAAGTCAGGACCCAACTATGTTGTTGTTTTGCATTTTTTTGTACAGCTGCCAGGCTGTGACAGGCGCTCTACAGAACCAATCAGAAGGCATGGTCCCTGCTTGACACGCTCATGTTAGAAGTGACACAACAAGTCAAAGTAACAAAAAAAAGAGGGAGAGAAAGGACAGGGTTTGCAATAATAATTTCATGCAGTTGCTTGGGTGCAGCTCCTGTCTTGATTCCATTCAAAGTAAAGCTTTTGACTTTTTTACTGATCCTTTTTTTTACTAAATAACTTGCAGGTGGCGGATCACAGAGGCTACCAATGTATGATGAATGCAGCACTATAGTGTCGGCATTTCGCAGATCCAGCTCTCCAGCTATGCAAGTCATCCTTCCTGAAAGGGAGTTCCTCCTCCTTATGCCAGGTGTGTTTGGCCCAATGAGCTCAAAGTGCCGTGTCACCTGTACAGATGCCCAAAAATGTTTTCGATAACAAAACTCTGTAAATTGCCTTTTACAGATGATATATTTTTGAAGAGGGATTTTTAAAGCTATGATCAGTGAGATGCGCCCTCTGAGCTAGCCGAGCTATGTGCCGCACAGAAGAGAGAGTTGGAACAAAGGTGATTTGTGTCACTTTTGCAGCTTCCCAACCCTGGCAGGGCTGGTTGGGAGCCAGTTCGGACCCGAGAGTAACTCAGAGCAGCCTCTACAGTCTCACCCAGATCTCTAGGGCCCCAGCAGCCAGGAATGGCCAGAGTGCAATGGCACTGTGGCTATGCCCCCTTTACACCAGGCATAGAACTAATTCATCAGCTCTGCACAACCCAGAAATTCCCCTTACCCTGGAGAAATTCTCAGGATGCTAGTTAAGCTGCCTTTACAATCTTTTTCTGCTTCCAAAGCAGTGCAAAGGTGCTGTAGTAAGCTTAAAGTTGTGGCCTGAGATGTAAAATATAAATGAATCATGTAAAGTACATGCAATAAAAGGGCAGAAATCTCTGCGCCACACTGCAGAGCCTCCACCTACTTCCCAATCTGTAAACCAAGGTCCCTGAAATGGAAGCTGTTCCAGGGCAGAGTCTGAGGTGGGCATTAACAGGAGCAAATGGGGCCCAGAAAGAAGGTGCCAGTGGCTGGCACAAGTTCATGGTTTGGTGGCTGATTAAGCACCATCACCTCATTTTCAGCAGATGGAATCCAAATGTCCCGGTGTGGGGAAAAAATCCCTCTGTCCATTTAGAGTGTATCCTGCATTGCAGACATGTCTTGATATCCGCTCACGTTGCTACTAATAGGACTGGAAGATGATCTCTTGAGATGACTTTTCATGCTGTCTGCGGCTCTATGGGAAATTTCAGAAACCAGATACTGTCTATGGTGATAAAAGTCTGACACCTAATGGTCACATCCGATAGTGTAACAAGAATAGAAATTGGCCAGCTATTCAGTTATTGGAGGGGAAACGTATAGCATTTATTAAGGATGAAACCAGGAGGAGTCCACCGAAATTTAGGAGATATCTGTGGAGATTACTCTCATAATCTACAGAAAATTAGATACTTTCTGTGTTTTTTAAACCTCCAACAGAATTTATAGCAGGATTATTTATATATGTGTGTATATGGAAGGAAAGAAAGAAAGAAAACCTTCTGATAGCTTTTTAACCTATTTATAGCATGTAATGGAGACTTATTCTCTTCTGATTTCTAGAGACAGGTCAAAATATAAGACTTGTCTATAATGGTAACCAGAAACAGAAGAGGTTGCAATCAAATCTTTTGGCATTAAATTCTATTCCTAGGTTTTACTCTAATTCCAGGTGTGCAGGCTGCTAGCACCAATATAGGGAAGACTGAAAACAATACCTGATTCTGCCCCATACAAATTCTGGGCCCAATCTTGGGAGGTGTTGAATACTTTCAGCCCCCATTGGTGGTAATGAGAACAGAGGCTGTTCAGCACGTCATAGGATTGGATCCTGAAACACCAAAAGTAATAATTTTCCTTTGGATACACTTAGTAAGTACCATGTGCCTCTATTTTATTTTAAGTGGCATGTAAGGTCCATTTACATTGATTGATCCCTCTGTTGCAGTCGCAGTGAAGGTGCCAATGACGAACTGGGCCATGATGACTAAGAGTGGAAAGTCAGTGAAGCTATGCTGATTTCACCAGCTGAGGACCTGCCCTCAATTCCCCTCCTCCCCCGACAGGTGGGCCTTCCAGGTCAACACTGAGGCACTCTGGAATAGAAGCTCACACTACCTCTGCTCCTGCTGTATCTCTCCTGCGAGTAAATGGAGATATTCAGTTTCCAAGGTTGTTCGCTGGCAGCTTTCACCAACGGTGAATTCACTCTTTAGAAAATTAGATCTGTCTCTTATAACGTCAAGGCCCCAGATGCGTCCCTTTAGCATTCGTTAAATAACAACTTAACTGTACAATCAGTGATATTACTCCCTGACCTGATCGTTCTCCATCAGGCCTGCTGAGTATAACCGGGTGGAAGGGATTTAACAATGTTTCAAAATGAGAAGGTGCAAGTGGGCATTATTTGGGGACCATTCCTTGTCACTCCAACCCACAAAATTACAGTGTTTATAACAATCCTGGAGAACTGATGCAGTTCTTTGTTTGTTGCCAGCTGATGTCCCCTGGTGTTCAGAGCAGTGGTCTGTGCTTCCCACATTAGTGGGAAGCAAGTTAGATCCACACACAAGTTTTGCAACAAAACCAGGGGGAACATCCCTTCTGGGTTTCACCATAAAGCCAAAACGTGCACCAGTTTTGCTGCAAAGTTTGCTGAGTCTCATGAACCTTGGTTGACAGCCATCCAAACCTATAGCCCCAAGTTCTGAGTAAACCCAGGGGTCAGTTATAGCTTCAACTTGGAACCGTACAAAACCATATAATTTTATACTGTTTCCACCCCCAAACTCAATGACCTGGGCTGGATTTCACTTTTTAAAGGTTTGTTTGAACCTGAAATTCAAAGTGAAACTCTGCGAATGTAAACCTACCAGGAAAAATAGTTCACGCAAGCCCCACAGGCTGAGATTGGCAAGTTTCACACTGCTCTCAACACAGCTATATGCTTGTGCATTGCACAGTATAGGAACCCTTAATGGTCTGAATGAAACAGGAGCCTGGTAGAAGTGTGTGGGTTTTAACAAGTGTCACTATGAGAAATATAATTGGACATGGAGCCACAGGTTACCTAACATCAGGAGAAACTGCCAGGTGATTCTTTTTTCATGTCTTTTCAGCCTTGTCCTTTTTCTGTCTGAAAAAAGGCCATTTTCAATGCTCCAGGCTCAACCCTGGATAATCCATATACAGAAGCAGCTTTAGTGTCTAATGCATCGCCCCATATAAGCAGAGCCCCCTGCAATGAGCTGCAAATGAAATAGTCAGATCCTGTGGTCAGGAGAATGTTCCATTTTGAAAACACATTTTCATTCTAGTAATTTTAACAAGGGTGCCAATTAGTGCTAATCAGTTTTGTCATCTGTCCCTGAGGGAACTGGGCTGAGAGCACTGGCCTCATTTGCATATACATTATTGATCAGAAAGACAAATGACCTCAGGAAGTGGCTTGGTTGGTCTCTCAAGTCAAGGGATGTGCAATGTGGCAACTCACCCAGCAGAAACGTAAAATCCTGCCACAGCTTTCTAGTGCTTGGTAACTGCAGAGTGCTGTCAGTCAACAAGCAATTTCTATGCAGCTCCCAAGGAAAGGTGTGTGTGCAAGAACAGTGCTGCAGTCATTTAGGATTTTATCTTAAAAAGTGTATGTATGTGCAAATCGAACTGGCACATTTCCAATGGGGTGCACAAACATTGAGTCCTTCCTCCTTTCTCACATGGCTTTGGAGGGAAGGACGTGTCATGCAGAGAGCATACCTTAGGGCTACACTTGCAAGTTAGAGTGCATTAAAGCAGCCCCAGGCACCCTAACTCATGACCTGTCCACACTAGCAGGGCACTTAGAGCGTCTGGACTCTGCAGCTGGAGCGCTCCTGGTAATCCACCTCCACGAGAAGCATAACGCTTGCTATGCCTCAGCTGAAACACCCCAGCGTCAGTGTGAATGAGGTGTTGCATTACTGAGCTCTGATCAGCCTCCGGAAACATCCCATAATCCCCTTAAGTCACGTGGCCACTCTTCTCATTGTTTTGGAATCGGCTGTAGGAATGCGGATATGCCCTTTCAAAGCTCTGTTTCTGACAGCTGGCATGCTTATCTGCTCTGGGACAGAGCAAACCATTACTGTGGAGTGTTGCTTGTTGTGAGTATGTGTGAGAGAAAGGCGGGGGGGTGAGAGAGGTCTGCTGGTGTCTGAACTTACAAGACAGCATGCTGACATGCTCTCAGCCCCCCAAAAACCCACTCTCTCCCCCCACACAACACACTCCCTCTCACACTCCACCCCTGCCCATTTGAAAAGCACGTTGCAGCCACTTGCATGCTGGGATAGCTACCACAATGCACTGCTCTTTGTGGCATTGCAAAAGCTGCTAATGTGGCCACGCCAGTGCACTTGACTCTGACAGTGTGGACACACTGCAGCGCTTTCCCTACTGCACTCTCCAACGGCTGGTTTAACTCACAGCACTCTACATCTGCAAATGTAGCCATGCCCTTAGTCACCACTGAGCTACAGGCTTGGCGGTTAGGGATGAGGGAAGCTTATTAGAAGCTTTGTCTGGGTGGGGTTTTGTAGAAGGTGCCTTTTAGAAAGCTTGTTCAGCCAAGCACTCTCTGAATTTAAAAGCACATTATATATGCCAAAAGAAACACTGAACATTCAGTGAGTTTTATTTCCCCGGCTTCAGCTATCATAGGGTAGGAGGAAGTTAATATGGGAGGCTGTAACCATACATGCCAGCCTGAGTTGGCATCTCATCAGATTTTTCAAACAAATCAGGGTTGGGGCTGGTCATTAGTTAGATGGGAGACGTCTAAGGAAACGTCAGGAAGTGGCGTTAGTTTCCCAGGAAATGGCATGCTTCTCTCTGAAGTCATATTGAAATAATATCCCTGTTCTCCAGAAGTGCCCTCTTTTGGGTGAAATAGAGAACCAACATCTTGTCCACACAGGGGTTCCAGTTCTCATCTACCCACACCCAGTTCAGACATTTGCATGTTGCAAAGTGAGTGCAAAGGTGTGTGCTCATGCTACTAGATCACAACTGGAGCATGTCACACCGACATTTGCATGGTGCAAAGACTTAACAAGGTGCAGGGCAACAGCAAATTGGACGAGTGGTCATTAAAGTTCCAGTGGCACTTTTTGCAAGAGTAGGAATCTTCATCATTGGGGATTTTTAAAGAGCAGATTGGACAGACACCTGTCAGGGATGGTCTAGGCCTGCCTTGAGTGCAGGGGACTGGACTAGATGAACTCTTCCAGTTCTATGATTCTATGATACACAGTCCCACTCATCAACATACACGCATGACTCCCCCTGGCTTTGTTCTCTCTCACACATTTTGTTTGCTTCCCTGCTCTCCCTCTCACTACATCACAGTCTGTCTTGCTCATTCTTGCCTTTGATCCCTGGGCTGCTCCACTGGCTCTTCCCTCCCGGTGTCCCTCTCTAGCTGTTTGATAACATTAGAATTGCAGACAAAGCCCTGAAGTTTCAGCTCTGTGCAGCTGCGCCAGCAAAGGCCCTTCAAAGCTTGTGGATTGGAGGGAGCAGAGCCGCATGCGTCGCTGGCATCTGGACAGCACAGCGGAGGGATTAGGACGGAAGAATCCAATGCACCGCTACAGACTAGGGTACGAATGGCTAGGCAGCAGTTCTGCAGAAAAGGACCTAGGGGTTACAGTGGGTGAGAAGCTGGATATGAGTCAACAGTGTGCCCTTGTAGCCAAGAAGGCCAATGGCATTTTGGGATGTATAAGTAGGGCATTGCCAGCAGATCGAGGGATGTGATCGTTCCCCTCTATTCGACATTGCTGAGGCCTCATCTGGAGTACTGTGTCCAGTTTTGGGCCCCACACTACAAGAAGGATGTGGAAAAATTGGAGAGAGTCCAGCGGAGGGCAACAAAAATGATTAGGGGACTGGAACACATGACTTACGAGGAGAAGCTGAGGGAACTGGGATTGTTTAGTCTACAGAAGAGAAGAATGAGGGGAGATTTGACAGCTGCTTTCAACTACCTGAAAGGGAGTTCCAAAGAGGATGGATCTAGACTATTCTCAGTGGTAGCGGATGACAGGACAAGGAGTGATGGTCTCAAGTTGCAGTGGGGGAGGTTTAGGTTGGATATTAGGAAAAACTTTTTCACTAGGAGGGTGGTGAAGCACTGGAATGCGTTACCTAGGAAGCTGGTGGAATCTCCTTCCTTAGATATTTTTAAGGTCAAGCTTGACAAAGCCCTGGCTGGGATGATTTAATTGGGGATCGGTCCTGCTTTAGCAGGGGGTTGGACTAGATGACCTCCTGAGGTCCCTTCCAACCCTGATATTCTATGATTCTATTCTATTCTATGAGGAACCATACGCCTTCATGTCCTGACCAAATTCTAGCTATCGTATTGTACCTAGCTAAACCTCCCCTCCAATTTCAGTTATACTTTCTATCCTAAACTCTATTGTGTCATTGCAATATGCTGTCAGGCAGCTGACACGTTCCATCCAGAGGTGGCAGCCTTTCAGTTGTGGTCATGCAATCTCTATCCAAAATGCACAGCATGCTTTGTAATCTTTGAATAGAAAAAGGTTAGGGAAAATGATTGTGTGATATGATTATTAAGAGGAGTAGGGTCTGATTCTGACCTCATTTACGTTAGTGTAAATCAACAGCAACTCTCCTGAAATTAATGGAGTAACACTGGTGTACAAAAAGTGGAAGAGCGGAGAATCAGGGCCATTGTGTCAGGCTAGCATTGTGCAGCAGATTGATGGCACAGCCACTAGATGTCACTCTGTTTTAACAGGTTTCAGAGTAGCAGCCGTGTTAGTCTGTATTCGCAAAAAGAAAAGGAGTACTTGTGGCACCTTAGAGACTAACCAATTTATTTGCGCATGAGCTTTCGTGAGCTACAGCTCACTTCATCAGATGCATACCGTGGAAACTGCAGCAGACTTTATATATACACAGAGAATATGAAACATGCTCAAATAAATTGGTTAGTCTCTAAGGTGCCACAAGTACTCCTTTTCTTCTTACTCCGTTTTAAGACTGTGATTGAAAATTTTAGATTTTTTCTCTTTTCTATTGACATGTACTTGAGGGGGGCTGAGGTATCTGTAAAATTTGCAGCATTTCCTGCATTCATGTTAGATCTTCACTGTGTGGTTTTGGTAACATGCATACCAAATACTGCATGTTTCATCAGATGAATTTGTAGTGAATGCTAATTGTTGTGAAGCATCATACAAATATTTATGCTCTGTGAAATTGAGTGTATTGGAAAATAAATCAAGGTGGCATGTTGGCCCTTTCATCTGTGGGAAACTAAAGAGAACTGACATACATTTGAAGATATTATTAACAGGAGTGTCATATGTGGGACATGGGAGATAACTGTCCTGCTCTACTCAACACTGGTGAGGCCTCAGCTGGACTATTGTGTCCAGTTTGGGAAAGATGTGGACAATTTAGAGAGAGTCCACTGGAGAGCAACCAAAATGATAAAATGTTTAGAAAATTTCACCTATGAGGAAAGGTTTAAAAAATGGGGCATGTTTAGTCTTGAGAAAAGAAGACTAAGGAGGGACCAGATAGTCCTCAAATATGTTAAGGAAGGTTATAAAGAGGATGGTGATCAATTGTTCTCCATGTCCACTGAACGTAGGACCAGAAGTAATGGGCTTAATCTGCAGCAAGGGAGATTTAGGTTAGATATAAGGCAATCTTTCTAACTGTAAGGATAATTAAGTACTGGGAATAAGTCACCAAGGGAGGTTGTGGAACCCCAGTACTGGGTGTCTTTAAGAACAAGTTAGGCAAACGCCCGTCAGTGATAGCCTAGGTATACTTCGTCCTGCCACTGCATTGTGGGGGAGAGGGAGCTCTCAAGTTCCCTTCCAACCTTACATTTCTATGATATACAAACTGAAGGCAACTTTAATATTCTTTACATGAACATTGAAATTGGCCCATCATAAAAGAGTTGCTGGGCTTTTTGATCATTAAGGCCCCAATGAAGCAAAGCTCTTAAGCACGTACATAACTTTAAGTACGTGAGTGGCTGCACTGAAGTCATGGGTTGAATCAGGGACTTAACGGAAGTTCTTGCTCTCTTCTGAAAGTGTTACATCTGCTGTTCCGTTGTACAGTATCTGAACAGCAACAAATGCTCTAGAATTGCCTGCTCATTAATCCTGATTATATGTCTCCCTGTTCCTATGTTCATAGGTTTCTAGATGCAGTGATTAGAAACTGAAGCCAAATTCTTTGCTGAGCCAACCCAGGGGGAAGCTTGAAGCCACCTTTGAACCCTCCTGATTCAAAGTTTCTCCAGTGGCAAAAACAGTTCCCAGAATACCTGTTGCTTTCTCCTCCTCAGTGCTGCTTGTGGCACGAGTCAGAATCGCTGTAACGGTATGTGCTATGCCCGGTCTCCTCCTACTCCCTGGTTCCACCCTCAATATACCCCCTAGACCAGGGCTTGCTGCAGACAGGAGCAAGTGTAGGGAGCAGAATCTCTCTTTGAGTTTTGTGCTTGCTTGCTTGGGGGTTGTTTGGTTTTAAGGATTTTTTTCTCTTGGCCAAGGGGTTTATATTACACTCCCAAGGGTCCATTAGCGTGAATTATTTTTTATCTTTGTATGCGACATTTTTCCTGGTCTTGGTAATAGCATCCGTGTATAAATACACTGCACTGTATGGGCCCAATCTTGCAAATTTAACACAAGTGAGTAGTCCTGTTGAACTCAGTTGGACAACTCAGGTGAGTAAAGTTATATATGTGCATCAATATTTGCAAGATTGGGACTTTAGGCCCTGATCTTGAGATGAGTTCCACACAGGTGACTCTAGGCCCCAATCATGTAAAGATTTATGTATGTGCTTATCTTTAAACATGGCAGTAGCCTGGGACTACTCACCTGTGTAAGTATTTGCAGGTTGGGGGAGTGTCTTTTTTTGTAATTTTATTGCAAAATATCCATTATATATAGTTTAAAGTATTTTTTGTTCTAAAGCATATTTTTTCTATTTCATTTTTACCTGGTGTTGAAAAACATTTTAGGTTTTAACTCTTTCCAGTCTTTAAAAATATTATGTACATTTACAAGGAAAATATTACCTATTTGTTCAAGGAATATTCCATTATTGCTCTCACTCTCTCTCTCTCTCTGATGAAGAGTGCAAACTGTAATTTAGCTTTTGTTGGTTCCTTTTACACCTCCAGCTCATATCTTCTTCAAGCTGATTGTCCCTCCACCCTTTTTTAGGCCTGCATAACAATGCAGGACAGAAAATGAACAGAGTAAAAACGACGATAAATATAATCCTGAAAGAGCACTGTCACTGCAACAATAGTGTTCTTTCACGGCTAAGAAAAAGGAACCAATAGTCCTCTTTATGAGCTGTCTGTTACTAGAAGGAGTGGTATTTCTGACCGGGTGTTTCAGTGAGTTAAATAGGAGATGGCAGATGGTGTGGAGAAGACCCAGAGATAGCCACAGAGCTAGATGCGAAGTATAGCTTGAGCTAAAGGTCTTTGTTAAGTGCAGGGAGAGACAGACCTGGCTGGGAAAAAGGAAGAACTTAAAACAAGCACTGTATGATGATTTGCCTACATAAAGACACTACTGGTGGGGTCACTTGCAAATTTTGAACATGCGATCTTTAGATCAAGTCTGAGTCTCTCACTGCTTGAGCTATACTTATGTGTGTAAAGACAGGTTTCAGAAGAACAGCCGTGTTAGTCTGTATTTGCAAAAAGAAAAGGAGGACTTGTGGCACCTTAGAGACTAACCAATTTATTTGAGCAAAGACTGACACTCATAAATTCACCAAGTCCCAATCTAATACCTATTGAAGTGTCAGTAGAAAGATGCCTGCTGACTTCAATTGGGCTTTGGATCAGGCCCCAAATGCATTAATCAAGTTGACCTCATGTTAACTCTTAAAAAAAAGAAAAGTTTACTTTTCTGAGAGGCAACTTGTTTCTATGGACACGAGCAGCATGTAGGGGTCTGTGACTGTCCAGAGATTAACCCCACAGCTGAGGTGCTGGTGTTAATACAGCAGGCCTAAAGGAGACCTGCTAACATCCCCAGCATGGGACACCTGCAGTGATGGAGCCAGGTATCAGCAACGTGCAAGGAACCCCCGTGGGGGGCACTGCTCGGGGCCAGAAGCGGAGAATCCGGTTCGCCACAGACGAGACGCAAGAAGAGGACTTCTTGCAGCCCAGGGAGGTCTTCACTTCAGGCTCTTGGGCTCGGAGAGGGGATTTTTCAGAAGGGCTCACGCCACCCGCCGGAGGGGGGAGAGGCAGGTTTTCCAGCGGGCTCCCCTCCCGTCTCGGGACCCAAACGAAGGGGCCAGATTCTGGAAATCTTTGGGCAGCTAAACGGGAACTGAGCCTCTCTTGAAAATCGGCTCCCCGCAGCCCCGAACAAAGGATGCCGCAGTCGTTGCCGGGTTCAGGCACAGGGGGGGCTGGGAGGTTTAGGAACCGGTGACTAGGGAGGGGGGCAGAGATTAAAGAGACGGAGACGGTCCGTCCCCCACACCGGACCCTTAGCCTCATGTACAACAGGGACCCCCCAGCAATTCGCCATCTGCAACCCCGGCCCCAGCGCACCCTCGGCGGGGGCAGAGTGGGCAGGGCTGGGGCAACGCACCCGCCTGCCTGCGCCGCCGCCGCCCCCCCAGCTGGGGGCCCCGGCCCCGGCCCCTACCCGCCGCTCCGGCCCGCCAGGCCGCCGCCTCCCCCGGCGGAGCCCTGCGGCGCATGCCCCCCGCTCCCCGGGGGCAGGGGAGGAAGCGCCGCCCGGCGCCCGCCCCTGCACCAGCTCGGCGGGCAGCGGCCGGAGCAGGCGGGAGCCGCGCCCCGCTCCCCCAGCGCCCCCAGCCCGGGGCCCCGCGGCAGGTGAGCGGCCAGCGCGGCGGGGAGGCGCCGCGGGAGCCGCCGAGGCCCCGGCCGGGCAGCGGAACAGCCAGGCCCAGGGCGGCGGGAGCCGCTGCCAGGCGGAGCCGAGGGGCCAGGCCCGGGGCCGGCGCGAGGCCAAGGGCGGTTGGGGGGCCGGGGTCTCGGGGACGGTTAAGGCCCGGGCTCCTGGGGGAGGGGCTGGGATCGCGGGCGCGGGGTCCTTGGGGGGGCTGGGATACGGGGGGGTTTGCTGAGGGGATGACAGGCTGCGACCCCGGGGGCGGGGGCTCTCTAGCGGTGACAAGGCGGGGTCCTGGGGTGTGCAGGGCTGGGATCCTGGGATCGGGGTCCTTGGGGGTACGGGGCTGGGATATGGGGGGACTGGGATACGGGGGGGGGGCTCTCTAGCGGTGACAAGGCGGAGTCCTGGGGTGTGCA
This sequence comes from Eretmochelys imbricata, assembly GCF_965152235.1. NCBI lineage: Eukaryota > Metazoa > Chordata > Testudines > Cheloniidae > Eretmochelys > Eretmochelys imbricata. The sequence goes on from NC_135587.1 coordinate 20,655,112, forward strand.
GGGCTGGGATCCTGGGATCGGGGTCCTTGGGGGGGCTGGGATACGGGGGGGTTTGCTGAGGGGGTGACAGGCTGCGACCCCGGGGTGGGGCTCTCTAGCGGTGACAAGGCAGAGTCCTGGGGTGTGCAAGGCTGGGATCCCGGGATCGGGGTCCTTGGGGGTAGGGGGCTGGGATATGGGGGTGCTGGGATACGGGGGCGGGGGCTCTCTGGCGGTGACGTGCTAAGATCCCGGGGAGTGACAAGGCAGGGTCCCTGCGGTGTGCAGGGCTGGGGTCCTGGAGGTGGGATCCCTGGGGTGTGCAGGGCTGGGGTCGAGGGCTCTCTGGGGGCGACAGGCTGAGATCCCTGAGGCTGGGCCGGTGGGAGGGGTCCCTCGGTGTGGCAGCCTAGGGTGTCTCTGGAAAGGACTAGAGGTTGCAGCCCAGGAGGGTGGAGGTAGTGATGTTTGAGCAGAGAAGCCAAGGGCTGGTTGGGAGCGTTTCTGGGTTGGGGTCCCGGGGGGTGTGAAGGCAGAGGCCCGCGTGAGGTGGGGCTGAGGAAGACCAATGCTTTGATGTCTCCTGATAGGGACATCTCCTTCAGGAAGGTGAAATTCAATGTGCCTGGCCATTCTCGGGCACTGAAGGTACCGTGGCACTGTTCATGGGACATCTACTTTGCAGTGATCGGACTCTTCAGCTGCTGTTCTCAAATCCTTTTACCGAGGTGGGTTGCTATCACTGTGTCCATTTATAGCAAGTTGCTGAAGGTTGTGTGGCAAGTCAGTGGCACAGCTCTGAAGAGAACTGTGTCCTCTTCAGGTCCACGCCCAACCAGCAAGAGTCAGGATGCTAACTTTAATGTTGTGGCTAAATTCCACTTGGATAACTTCATTCTACCTCCTAAAATCTCTGTGCTTGTATTTGGATGCAGTCTTGCTGTCTTAAATTACTGTGGTACACTACTGTCTAGCATTAAATAGCTGCTATGTACCTTTTTAGAAGTGACTGCATTTCAATAGTTAGAGAAAGTGATAGCTATGTATGTGCTCTGTAAAGTACTTTGGGATCCTTTGTCCATGAAGATGCTGAATGTGGTTATTATAGGTAGTCTATTGCTTTAATATAGTGGTGTGCAGTTAAGTTCCGTCAGCCTCTATTAAATGATTGGCAGTGGCCCACTGAAGTTATGGGTGGATAACATGACACAAAAGTTAAACCCAATCCCCTGTAGATAGCTGTGAATTTTCAGTATGCCAACAATCCCATGTTGTTCAGATAATGAAGACATCCACTATTCTGGAAAGAAAGAGGTTAATAGGGAAGAAATAGCAATGTGTACAGAGCCCAAAGCTTAAATGTATTGAATGCATTACTCAGGGGTAACTAGCCCAGTGTTCTGAGTCTCTCTCAATTCATTTCTCTCATAACATGATTGTTTAACTTACCACCAGTGCTTGAAAGCCTCCAGGTTTTTTATGAAGTGTACTGTAAATTATATTACAGAAAACTTGGAAACTATTTAATCATCCACATTCTCTACCAGTGACCCTCACTGCAGTACACATTACAAGTAAAGTCTTCTAGGCTACTACTAAGTAATCACCACCTAGCTAGGTCACCAGTTTACCTGTGGTTCCTAATTGCTTGACACTTGAAAGGTCAAAGATACTTGTATTTTATTAGAACGTGCATACTAGGGGTAAATCCTTAACTTTTTTTTTTTTTTTTTTTTTTGCTTGACTATAGAAATAATTTATAATGGCATGTATCAGATTGCTCTGGGCACCAACCAAATTGAAGAACATTCTTAAGCAATACCCTTAAAAATTAAATTATACAACAAGAGCAATGCTCTAAAACTAATTATAACAGGGGAAAAATCAAGAATCAATATCTAGAGCCAAAGGCTTGGGTGAGAATATTTTATGCCAGAACATTGTGGCAGGGAGCCAAAGGATGAAGGAGCAGCGAAGCATTAGCTCCGTTGGACTTTCCGGGATGGGAAATCACATAAGGCAGATCAGGGGTGACTCTGCCTAGACTGATGGGATTTGAACAATGACCCAGGCTTCTTTTTAAATGGTGTTAAAGTTGACCCCTGCCTCTAGGTCAAAGAACAGGTTTGACAAAAATAACCATATGTAGCACATTTGTAATAAGAACAGGAGTACTTGTAATGCTTTTTTCATTCTTGGTGCTCCAAGTGCCTGATAAAAGTAAGCAAGCAAGCATCATTCCCCCCACATTTTTAATACCCACGTGTCTGTAACAAAACCATGAGAGAGGTAAGAAAAAGTTACTATGCTTTGTTTTAAAAATTCTAGAACTATAATAATTCTTAAAGAAAATATACTGCCACAAATTAACTTGTTGCAAAAAAAAATCTTTCTGAATGCTCCGTCTAGAGAAAAGTTAGATTGGAAGAAATTCAAAGATAGAAGCTTGGTTTTATAGTTTCTATACAGTACAATGCCACGCAGTGGTTGAGACCCACCATGTTTGTGGGAGTGACTGCGTGTCAGAGTTGTGGAATGGCTCCCCTGCAGCAGTGTTTTGCCAGAACACGGGGTTGACAAGAGTATGCATTGAGCAAGCAAAATTCGATCTTGATCCTGCAAACTGATGCCTGCAGTCAAAATCCTGTGTCCTTGTGGAGTCCCATGGAAGATTGTAAGGTCTTTGGGGATGAAGTCTATTTTACACTGGGTGGCTGTACAATACTTACGAGAGTGGGCCCTACTGTAATATAAAGAATAATTCATAATCTTCTTACCACTTTTACTGGCTATTGAAGATTTGTATTTATAGAAGGGCCTTGATCCTGCAGTGAAGTCATATTGCTGAATGTATAATGTTGCAGTCATTCAGTGGAAATATATTCATACATGATTTTACCGCACAAATAGTGAAACCTGGTTGTGGATGGTGAAAATTACTTAAACACAATAATGATGACAAAGAAAATACAAACAGACATTAGTAGAATATTTTGCAGTTTTCCCCCTAAGTCTGTTCCAGTTTGAAAGTCCTTCTTAATTTTTTTTTCTTTTTTGTCCCCAAACTCTTTATAGAATTAATAAAATGATGGACCCCCATATAAACGGTCCTCTTTACTCATCCCTAAAATGCAGCTACAGCCCACCTTGACAACTTTTTACAGCCCACAGCAATTAGAATTAGAGTAAAAGAATACTATGTTCAAAGTGCAGGAAGAGTTTTAGGTAGGCAGAGTATAATTACCTGGATTGGACTATAGCTAGAGCCAGAGTGCCAGGGGACCTTTAATGAGCTCAAATGGTCAGCAACTCAGTTTTATCTCCTCTTTAAATGGTACTAGTAATAGATTTCCCATTTAAATTATATTTAGGAGCAACTTCTGAGAATAGCTGATGTAACAAGACTACTGGACATTAGTAACGTATGAGTTGTATCACATGCAAATCTGTCTAAGTGGTGTGTTTATATATTTTATTTTATATACATTATATGAGTACTTGTGGCACCTTAGAGACTAACCAATTTATTTGAGCATAAGAGTATGCATCCAATGAGGTGAGCTGTAGCTCACGAAAGCTTATGCTCAAATAAATTGGTTAGTCTCTAAGGTGCCACAAGTACTCCTTTTCTTTTTGCAAATACAGACTAACACGGCTGTCACTCTGAAACCTGTCATTAGTGTTTTTTCTTTTCCCTTAGGATGGACGAGAGACCAGCCTGAAAAACTGTTCTTTTGCGGATGTCTTCATTGCCTGCTAGAATGTTTCTTATGAATGCCTCTCCTTTGATAGCTCTGCAGACAAAATGGGAGTCCTTTGGACAGTCGAGGAGTTGTAGATACCCTGTTTGCTTCTCTGAATCTGAAGAGGATGTTACTAGAGCATCTGTAAATGCAAAAGTTCAGATGATCATAAATAACCTGCAAAGTCAAGAATCTTCCCTGGGTATGAACAATGATTATGATTGTATTACACAGAAAAAACGAAAGGGAGAAAAAAGGGGTAACAGACTTACATCTAGTACCCGGATGCTACAACAGCACACTAAATATTCCAAGCGTGGTTGCCCTGCTGATTCTGATGGCACAGAAGTGGAAGACAGTTCAGAGTTTGGGACCCTCCTGTTGGATTCTGATAGTGACGATTCTGTTGACCGAGACATAGAGGAAGCCATTCAAGAGTACTTGAAAAAGAAAAGCAAGAGTATCCAGCCATTGCCAAACAATGCAGAGTGTTCAGATAGAATAGATGGAGACAAGAAGGTCAAAAGGGAACTCTCACAGAATAAGGTGACTAATAATCTACTCCCTATGAAATTTAAAGCTGAAATGGTAACTGAAGGCTTCATTTCTGATCACTTGGGAATTTGTGAAAAGCTACGGTCTGCTTCACCTCTGAGCATCAGTAGTGATGACTCTTTTGAACAGAGCATACATGCTGAAATTGTACAGTTCTTGAATGAAAAGAAACAGCAAGAAACTAATAAGTGTGTAATTGTGGAGGATAAAAAACTAGAACAGAGAGAAACTCAAGAGAAATCTATGTTTAAATGTAACAAAGAATCAGCTAACAAAGCAAATCGCAGTACTTTAAAGCAAGGATCCAAAGCACTCCTCTTAAGGCACCAGTCCAAACTAAGGAGGACCAATGTACAATCTAAATGTTTGAAGTCTAAAATCGGTGAAGAGCCTAGTGATTTCAGTAAAACAAACCATGCACATTTTAAAATGACTGCTATTAGCCAACCTTGGGTTGTCGAGCACAGTAAAGAAGGTGAAGGCAAGAGAAATTTCTGCAAAACCGGAGGGGAACAAATAATTGAAAGCACACACTTCTCTGATTCAAGTAGCGATGATGGTATCGAAGAAGCCATTCAGCTTTATCAGCTGGAGAAAATCAAGAAAGAGGCGAATCCTACAACAGACTTGCAAAAAGGTGTGGCAGACATTTCTGCAAGCCTAACAATTAGTTCAACAAAATGTGCATTGGCAGAAGACCCTAAAAAATCTTTAAGCCGCAAGAGGAGAGAGATTAGTACAAAATCTACACAATTAAAAGGCACTGGCAATGAATTTAACAAACTGTTTAAGCCATTGAGAAAAGGCAGAAGTTGTGCATCTCCAGTAAACAAAATTGCCAAATGCGAGCTCACATTGCAGGCTTCTTGCAGGGCAGACACGTCCGCAGAACTGATGTGTGCGGAAGCCATCCTTGACATTTCCAAAACAATCATGCCTCCCCAAATGGGAGGTGAGGACAAATCATTTGCAGCAAACCCTTTTTTCTATCCCCAAAGCATGCCTTCCTCCCACTGTGAAAGTGACAGCAGCCCTGTGGACAGCGATGATAGCATAGAGCAAGAAATAAGGGCTTTTTTGGCTCTCAAGGCACAGTCAGAAAGTCTTGTAACAAAACCTGATAATCTCTCCTACTCTGTCCAAAGGCCTTTGTCTTCTGAGCATAACAGTGTAATTGGTGGCCTTGAACCTTCCCTCCCCAAAACTTTAAATCTATCGTTGAGTCGTAAAAGGAGACTTAAAGGAGAAAGCAAAGTGGCAAAACAGAGCATAGACAATAAAACGGAAGGGATGGAGAGGGGGTGTACTGAAGCGGGTTATGGTAATAGCGCCAAAATGCCAGTTTTGCAAGATGGGAGTGGCCTGAGCAGTCATAGAAAAGCCTGTGAAGCTGGAAGGTCTGGTAACGAAGAAACAAGTCAGCAGCTGATCTCTACAGAATTAACTGGACTTGTTGAGAAGCATGTAGCTTTAGACTTCGCAAACAGCTTGATGCAGGTTCAGAGTAACACAAGAGAACTGATAAAAAGTACAGTCCAGGCTCAAGAGAGAGATGGTACAGATGACAAGAGCAGTTCTCTGGACAGCGATGAAGATCTTGATAGCGCTATCAAAGACCTCTTAAGGTCCAAGAGGAAACTAAAGAAAAAGTCCAAAGACCAAAAAATCCAATGCAAGAAGAAAGTCAGATTTGGTGACACAGAAACCCAGCTTTTGGATGAACTCAGTAGCCTCCAGCAAAAGGACTGGAAATGCAAAAGTCCTATTCTGCTAAAAAGCTGCCTCTCAAAGTCATATAAAGATACTAAGGAAAATGCAGTTAGAAGCCCCCAGAACAATGTAAATGGCAGGTTGTCAAAGGGAAGATCAGAAAGCATAAAGGACTTACCGTTTGCGTTGCAGTTTAAAAAAGAATGTAAACCTAAACCAGTTTGCAACCAGAATAACCTGGAGGCAGCTAAAAATAAAAGATGTTCTTTGACTGCTACTTCAGCAACAGATGACAGCAGCTCTGTGGATAGTGATGACAGCATCGAACAAGAAATTAGGAAATTTTTGGCAGAAAAGGCTAAAGACTCTGCAAGCAGTATGGAAATACGGAGGGTTAACTTAACTGCTGACTCATTGAGAGTTACCAAACCACGTGCAAATAAAGGAAAAGCAAAGCACCAGCTAATCAAAAATGAGACTAACATGTTATCAGGTCAGAGTAAAAAAACTAAAAAGGTATCTCAGCAAACAGATGAACTGAAAAGCTCTCTGAGAACTGTAGGACAAAGTGCAATACTGCATGATAGTGGGGAAGGTGCATCCTACGCAGAGAATGTGTACCTCCATACTACTCTGGAGTTGAAGGCTGAGCAAGGGACAGTGTGGACTAAAGGTGTAGCTGCTGGTGCTTTATCTGTAAAAGGAAACTCATTAAGTAAAAAGGGTACTATAGAGCCTAAGCAGAAAAGCCTTCCATTGCCACACAGCAAAGGTGATGGGTGTAAATTGCAAAATTACTTTAATGCTAAGTCGAGTTCCAAAAGAAATAGCACCTTTCAGTTAAAAATTTCCAGCAAATTTATAGCTGGTCTAAAGTATGCTCGTGATAGAAAGAAATCTGTGCTTCTAAACAAAAGGCAAAATGTAGAACTTTCACTTCCCCATAGCAGCACATTAAGGACTGAGATAACTCTCCCGAATGTTTGTGCACTTGAACAGAAAAGTGGAGCCTTGGTGCAAAATGGGAACCTTAGTGGAGAGGGAAAGACAGGAATAAAAGAAGCAAATTTTACTCAGAGCCTCATAGTAGAGGAGACAAGTCTCCATATAGCAGAAACTTGTGAACAACTGGAGGCTGCTTCTTTGCATGTTAAAACTGAAGCAGATGATTACAGAAAGGATAACAGTTTGGGAGACAAGCAGATGTATTGCAGCTCAGATTCAAATCCAGATCCCCCATTGCAGGAACCCATCATGGCAGCAGTAGATGAGGACCAAGTTAGTGTAGGAACATTTATTTTTAAGAGCCAAAACACGTACACTAAGGAAGAGGAAGGAGAGAGCCAGCAAGACAGCAGCAGGCAGGAAGAAATTAATGTACCCAACTCTACTCTGGAAGGGAAAATGTTAGCCCAGCAAAGTAGGGAAGCTGATTGTAAAGAGGACCATGTTCAGGAAGCTTTAGACAGAAGTTCCGCAGAATTTAGTGACATAGCTGTAGAGGAATGCACAAGTTCCCTGGTGAAAAGCGAGGTGTCAGATTTGTAAGTACTTTTTTTTATAACAACGTTCAGTCTTTTTAGAAAATACCTATCATTGTAAATATCTTGATAAAACTTGAGAGTAAAAGGAAGAAGATGGAAGATACTGATATATATCATGTGTACGCTAATGTGAAAAATCCTATTTAACAGGTGTATCATGGATAAATGTTTAAAGTTTTTTGTAGAATTTTGTAAATTATTTAAAGTGCTTTAAGGAAATATTTTTATAATGATTTTTAGGGCATGCATTACTACAGGATGCTGTATTTGACATGTAATTGTCATAGATAAGAAGACAGCGTGGCTAAATATGCTTTCAATTAGATGGTGCATCGAAACATACATGTATTGGAATTGAACCCATTTGTGTCCATAATGTATTGGCCAGTTGCTAAGAGATCTTAGAAAACAACAGCAGTTGATTAGGAATACTACAGATAGTGAAGCACGTTCTCTGACATTTCATGGAATTGGAACTATTTTAGAACAGCCTCATATAGCCATTTTCCACTTGGGTCCCCATCTTGAAATTAGAACTGCTCTGCTGGACTACTATAACTAACACAGGCCCACTGAAGTCAGGAGTCTGTCCCTATAGATTCAGTTGCAAGTTCAGGAACATGGTGTGGAGCTGCCTTTTAAGGGCTTCCTGCTTCAACTCTGGGACTGCTGAGTCCTTTTTATCTTCTGAACATCCTGGTAGCCTCCTGTAAGCAGGTGCTTCGAAGCACAATTGCAAAGCGGCTTTTTGCTTCTGTATGTTCATTCGAACAACATTTCTGCAGTGGATTGCTCTAGATCTACATGCTGCTGAAGTATCCGAGGCCAAAATAATTCCAGAGGCGTTCTTTAATCTCATTTTGATGCCCTACAATTATGTGATGCGTTTTGTTCTTCAAATTTAACTTTATGTTGCATTGGAGTGTCTTGTGTCTAGTATTTAACAATGGTTTCTATAAGATGCATCTCTGCAAAAATTTGATCCCTTTCTATTGTTTTGTGCAATAGAGCAAACTTAGGCTTGCTACAATAAATACTTCCTTAAAATTTTTGGCGGGCAAATCTTTGTTTGAGTGAGATCCTAGGGTATTTTCAGTGTCTCTACTCCATTCACCCCTCCCACCCACATTCCATCCAGAGTAAAAATCAGGTTTTTTTTAAACGGGACACTGATGTTGGAATAAGAGCATCCCCATGCATAGACTTGCACTGAAATAACTAAAGTATGTGAATTAAAACTAATTTAGTTATTTCAGTTTCAGTTTGTGTGTAGTGAACCCCTTCAAGTCATCTGTATCTTTTGTATCAGCAGTTTTATTTAGCATTTCTGTAATAATCTGGTCTTTTTAAATGGCTAACCTCTTCCAAATCTCTATTTACCACCCATCTATTTCTTATTTCAACAGCCTGCCTGAGGCTGGCCTTAATTTCCCAGAATAGAGCAAAAGCAGTCAAGAATGCATCCAGTATTGCATTTCATCCCCCTATATGCTCTGATCTTGCAGAGAATTGGCAGGCTGTAGCATAGAATAGTGTAGTACTAGTAATGTTGTTATAAAAAAGAAACAATGACCTTTATGTCTAGACATCTTTTGTGTGCTTTATACTGTTGTGCAGTTAAACTTAAAAATATTTCAGTCGTGGTCGTCTGGCATCTTATTGCCTGACCACATTTGATTTTTAGATTAAATATTTACATCAGGTCACTAAAAATTTTAATTTAGTAATAGTACACCTGGAAAAAAAGATTTATTCTAAGCCCCCAAACCTGCAATCAGTCTTCACAGGCATAAGGTTCTGCCTGCCTGAATCTGATTGCAGGCCTGGGGTCTTTAGTTTGAAATTGGGATGCAAGTTGGTATTTTAAAATAGCAGTTTTCCAAATATATTGCTTTAATAAGATTAAGCTGTAATTAATTTTAATGACGAAAGCACTATATACCCTGTCTATATAAACAAGGCTAAGTGTTTCCTTAGTTAAAATTTCAGTAAACCAACGTTAAGGTTTTAAAAGTGTCTCATGCCCCAATTGATGTGTGTGTGGTTGAAACCTTTCTTGATGTACTAATTCACTTTCAATTAAGATGCAGTTTCTTGTAACTTGTGCTTTATACTAATCTAATTTTTAAAGAGCACTTTTTTAAAAATTGAAAAACTTGATTTGTATATAAGAAATGGTGTGAATTCATAAGTTTATAACATTTAATAAATTGGGTTCTGATCATGAACCATGAAACCAGCAAGATTTCAAGTGGTTTGTATCAACATCCTGAGTAGAAAGACTGATTGAAAATGAAATCTTTCTTTCCCTGTCCATTTTTTAAATGCAAAGTTGTCAAGAACTGCTGCCAGCAGTTCTTGTGACTAGGTCAGCTGGATGAAAAAAAGATTTACTTCTGCTTCCCTTGAAGACCATGGCAAAACTCCCATTGACTTAACTGGGAGCAAGACCAGAGGCTCATCTGCTCCTGCTGCTTATTGTCTCCTCCCACTTCTGTACACATCTTATCTGAAATCATAATTCTGTGGCTATGACAGAAGAAGGTTTCCAGTGGGAAGAAGCAGGAACAGATTTTAAAAGGTCTGGGTTTTATGCAGATATTCCTAGTAACAATAAAGAAAGCGAGAGGAGAACCTACAAAGCTTACAGGAGGAAGTGTGACAAGAATGTAGTTTGGAGAATTTCATGAGTGATGTGAAAAAAGGGGTCTGTAGATCTAGAAGTTCTAATGGCTCCCAATTGCATTCAGAGCTGGGTTGCCGGATGCTCCAGGGCTGCAAGAGAAGTAATAGTAGGCACCTTTCTTCCCCTAAGCTTGTGGACAAGGAGGGGGATCTTTCCTCAGCTTGCCGTAGTAGCTTCTGAAGACTGCTTTGCAGGAGCATTGCTTTTGCTCTCTTGGGAGGTAGGCAGAGGTCAGCAGGAGATAGTGGGATTGGAGGCAGAAAGCATTTGTAGAGACTTCACTGAGATACTTGGGCACCACCAACCCCCACCTTCCAGGATCAGCACTCACTCTTACCCAGCACCACTTCTCCAGTATCCAGGACCAGCATACACTCCTTACAGCACCCAGGGCCAGTGCTGAGGTTTGGAGGCAGTGAGGGTGGTTATCTGCCTGCACTGGGAGAGAAGGAAGTGAAAGTTTTCCTGCTTACACTGGGGTGTGGATGGCTGGCGTTTGAGACTGTACTGGGAGGAGGGTGGTTGGGGATTAAAGATATTCTGCACTTCACAGAAGCTTGTCTATTGTGGCCTGAGGTTGCATTTTGGTATGTGACTCAGCCAGTCTTCCCTGATGTTTCTGTCACAATGTGTGCCTTACGGATATCCCCCTAGATTGCTTTGATGCTTCTCCTGAATTTTTCAAACTTCTTCCCCTTAGAATTGCTCACTCGTCAGAGAAGCAAACTTTTCCACAGGGAACTTTATTCTAAACACTACACATCATCTTCAGTGTTGGCACCACACCCACATGCACGCTGTCGTCAGGCTTCTTCCTATGCTGTGTTTGCAACAGCATCATTCACTTAGTCAAGAAAATAAAACCTGAGTGCTTGGAACAATTAAAAAATCCATATTAAACTAACAGAATAAAGGCTGCCCAGTTAAGGAATAGTAGTTTTGCATTAACTGAGTCAGTGACTATATGAATTTATGTGGATTTAAGCTGCATCCAGAACCTGCTTTGGGATCACAAAAGAGATCAGCCTGACCCCTTTATACAAGGCAACGTCGTTTTAGGCACAATACCAAAATGGTTGAAGCTTCTGTTTTCTTTGTACTGAGGAATGCCGTCAAAAAAGCCAATGATTGAAAAGATATGGAGCTAGACTAACTCTCTACCTGTGACACCTCCCAGGTGATGGCTGAAGGTGCACTGGCATGCCCCTGCAGTGCCTGTCCTGTAGTTACAGTGACTCCAAACTTCCTTTAGAGGTTGGTGTTATCCTTTCACTGTTCCATATTTCCTCTGCAGTAGACAAACTCAGATCTTGGCAGGTAGGTAAAGAAGAAAATGACTGACTTTAAAATCATCCACCGTCTTATTTTAAAATGTAATTATTTGTGATTTTTAACTCTGTGCATAAATTCTGGTAATTTAGGTTTTAAGCAATTTAAAATATATATATTTTTCATGCCTAAAGCAGAAGTGATTATAATGCAGGTCTGTTTCACTTTGTCTACTGATGCATTTTGTTGTTGTTGTTGTTTTCCAGTTCTTTAAGAATCTCTATTGATCCTGGATTGACAATACAACCTTATATAACTTTATCTCCAACACAGCTATGTAAAAATCTTACTTTAAAAATCCCGAATGGAAGGAGAGAATTCCAGGTAGATTCTTAGCTGTGAAATTTCACCTTTTTCTTTGAGTGTTTCATTTTTTGATCCTCGGTGTCCCAACGTTTAAAATGTTTAAACACATTGAAGGCCTATTCGTTGCCACAGATATTCTCTGGAGTTTACTAGATATACTTTATCTTATACATAGTTCTCCATATAAATTGATCCTATTAGGAATCATCTGTAGGGGCCTTTTTCTGGTTAGAATGGACCAGGGCCATGGTTGTAGAAAAGCCTCCTCTTTACCTTACTTAATGCACAACTTTAAGAGCAGACTACACTGAAGCATTTAGGCAGCATGCGGATGCAAGGAGAGATGACCATTGTTCATACACCTATCCTAAATGCACAGGTCCTGTGTTGGCCATGATATACATTGTATGTGGACTGGATAATCTGGAGGATTTGTAATAAGATAATGGAGGCTTTCACCTCTAGGTCAGCTGTGATTTTAAGTTGCTTGTATCTAACAACGTCCTGGTGACCTATGTGCAATGAATTTGACAAGTCTCAGTCCCATTCCCAGTGTACAGATGTCCCCATTAATAAAGCCACCACTTCAAATGGCATTAATTAGCGGCTTTCTTGGCTGTCTCAGTAGAGAGGTCAAGAATTAGATGGGACCATAGAGGTTCCTCCAGGTCAGGAAGAAAGTACATGTGTATTCCTGCACTGTCTATTCTTTACCTGATCTGCTACTAAACTGAGGATTACAGTCCCCAAGGCTGTCAATACAGCATTTTTCACCAGTACTCCATTCATCTAAAACTGGTAAAGGTTAAGTGTTAGCTATATTTCAAACTCTGATACAACACTGATGGGCTCATGAAAAATAACTAGGCAGAGAGATTTGTAATATTTGTCTTGTGGGGGTGGAGAGGAAATGAAGGGTTGTCTTAAAAAGTTTGGAACAAGTGTTTACAGAGACTGAAAAAATGTTATACTAGTAAATTCTGGATTAGTCACGCTTAGAGAAAATGTAAATTTACAACATCTGATGTCAACATTGTAGCTTAGTACCAAGCATATCAACAGCATCCCTGTGATAAATACAGTGTAAAATTTTTAGACTAAAACCTGTGTAAATACCTAGGGAAAAAATCAGATGCCCTAACACTCTGTTTTCGTATGGGCAATTTTCTTCATAGCCCAACGAAAAGACTTTCCCCCCTAAATCATGTTGGTATGTTTAATCTAGGAATGAAAGGGGTTATTTGTTTTGTTTTATTTTTTGGTGCTTTCTGAAAGTGTGCTGCATGTTTCTGAAGGCAAAAAAACAAAGAAAAGAAAACTAACTTGTTTCTCAGGGTTGAAAAGCAATGGAAATAACAAAATAACGTATGTATTGGACTTCACTATGACACCACCTGTAATTTTAAAACCAGCTAGTAGGCTTTCTGCAGACAATTTTGTAGCTCATTTGCTGTTTAAAACAGCTAGTCAAGGCTTTTCCCACGATAGTTAGACATTTTACCAGGTAGCATGAATATTATCCAAATACCCTGGTCATGGTGATGTTTGATTCTAAAAATGAAGGGTTAAGCACTTTGTTTCCTAAAAGGAGGGATGAGTTTAGTTGTGCAACTTGTATTATTTCATCTAAAAGGGGGGGTGTGTGTGTGTTCCCGCTCTTTATAATGGTACACAACTACAATTCGTTACTATATGATTTTATTTTGCATAGCATCTTTAATACAAACTGTATCCCCAAATGTGCTACAAAGTTAAATTATGCAAGGCAGCCTGTTGTGGAAAATTATTACATATGGTTTATCTCACAAAGTGAAACATTCAGCTCAAATACCAAAACCAGGGAAGAGGCTTAGGCAAAAGAGAAAAGATTTTTTTTTTTAGGTGAGATTTTAAAAATTGTGGAGAAAGTATGTGGTAGAGAGATATGGGTAGGTAAATGTGACTAGTTTTTTAAAAAGAGGCAGTCCTCTCTGTAAACTAATCTCATCGGTAGAAAAAGTGGATGAAACAGTAAAATTCTGTAAAATTGCCAGAACTGATTCTTATTTATTCTGCACTGTGTTGACTTTGTATTTCAGGCAAAAAATTGGAAACAATGGAGGAAATGAAGACATGCCCTGAAGTCCTAGAAGAGAAGTGGTAAATGAGAAAGCAGAGGGTTGATTTTTTTTTCTAAATTACTTCGGTTTTTCTGTGGAAGCCATGTGATAGATATTGAAAATATAAGTCCTTTGGGCGAATTTCAGCCCTTGCTTTATAATATTTGTTCAACTCCATTGACAGATAATAAATGAAGGCAGAATTTTGCCAGGTATTTCTGTATTTGAGATCACCAAATCTTGTGTGGTGTAATAGTGGAACTACGCCATGGGCCTCCTCCAAAACTCTTGGAGGTCAATGGGAGCTACAATAGGTTTTAGATCAGGCACCATATATTTGTATTTGTTTATTCTATGTTCATGCCTTTATTAGACTTACTATTCAGTTTCATATTTCAGGTGTTTCATTATTGATCTTGTTAACTAGTAACAAAGTAATCTTGCCTTGCTTGTATTTTTGAAAACTTAGCCCTGTCATGCTTGATTAATTTGGTTTTATAAGACAGTATAAAATGATCCAAGTCAAAGTGACGTTTTCTTAAGAAAATGTTATGAAAAATAGAGGTTGCAGTATTACCTGGGCACATCTCATCCATTATATCAAATATTCTTTTTAGCCAGCTGCTGGAAATTTCTCCTAGCTTTTAGTTCTATATTACCAGTGTGTTGCACTGTTAAACTAGGATAGTGTCTCATCCACAAACAAAGTTCTTGAGAACTATAGGTAGAAATACATTGCGAAGTTAGCACTGCAATGGAGCGTGATTTATATATAAATGATGCAGTTTCATTGGTTGTATAACTGCATTTGTTGCAATAAAACTTTAGAAAATATTTCTCTAGGATTCATTCCCCTTGTTTGAATAATCCATTAAGAAATTATAGTCTTGAGACAGGAAGGAATAACAAATCAGTTAACAATACTATTTAAAGGGTTATTATCTTTGGGAAAACATGGATCTTGAGATATCCTGGTCAGATTCTAAACAATATAGAAACAAAGATTCAAAAATTCATTCATCCTTTAGTACCATGCAGTACATGAGCCAAGAGTTGAAAGGATCACTTGCGATTGAAGAAAAGGCTATTAAGCATATGTTTATCTTTGTTGTAAGCTACGTTAACTGAACTGCCACTTAATTATAAGTAACTATATGTTGACTGGAAGGGGTTCAGTAACCATTTCTACCTGAACATCCAAATATCATTTAACCATATTAAATGTGTGATAATCGATGTCTTTTTTTCTAATAAAAGTTTATTCTTGAAATTCTATAGTGATTTTTTTCCAGTTCCATCGTGAAACATGTTTATGTTTCCTAGACAGAAGCTATTGAAACTGTTTACAATGAAATTTTTTAAAAATTTTTGTATCTCCAAACCTAAATTTAAGGGTTTAGCTCCTTGAGTCTCTCTCAAACAAATTTCCCCGATGATACCTTTTCTCAGGTTCATGAACACAATTCCACCTTAAACCTCTTAATTTTGTAGTTGCTTTGTCAAATCCTCATCGGAAATGTCCTGTTATCAAGCAAGGTAATTTTTTTTTCCTGCAGTGGGAAAAACATAGTTTAACAGGACAAGATTTGACTTTTAAGGTTAATGTTGAAGCATTTTTGTTAATCTGGTACCTCTTACTGCACTGTAGGAATTATTTTATGGCCAATTTATGTACTTCTAAGCAGTATCAGCTCAAGTTACTGGTACCATTTAAACTACTCTGTTTCTTGCAGTAGACAAGTGTCCATGTCACAGAAGTCACCATTGTAACAGTTACGGATTGTGTTCAATAAACATGTCTGTTCCATATTAGGACAAAACAGATGATGAAATATTTCTACTCCAGCAGTAACTAAGTGTGTTAAACAGCAGCTACTAAAGTTAGACATTTATAAATCAGTAGGTTCAGATGACTTGCATCCAAGAGTTTTGAAAGAGCTGGCCAAGGAGAACTGTGGACCATTAATGTTGATTGTCAGTAAGTCTTGGAACACAGGGGAAGTTCCAGAAGAGTGGAAGAAAGCTAATGTTGTGCCAATATTTAAAAAATAAATGGTATCACCTAGTTAATTATAGGCCTGACATTGATCCCAGGAAACATAATAGAGGGGCTGATACAGGACTCGATTAATAATGACTTAAAGAAGGGAGTAATAAAAAATTAAAGTAGGGTAATATCAACGCAAATCAACCTGGATTTGTGGAAAATAGATCCTGACAAACTAATTTGATATTTGTTTTGATG
Organism: Eretmochelys imbricata; assembly: GCF_965152235.1. Classification (NCBI taxonomy): domain Eukaryota; kingdom Metazoa; phylum Chordata; order Testudines; family Cheloniidae; genus Eretmochelys; species Eretmochelys imbricata. Next base: position 20,671,308 of record NC_135587.1, read on the forward strand.
AGACTACAAGTTTTGTTGATAAAGGTAACAGTATTGATGTAATAAACCTAGATTTCTGTAAGGTATTTGACTTGATAACGGATGGTATTTTGATTAAAAAAACAAGAATGATATAAAATTAACATGGAACACATTAAATGGATTAAAATCTGGCTAACAGATAAGTCTCAAAATGTAACTGTAAATGCGGAAATCATCACTGAACGGTGTGCATTTCTAGTAGGCCCTGGCAGGGATTGGTTCTTGCCCATTGGGCTTAATATTTTTGCAGATGACCTGGAAAAAAAACATAAAACCATCACTCTCAAAGTTTGCAGATGATACAAAAATTGGGTGAGTGGTAAATAATGAAGAGGACAGGTCACTGATACAGAACGATCTGGATCACTTGGTAAACTGGGCACAGACAGAAGGCATCTGAATGCAGCTAAATGGAAATGTAGACATCTGAGAACACAGGCCATATTTGGACGATGGGACACTCTGTCCTCGAAAGCAGAGACTGAAAATGGGGCGTGGTGATGGATAATCAGCTGAATGTGAACTTTCAGTGCAACACTGTGGCCAAAAGGGTTAATGTGATTCTTGGAGGCTTAAACAGGGGAACCTTGCGTGGGAGTAAAGAGGCAATTTTACCTCTGTATTAGGTATTGTTGCAACCACTGCTGAAGTACTGTGTCCAGTTCTGGTGTCCACAATTCAAGAAGGACGTTGATAAATTGGAGAGAGAAGAGCCATGAGAATGATTACACGGTTAGAAAGCACGTATAGTGATAGACTGAAAAGGCTCAATTTATTTAGCTTAGCAGAGAGAGGATTATGGGGTGATGTGATCACAGTCTATAAGTACCTTCGTGGGGAACAAATGTTTGATAATGGGCTCTTCAATATAGCAGAGAAAGATGGTTCACTGGAAGTTGAAACTAGATGAATTCAGACTGGAAATAAGGTGTAAATTTCTAACAGTGAAGGTAATTAACCCTTGGAGCAATTTACCAAGGGCCTTGGTGGATTCAAATCAAGATTGGATGTTTTGCTAAAAGATCTGCTCTAGGAATTGTTTTGAGGAAGTTCTCTGGCCTGTGTTATACGGGAAGTCAGACTAATGATCACAACGGTCCCTTCTAACCCTGGAATCTATGAATAAGTGTAGCCTTACTTGGCAATCTTAGCAGAGAGCCAAGATAGGAATGGGCCATAGAACTTCTCTGACATACCCGACAGTGGGTTTGCTGGGCAATCCTGAAGCACACTGGCAAGGCAGCATGGCATGGGAAAGTGTGTGTGTGCTGGCTGCCTGTGCTGTAGTGTATAGTGGGGCCATCCATTTATGTTTAACCAGCATTAAATTCACTTATGTTCACAGGCATTTTAAGAAAACAACAAACACTTTTCCGGATTATTTTCTTTATTAACACACCTGCTCTAAAGCAACATTTTGCTCTACTACTCTCTCAATGACAGAGTTTTCATCCTTGCTCATTTACCCATTTTATTCTGTTTTCATGACCTTTTCTACTACGTTATGCTAACATTGGATCTAGACTCTCCTTCAGCAGGGTAACCTGAAGTCAGACTTTAAAATAAAAGATTCCCATTGCAGCTTTATGATGCTTTAATGGCATGTAGCATTATTGTAACAGAAGCCTGTGTTTCTTGTGATGAATCATCCTGCAAGCTAATGTGGCAGACGGAAGTGTATTTAACATCACTCAGTGCAGGAGCATATTGTTTCCAGTCATGCTTTCAAAGTGAGTCTTAGGAGCTGATTTAGGAAAGAAGCAGAAATCCTAAGGAAATGTCAATGCTATTGTTTGCTTGTTGTTTTTTTTAACCAGGCAGTAGACAGTAAACTGAAGAACAGTGTCATACTGAAACATTATTCAGAGTGGGATGGCCCACTGCCATTGTAACTGGGATGAAAGTTGAGTCTGTCGTAGAAGGTGATAAAGTTATCTATGCCAGTCACGTCACTTTTGTCTATGTAGGTGTTGAGCCCGTTATTCCTATACATGCCACACTTTCCGAGATGTTTCGAAAATGCGTGTGAGGTAATGTTAAAGGAGGTCTGTGGGGGAGAAAAGCAAGAGGAAATATTTTAGATACCCATATGAATAGCATCTCTGTGTTTTACAAGAGCTAGGGTATAATTACAAGGGCGCTGAACCTTCATGCTTCAGAGCATGAACCAAACACCAGCTATGGTCAGGAAAAAAAACCTACACATCCATCCGTTTGCGTATTTTTAATCAAGGGTCTTTGTACTCTTGGAAACTTGTCCTAAATTTTGCTGCAAGGGTGCTGGTTTTTGCAGCACACCAATGGAGCAGACCAGAGATGTTGCACCAACTTCAGCTAAATTCAGAAACTGAAATTCTTACATAGCGTATTAATTCCTCTATCATCGAAAGGTATACTATGTGTGAGTGGGGAGAAGAGCTCGGGCCACCGTCTGAAGCTTCAGGCACTGATCATCACACATTTCCCTGAGTGTGGTTTTGGTTATGGTTTATTTTTTCACTTTAGCAATCCCTGTGTTCCAACTTGGCTTTTCTGGTTTTTGTTGTTGTTTTTTTACGTAGTAGTATTATACTATAGTAGTTGTGGGGGTGTTTGTGAATAAACACCCTTTTCTTTTGCCATCGGACTTTAGCCACAAGTGGCCAGAGATTAACTCTCCGTGTTTATTTAGGAGGGGACTATATTGTGTCCAATTAAAAAAATCATTGATCTGCTCCAGTGTGTTTCCAAAGAGATTCTAGATCATTGCATCTGCCCCCTTTTAAACTACTGAGCCTTTTCTTTCTAACCTTCCTATGCTGTAAAATTCATGGCCTGGAGATACCGAAGCTTCTGGATGGGATTTTTCAAAAGCCCCTAAGTGACATGAGAGCACGTGTCTCACGGAAAATAATTTAGAGGCTTCTGAAAATCCCACCTTCTGATTTCAAAGATCCCCTGAGACCTAGAATATTAAAATAGAACTATGGTCCCCCTCAGTTTTTCATGAATTATATTACTGTAATTTTCCTTCCTTTGTAAGTGGCTGGAGTGGCAACATGAAATGCAAATTTGAATAGCAATAGAAAAATTAGCCTCTTGGGACTTATACAGGAGACCTAAATTTGAACCACTGCTGGCCACCATCAAAAACCCTTAAATTTAACAAAAGACATAAGGGTAAAATAAATTTTGAATATCAGAATTCTTCATGGCCAATTTCCCTTGACTATTTTTCAGTATTATTCTGTGCCTGTATTCTGGTTGGCTGTGCCACGCACCTACCGTTTCCCTACCCAGTTTGCTCATGCCAAGAGCAGGTGATATCTGGGCAGAGGAGGGTGAATCAACAGTGCCCACAGGATAATATATGCATTTTAAAATACTGCAAGGGCTAGATACTCCTGTAAGGAAGGTAATGTATCATCGCAAAAAAGTGCATTGATCGTTTTTTAAAGGAAGGAACAAAGCAAAAAGCGTAGCTGAGTTTTTTTTAAAGTACTCCTACAGATAAAGCAAATAACTTATTCCTCAACAGGTACCTAGAGTTCACTTAAGAGGTAAGATTGATACACACTGTAATTAGCCTTGTGCTGCATATACTTACTGGCATTTCATGTACAGTAGGTGCTTTGCTTCCATAGATCTGATTGGTGGTCCTGTACCTGGGATGGGCCTCATTCGTTCTACACAATAGAATGTAATTTTACTTGGTATGGTTTCTTTCATACAAATTGTATCCCACAGCACTGTACAGAGTTAAATAGTAATTTATGGAGATAAATTACAGCAACAGATGGACATTAAGAAGTGCAGACAAGGGAAAAGATGCTTTTGGGATGAGGTAGGGAATGGATAAGATGGGAAGAGATGAGAAGGCATTTCTAAGTGACATGGGCTGCTAAGCAGCTCACCAGCAGTGAGACTGATGGGGCAGAGAGGAAATGTCTGCTAAGGAAACAGCAAGACAAGGTTCCTGGAGGAATTTAAGAACAAGGACAATTCTGTGCATGCTTGGCTTTGGAGAGCTGGGGCTTGAATGAAGATGGAGCAAAGCATGCTTGGGACCTCTGGCCATGATGGCTAATCTGGCTGTAGGTAATGGGACACATCCCAGAGGTCCTTCAGGCCTTAAAATGGGTATCATTTTCACAATCATGCAGAGGTCATGATGACTTTACAGGATCTCAGGTCATTGTTGCAAAGTGTGGCAACCTTTGGGTGCACCGTGAACCCCTCCCTCTCTCTCAGCATGCTGCTTTTGCTCATCACACAAGTTATATCAGCTTCCTCACCTGTAGCCCCGAAACCATCCTGGGTGGTTGAACCTGGCTGGCAAATTGTCATTAACTCTGTAGTAGTCACTGGTTCTCTGGGACCGACCCTCCTCTGCCTCTTTGTTGCAGGTGGTGAATGTTTCCGGCAGATGCCCCTGGGACATTTTGAGCTAAGACCTTTTTAGGACTCTGGTCCAGGCAGGACAAAGAGGCAGGAAATTGACCAGGCACACAAGAAACAGGGTGCTTAAGTAACAAACTGTATGTTGCTAGGAGACAGGCTGTAACTTGGCAACAAAGAGAGAGGCCCTTAAAGACACAGTACTGTTTCCTAGACAAGAGTCCAGCTTACAAACACTTTCCATGCACACCGCTGGGGGCTGTGAAAGTATTAGCTCCTCCTAAGCCCTGCAGTGGTTGCAGGATCAAGCCCTTAATTCTGTTACTTTCAGTCCCCCTAGTTCAGTAGTTTTCCCGAAAGTATTTTGCATGACTCCTTTTTTATTTGTTCATGTAGGAGAGAGAGACCCCAGCTGAAGTGAAGCAATGAAGGTGCATTTGCTGACTTATATTTTCTCATTGTTTCCTTGCACTCCCCGGTCTGTCTGCACCTGTTGTTTTTTCTCGTCTGCTTCGTTCCTGCTGCGAAGAATTGACGTTCTATCTTTTCTGTGTTTGCACAGTGCCTTGCACAATGGGGTCCTTATCTGTGACTGGGGCTTTTAAGGGCTATCGCAGTCCAAATAATAAATACTGATAATTTCTAAAAAAAAAAAGGGAGGGGGTTGATCTGAGGAATAGTCACCCATAAACCCTGTTGTTTATTGCTCACCCATAAACCCTGTTGTTTCCAGCAGTGCTGGAACCATTTTTACGGGGGGGGGGGGGGGTGCTGAGAGCCATTGCACCAAACTGTAAACCCTGTACATAATGGCAAGTACTTCAAGCCAGGGGGTGCTGCAGCACCCCTTGTTCCAGCACCTGTGATTGTTTCTAGAGCTTCACACCTGTTCGGGTCCCTGTAGAAACCCAGTAGGTCCCGGCTGGGAATCCCAGCCAACACCTGCTCTGTGAGGGCAGGTTTTTGCAGGGTCTGCCTTTGCTCCGGGCATTTGCAGACTCCTTGCGGGCGGGCGGTGTGATCAGAGCGGCCCCAGCACGGCAGACGAGCCCGCGGCAGGGCGGGCAGCTCGGGCTCCCAGCTGGCGGCTGCCCCCGCCAGGCAGGGGAGGACCGGGGGCCTGTGCAGCTGCAGGCGGAGCTGCGCCGCGCCCGCCCCGGGGAAGGGGGCCCGGCTGTGGCTGGAGGAAGCGGAAAGGGCCGGTGCAGCAGCCTAAGCTGCCCTTCCGTGCACGGAGCTGCTGCTGCCGCCCCGCTCCGGAGATGGCCGCTGCCAGGCTGCTGCAGGCGGGTGAGGCAGGGAGACCGGGCTTGCTCTGCGTGCAAAGACTCGGGGTGCAGGGGGGCTGGAGGGCAGGGGGGACAGGCGGGTGGGTCCGAGCCCAGGTGAGCTGGGCAAGGTGCCTCTCTCGGCCTTGGGCCTGGTGTGTCTCCGGCTGGGGGCTGGGGCAGTCCTGCCAAGATCAAGCATGTAAAAATCCCCAGTGGCTTAAAAAATCCGGAGGTCTTTTTGTTTGTTTGTTTGTTTAAAGCTCATTTTAAAAAATGGAGCCTGATCCTTTGCTCTCTGGTGTCTGAGGCTTGCGGGCGCACGTGGGTGACAGAAGCTAGACACTTGTCTTTCAGTGTGAGCTGAGCTTCTCCTGATTCCAGGAGCGGGGGCTTTAAGAACCCCCCCGACGATCTGGAGACTTGCCTCTTGCGGGGTTATGCTGCTGGAGTCTAGCCCCCCGGGAAACAGCCCCTCCGGGTGTTACCAAAATCAAGCAACCAACTTCCCCAGCTTCTGGTTTTGTAGCAGCATCCCCCTTCTTCTCCCTAGCAGAGCTTCTAAGCCTGAGCCCCCTGTCGTCTACCCCCTCCCCTGGCAGGGTGTCTGCTCCTTGCTTTGCTAGAGGAAGGGGTGCTGCTTGACTTGTTATGAGGTCCCAGTATCCCTGATGCAGAGCCTGCCCCACGCTCCCTGCCATCTGGTGTGCACACTTCCTACTTCCCAAAGCCCAGCTGGAGGAGAGAAAGTTCTTAGATCTTTCTTAGGAAACTAAGCTCTTAACACTGAGAGGCCCAGAGCAAGCCACTTCTCCATGCTCTGCCATGGTTTCTGCCTCTGGGAAGTGGGTCTAATATTAACCTACGTTTCAAGGACTTGGGAAGCCTTAGTGTTTGTGGAGTGCTTTGGGTTCTTCTGCAGATGGGTGTTGCAAAGTATTCTTATTGGTGTCTTTATTTTACTGCCCATCTGTTTAAGGCTTTCGTTTGATTTCTCTCTTCTCTCTGTTGTCAGTCGTACCAAGGTTCAGCAGCTTTCCATCACTGGGGAAAGCTGCTCCCAGAACCTCACAGCTTAGCAGTCGACTTTATGGAACTCTTCTTGCCCCGGAAGCGAATCAGCAGGTGGATCCCAATGGTAAGAGTCCTTACCCCACCTACTTTAGGAGAGTGAAAGCAACCAGTCTATTTGGCTTATACTGTCCAAAGCAAGTTGAGTTAAGCCAACCATCCCTCTCTGATAGCCACCAGGTTTGCTTTAAGCCAGAAGATAATGTATTGCTAAGTTAATGAGCACCTCTTCTAAGCCCTGTTGGCTACTTTAGTTTTCAGATTGTATATGCATGTGATTTTCAGTACATTAGATTCCCCTCTAACCCATCTGGACACGCACCTAGGAGAGGAAGGAACACTTTGTGGCTAAGGTTTGGGATTGAGAGTCATGGCTCCTGGGTTTTATTCCTGGCTCTGCCATAGATTTCCAGACTCCCAGACCTTGTGCAAGTCACTTAACCTCTCTGTACCTCTGGTTCCCTGTATGTAATGAGAGAGAAATAATATCAGTCTTAAAGTGTAAAGCACTAAGATACTAGGCTGAAAGTACACATTAATCGCCATATACATGCCCAATTGTGGTGTTATTGGCAATCCAGGACTAAACAATGCTCTTCTTTTCACACCACAACCAAACCTTTGTGCTGCACAAACTGGGGGCAGAGCTCAAACTTCTTTTTGTCCTTCTTTCAGTTATTAATGACAAGCTTATAACCGAGCCCCTCAGACACCCGGACTTCTTCAACGTGAAAGAGCTCTTCTCCCTGAAAGATCTCTTTGATGCCAGAGTGCACTTGGGACATAAAAAAGGTTGTCGTCATAGGTAAGTTACACAACTTTGACGTGGAGCCTTGGGGTTGAGCCAATACCCATTGAGTCAATGGGTGTATTTCCCTCAATTTGGGAATTCGGCCTTTAATAAAAAGAAGGGAAGGATTACTTTCCCTGTGAAGTGCTTGTAAGGTGGCTCCTTCCTAATGACTTTGACAATAAGTCTGTGTTTGACTGTCCTAGCACAGGGAAGGTTATTTTATTTGCTGTCACACAGGCATGCAGCACTGGAAGCAAAAAGTTTTAGGCATCCAAAGATTTCTTCATATTGCATATATTCTGGGATTCCAGTGTAATGAGTTGAGTGGCCGGTCGGTTGGTTTAGAACCAAAATAAAACCAGATCCACCTGGTCAATCCCCTGTCTATCGGGACATGGTGCAGGGATCTGATTGGTTGATCAGGGCCTTAACTGCCCTTTCCCTTAAATGGAACACAGGAATTGCCCGACAGGATCAGACCCAAGGTCCGTCTAGCCCAGTGGCCTGTCTCTAACCGTGGCTAGCAGCAGAACCATCAGAAGAAGGCAATTATGGAATAACCTGCCCCCTGAGAAATTTTCTCCTTGACTCCCATTGTTTAGAAGCTGGCTGATGCCCTGATGTAGGAGAGTTTCTATGGGGCAGACAGCGTTTGGAAATGTCAGTCAAAAAATAAAATTTTTCCGAGATCTTTATGTCTCATTCTCCTTCCCCAGGTTTATGGAGCCATATATTTTTGGCTGTCGCCTTGATCAGGACATTATAGACTTGGATCAGACGATGAAACACCTCCAGCTGGCTCTCAACTTCACAGCCCACGTCGCCTACCGCCAAGGGATCATCCTCTTCGTCTGCCGCAACCGTCAGTTCGGCCACCTGGTGGAAGTCACGGCCAGGGACTGCGGGGAGTACGCCCACACCCGCTACTGGCAGGGTGGCCTGCTGACCAATGCCCACATCCAGTACGGGACCGGGGTTCGCCTGCCCGACCTCCTCATCTTCATCAGCACCCTGAACAACGTCTTTGAGCCGCACGTGGCTGTTCGGGATGCCGCCAAGATGAACATCCCCACTGTGGGAGTGGTGGACACTAACTGCAACCCCTCCATCATCACATACCCCATTCCTGGGAACGATGACAGCCCCCTGGCGGTGGAGCTCTATTGCAAGCTCTTTAAGATGACCATTACCCGGGCAAAGAACAAAAGGAAGCAGATGGAGGTTTTGTATGGACTGCAAAACAAAGCCGAAAGCAGTTAGATCAGCCTCGTGCTCTTACTAGCCCAAGTGCAAAATCTGCTAGCTCATCCGTACCACGATGGTGTTCAGTACTCAGCAGGTTACCTACCAGGCTTCTTTGACTTGCCGGCAACATGCATAGGGCTTGGGTGGGAGGGAGGAGGGGATGGGAATGCTCCCACCTTAGCTCTGTAAGGGTCTGATCCAGCTCCCATTGAAGGCAGTGGAAATATTAACATGAACTTCAATGAGAATTGGATTGGGGTCCTAGGAGAGAGGTCCCTGGCCTACTCCTGAGGAGGAGATCCCATGATAATGGCAGCCCCCGCTCTGCCGTTACACATCTGTGCTCATCTGTGATTCTTAACTTGCTGAACCAAAAAAAAAAGAGTGGATTTGTCAATCAATATCAGTCACCTGTGGGTGCCGCTTCCCCCCCTGCAAAAGGACTTCATCCAGAGCACCTAAAACAATGCAAGGCTAAATAAGACAGACATATCCAGTTTGGTTTGCTTGTATTTGCCTCTTCTTCGAGGAAGAATGTATAAAGCATCTGTCTTGTGATTTCCGCCCCACACACAAAACTTACTGTGATCTGAATTTAACTGTGTTAAAGTTCCCATCCCCTCTCCTCCCACTTCTCTTCTCCATATGAAAAAATAAAATATTCCTTTTTTTTTCACATGCAAGTGTGTTTTATTAAATGAAAGATGAGAAATCCCTTACAAAAATATAAACTGACTGAATGTCATTGGTTGGGGCAGAGAAAAGGTGTCTTATAGGCTAATCAGTGCCAAGTCTGAGTCAGGTGCTATGGCATAGGTTGAGTGTAAATTGTATCATATGATCCTAAAATATGGCTGGTAAAATCTCTACTCTTTAAAGTGTCCCTGTCAGCTTGAAATCTGGTGAGTTTAAAAAATGAGTTAAATAGTTTTAGGTTCTACACCTGCCCCTGGGTGATCCAGGCCCATTTCTGTGGCTTGAAAATCATACGAACAGCCAGACGGGGTAAGACCAATGGTCCATCTACCCCAGTATCTTGTTTCTGACAGGGGCCAGTGCCAGATGCTTCAGAGGGAGTGAACAGAACTGGGCAATTATTAAGTGATCCATCCCGTTGTTCAGTCCCAGCTTCTGGCAGTTGGAGGTTTAGGGACACACGGAGTCAAGGGTTACGGTCTTGACCATTTTGGCTAAGTGCCATTGATGAATCTATCTTCCATGAATTTAGCTAATTCTTTTTTGAACCCACTTTTATTTTTGGCCTTCACAAAATCCCCTGACAACGAGTTCCACAGGTCGACTGTGCGTTGTGTGAAGAAATACTTTGTTAGTTTTGAAGCTGCTGCCTATTAATTTCATTGGGTGACCCCCCTCGCCCTCCTCCCCCCGGTTCTTGTGTTATGGGAAAGGATAAATACTTTCTTGTTCACTTTCTCCACACCATTCATGATTTTATAGACCTCTATCATTACCCTGCCCCCTACTCATATCACAGTTGTTTTGATCTCTCCTCACATGGAAGCTATTGCATTGCCCTAACAATTTTTGTTGCCCTTCTTTGCACTTTTTTCCAATTGTAATGTAGAGTTTTTGAGATGAGGCGACCAGAACTGCAGGCAATATTAAAGGTATGGGCATACTATGCATTTATATAGTGGCATTATGATATTTTCTCTTCTATATTATCTATCCTTTTCCTAATGGTTTATAATGTTGTTAGCTTTACTGACTGCTGCTATACATTGAGCGATATTTTTAGGGAACTGTCCACAATGACTCTGAGATCTCTTTCTTGAGTGGTAACAGATCATTTAAACCCCATCACTTTGTATGTATAGTTGGGGTTATTTTTTCCATTTTCATTACTTTGCACGTATCAACATTGAATTGTCATCTGCCATTTTATTGCCCAGTCAGCCAGGTTAGGGATATCACTTTACTCTTTGCAGTCAGGTTTAGACTTAACTTCTCTTGAGTAAAATGGTGTCCCTAGCCTCTGTTTGCCAGAAGCTGGATATGAGCGACAGGGGATGCATTACTTGATGATTACCTGTTCATTCCCTATGGGGCACCTGGCACTGGCCACTGTCAGAAGACAAGAAACTGGGCTAGATGGACCCTTAGTCTGACCCAGTAGGGCTGTTCTTATGTAATTTTGTATTGACTGTAATTTTGCCACCTGTTCACCTATTTTTCCAGATCATTTATGAATATGTTGAATATCACAGATCCCAGTACAGATCCTTGGGGGACCCCGCTATTTACCTCCCTCCATTGTAAAAAATTACCACTCGTTCCTATCTTTTCCTAATGTTTAGCTAGTTACTGATCCATGAGGGGACCTTCCCTCTTATCCTTTTGACTGCTTAGTTGTCAAAGGTTTTCTGAAAGTCCAAAAATACTATGTCAGCTGGATCACCCATGTCCACATGCTCGTTGACTCCCTCAGAGAATTCTAATAGATTGGTGAGGCCTGGTTTCAGCTTTGCAAAAACTATATTGACTTTTCCCCAACATATTATGTTTATCTATGTCTGTTGCTGTCTGAACTTACAAGACAGCATGCTGACATGCTCTTAGCCCCCCAAAAACTCTCTCTCTCTCTCCCCCCACATACACACAACACACTCCCTGTCACACTACACTCCACCCCACCCCCTGCATTTGAAAAGCACGTTGCAGCCACTTGCATGCTGGGATAGCTACCACAATGCACTGGTCTTTGTGGCGTTGCAAGAGCTGCTAATGTGGCCACATCAGTGTGCTTCCAGCAGAGAGTGTAAACACTTGGCAGCGTTTTCCCTGCTGCGGTCTCCGAAGGCTGGTTTAACTCCCAGCGCTCTACAACTGCAAGTGTAGCCATGCCCTAAACTAGCGGGAAATATTTTTTTCTCCAGTCTTTTCCCATCACAGTGATTGTAAGTGTTGCTTGTAACAATAATAACTAAAGCATTATTCAGACAACTGTGTGATATTTTTAAAGGTTAGAGCATTCCATTAGAAGTTATGATGTTTTATTTTTTATTTTATAACTCTATTGCTTTATGGGGAAGGAAAATATGGGTGCTGGAAGGCCCCAGTTCACCAAAGCTCTTAAGCTTGGGCTTAACTTTTTAGCTTAACATTGATTTCCCACTGAACGACTCACATGGTTAGGTGTTTTGTGAAGTGCAGCCTATATTATGAAAAGACTGGTTCTCAGCTTAGCATTTGAAACAATCCGTTTATTTTAACGCCAGTGGCAAGATCTGTGTTTGACTTGGACAAGCACAATTTGATCAGTGGTCTCTGTGTGCCATTGCTTTTTAAACCAGCGTCCCTGTTCATTTCAAGAGGAAGGTGTGTTTAGTAATCACTGTTACCTATATGGTCCTATGTCTGCGCACACCTTGAATATGGAAACGATGCACAGGTCTTACTCAAGCTCACCAGACTAGCTTCCCGTTCTCTCTGAGTCTATCAGCCTCATTGCAGCGCTCTCCTCATATGCATGCACACTGAGATATTCCAGAGGTAAAATCACTTCCTGGACAGGAATCGGTCTCTAATCCAGCCTTACCCCACTTCTCGTTCCTCCCCAAGGCTGATCTCCTCCCCATTTCCCTTCCTTTCGTCCCTTGCCTTTACAGACCCCTTTCCAGTGTTGCCAGCTCTTGAGATATTTGGTGTTTCTCTTAAAGCTCCATCTTGTGGAGTCATGGGATTCATTGAGCCTCTCGCCATTGTAGTTATTTTTTTTAAAGGAAACCTGTGTGTCTAGCCTGCATGGCTGGGGAAGGAAGCTGAGAAATGTGAGCTGAATAGGCTCAGACACCAGAAGGAGCAATACAAACACACAGGCTATTTTGAATGTATTTAACTGTTGAACAGAGCTAGGCTCATGCTTTTTGAATGCTGGAGGTTGACCACATTGGCCCCCTCTTTTCTTTTTGCCTTGCCCCCCTCCCCCTGCTGATTCTCCTCTTCTCTGCTTCCTCCCCTCTTCCTCCTCCCATTCCCCTCCGCCCCCTCCCTGGGCCCCTGAAGCCGACTCGCTGCACTTCACACTCCTGTCCAGCAGGGGGAGTGTGTCTGCGGCCACGAGGCAGCTGCGGGCCGCGGAGGGCAGGGTTTTTGGTCCCTTTAGGGCTCCCGTCGGGCAGCTCTATATAAGGGGGAGGCGCGGGCCCATCGGCCCCTTTTTCTCGGCGAGCCCCACAGGGACGGTGAGTGAGGAGCGGCCGGGCCCTTCCCTCGCCCTGGAGGGACTGTGGGGGAGCTCGCCACCCCGCACCCCAGCGGGGCCGGCCCCTGCCTCGGACCCTCCCTTCTTAGAGACCCGGGGCCGTGCTCCGCTCAACGGTCACCCGCGGCGCCTCCCTTCCCCCCTCCCCCCCCCCGTCCGTGTCCGTGTCCGTGGCGCCTCCCTTCCCTTCCCCCCTCCCCCCCCCCGTCCGTGTTCGCGGCGCCTCCCTTCCCTTCCCCCCTCCCCCCCCCCGTCCGTGTCCATGTTCGCGGCGCCTCCCTTCCCTTCCCCCCCTCCCCCCCTCCCCCCCCCGTCCGTGTCCGTGTTCGCGGCGCCTCCCTTCCCTTCCCCCCCTCCTCCCCCCCCCGGTCCGTGTTCGCGGCGCCTCCCTTCCCTTCCCCCCCTCCTCCCCCCCCCGGTCCGTGTTCGCGGCGCCTCCCTTCCCTTCCCCTCCCCCCCCCCCCCCCCGGTCCGTGTTCGCGGCGCCTCCCTTCCCTTCCCCTCCCCCCCCCCCCGGTCCGTGTTCGCGGCGCCTCCCTTCCCTTCTCCCCCCCCTTCCCCCCTCCCCCGGTCCGTGTTCGCGGCGCCTCCCTTCCCCTCCCCCCCCCCCTTTCGCGGCGACCGCCTGCCGCCCCCCCCCGCCCCCCGTTTATAAAACGGTTATATTCAGTTTGGCTGTAGTGTTTAGTCCTCCAAACTGGTCTCCGCCACACACTGATACCTAAATAGTGGGCCCCTGAAGCGCTTGTCCAAATGAGTATAACAAATGCTCTATTTATTTTCTGTGTTTTTGCTGTTTTTACAGGGGGTGGAAATGTGAATACTGCACATGCAAGAGCTTTTCTCCTAGAGCTGGGGTGAGCATCATTTCATGCAGGTTCACTACATGCCCCTACAGGCGTTGCAGACATGGTTGCTATGCCATGTTTGTGTCATCAGGTGGCAGAGAGGAAGAGGCTGTGTCTACGCTCAGCGCTCTGAAATCATGAGCGCTCAGAATGATTAGCAGCCTGACATTTTGTTTCTTTTCTTTACATTGTTCAATATAAATGTAGTAGTCAGTGAAGGGTGTTGGATTAAGAGCTGTGGAGATAGAAGTTTTCTGTCAAGTGCAGGTATCACATGTCAGGAGCAGGGACAGTTTCTCTGCCCTGCCTCAGTGTGTCCACCTCTGGGCAAGAAGGTAATTGGTCTCTCTACCCATTCCATTGGGGCAAATTGTGGTGATGCCTTTTGCAATGTGGACATTTGTCCTACGTTGGACTGACACTATTTAACCTATTGTGCATTACCAGCAGATAGCTGTTTAGTGGCGAACCAATTCTAGTTAAGTACTACAAGTTGGAGCTGAATTTGAATCAGCAGCCTAGAATTGATGAGTATTGTATTCCACCAGTATCAGTCCCCTTCCCCTCCCCCATTTGGTATCCCCTGGTGATATTGGTTCTGAAGTAGCGTAAAGAGGATGAACAAGGTCTTTCATGAAAATTCACTGTTTTGATCAGCAAGAGTGGGGAGCTCTAACTTTGTTTAGGTACCATTGTGACCTGGTGTTTCCGTGAACTGCAATTTACTCGGTATTTGGCGATCTTTAAAATTATAGGTGGACCTGCCCTGATATTTCACTCTGCAGACTGGGATTCTCTAATGGAAATAAACGCCCATCTAGCACATTATTCCCCCCCGCCCTCCATTTTTTCAAGAACATTATGTTTGCAGAGGTGAGCCTGAATCCAAACTCTGTTTCTCTGAACTCTGAAATAGCCTAGATCCAAACATCCCATCCTTTCCATCTCTCTTGAGTTATAATTCCCTTTCATGTCAAATTTTAGAATGATTATAATTGCTGTACAGTGTGTTTTGTCTTTTTGGGCAGAACAATCAAAAGATACCATGGTCCAAGAAGTCTGCATCCTAGGAATGAGGTGAGCATGGAGACCGTGTACATTCTAAATAGTACTTCCATATACCAGAGACCATCGGCTAAACCCTTGTCTAGACTAGGAATTAGGATGTGTTTATTAGCAATAAGAAAAGGAGTACTTGTGGCACCTTAGAGACTAACCAATTTATTTGAGCATAAGCTTTTGTGAGCTACAGCTCACTTCATCGGATGCATCCAATGAAGTGAGCTGTAGCTCACGAAAGCTTATGCTCAGATAAATTGGTTAGTCTCTAAGGTGCCACAAGTACTCCTTTTCTTTTTGCGAATACAGACTAACACGGCTGCTACTCTGAAACTTTGCTAACAATGTTGACAGCCTGGAGTGTAGACAAGGCGGTGTGCCTTTAACACATGTTAAACTGACATGGGTTATACACACAGC
Organism: Eretmochelys imbricata; assembly: GCF_965152235.1. Taxonomy (NCBI): domain Eukaryota; kingdom Metazoa; phylum Chordata; order Testudines; family Cheloniidae; genus Eretmochelys; species Eretmochelys imbricata. The sequence goes on from NC_135587.1 coordinate 20,686,635, forward strand.
CTTGTCTACACTAGCCTGTTAGTATGTGTTGTCTAGACCAGAATTTGGAAGTAGTTAGCGAAGTTCTTGATGTACAGCTCTACAATCAAATACAGATATAAGCTACAAAATGGCAGGTATTTGCATTGCTTTAGATTGCTGAGAGATGAGAGCTGTCTCAGAGAAGCTGCTTATGAAATTCTGCAGCTGTTTGTAAGTGGATAGGGGGTGATTATATATGTCCATTTCAGTCTCATGGTTGAGGTCCTACTTTGGATTTCTTTTTTGTTTGTTGCTGCTTTGCATTTATTGTGGAAGAATCGCTACTTCTCTTCAGCATCCTATATATTAATAGTCCCATGCCCCTAGAGGCGTTACACTTGTGGCTGTCATGCCATGTGTGTGTCATTAGGTGGCAGAGAGGAAGAGGCTGCGTCTACGCTCAGTTGTTCTGAAACCTGTGAGCACTCAGAATGATTAGTAGCCTAACATTGTTTCCAAGTATACCTGCTTTCTCCAGAGAATTGGTGAAAGATGGCGCAAATATCCTTTGAAAGGCAGTTAAAAGCACACTAATTTTAGCTGCGTCAGGAAAAGGCCCTACATCCTTGTATGCAAGGACAAGTAGAAGTGACTGTTCTATTCTCGGGAACTCCTCAGTCCCATGTTTGCCTTTGAAACTGTCTTCTGTGGCCTTGGGAAGATTGCTACTTGGCGTCTGTTCTGCTATCTGTAAATTGGGGTTAACATTTTAATACCTCTCATGAGGTTTTTTGGGGGTTATACTTTTAAAGCACTTTAAAGGCAAAAAACATCAAATAAATTCTAAGAATCTGGAATGAGAGAGTGACTTTCTGGTTTATCTAATGTCTCTTTGGCCGCAGTTTAAGGTATATGGAAAAAGGACATTCTTATCCTGGAATAAGAATGCCACATGAGGCGTTCTCCCAGTATACCTGTAGCAGTCTAATTATTCAGCTATAGTTTTGCTGCTTAATTTCCCATGTAGACAAGCCGTAAGTAATGCTTCTATTCAAATGTTAATCCATTAGCTTCAGTTCTGGGTTTGTGAGACTTAGACACACTTGTTAATCAAAGAGCAAAGAGATAAATTCTGGTTACTTATGAATTAAAGTAGAAATATTTGTGGCTACTTTGTTGGCATGCAGAGTGGTTGAATTATACAGGTTACGGAGTGTCCAATGAGAGGGGGGGTAAGCAAATGATATATGAATTGTAGGAACATTACTGAGTTCACGTATTGCCTGCATGGAAATAAAAGAACAGTACAGTGGGTTTTACATTTGAATGTATAATTTTAAAATAGGAAGAACTTCTGAGAAGTATTTTAAAATCACTGCCTTGCTTTGCAAACGCTTGATATTCTGTCTCCTATTCACAGTTGCTTTGGAGGAGGACAGCACTAATTTCCTTTGAAATTGTGTAACATAAATGCTGTTGAAGGTACGTATTATGGCATCCTTAGCACCGGAATCTAATATTCCTGGCATGACATCAGTTACCACAACTGCTGGTGCCAGTGAGTTGGAGCATAAAAACTGATGTTTAAGGGACATCATGGTCAGGTTATTTTTTTTAAAAAATCATATTTATAAAAGAACATGTCCTTTTCTATATCACCAATAAACTGTTAGATGCTTGAAAATGAAAGAAGGCTTAAAATGTAACTTACCTTCCACCATTTTTGCTGATTTCCCCCTCCCCTCTTTTACTGCCCCTAATTGATATTAGATTGGTAGTTTCACTTTTGTTGTAATCAGTTTCGCTTTCTGGTTCTCTGCAGCACTGTGGTCGTGCATATGTTTAGGTTACTTAGTCTGAAGGGGATTTTTAAATTCAACCTGTAAACTATTTTCATGGAATTAAAAACTTTGAGTACATTTCTCTTTGTAGCTTATATTTCTACAACGTTCATTTTGGATCTAAGCTCCCAGACTATATACCGTTAATTTTGAGAAACACTCAGCAATTATTTTTTCCTACTTTGTGTCCATCTTTGCTTTTTAAGCCTTAAAGAAAAACCCAGTGATCGTGGAAGACAATCCTATAGTGCATTCATTATTTAATTTAGAACAATCATGTACATCATTGTCTACTGGGTTTGGGCTGGAACTTTTTTTCTGGCTAATGTAGGAAACATAGTCTGTTAGAGCTCTCATATTTTATGTTTTATATGTACATTATTTGTAAGCACTATAAAATTCATGTGCACACAAGCAGAACTACATTACTTTCATCATAATATTTCCTGATAACCCACTGGCACAGGGCAGGTCCATCACCAGTGTGTCAACATTGTGGAGACATATTAGTCTCTTAAGTTCAGATAGCTAAAGTAGATGTTTGCTACTTCAGTTGGCAAGGCTATGTTTTTAAATTTTCCGATTACCATTGCCTGCTAATCAGTTACTGCCCCGTGGAGACGTAAATACAACTGCAGTGTTGTCTTTATGCCAGAAGGAGGCAGACAGGAAGCACTGGCTGCTTTGAGTCTATATCCTTAAAGAATGGATGCAGACATTTACTGCGGCTAAACAATTTATTAATTTGGGGAGGAAGAGTGAGGGGGCTGTCTGTTTTCTTTGCATCAGACTGTTCTGTAGAGATTGAATTTGTGTTAAGGTTTTAAAGTAATCAGCACATTTAAGGACTGTTGAGTTTCAAATTAAATTGATCTTAATGCATTAATATAGCAATTAACTTGTAATACAAAGTTATTTAAAGCACAGAATTTTTCTCAAAATTATGCTAAATCCAGTACACACATTTGCTAAAGAACTTCAACGCTGATTGTATGTTTCCACATGTCTGTTTGCAAAATCCTTTCAAACACTGCAAAAGCATTCATCATATGTCACAAGTATGTAATAAAACAAGTTAATTCAGACATGTTAAAGGAATAGATGAGATAAAAGAATACGCTTTCAATATCCAATCCAAACTCCATGCAGAAATTCAGTGAAGTCCTTTTATAAGAGAGGAATAAACTTTTACAGTGCATCCAAAGGTGAAATGCTTTGATCTGATTAAAGAAAAGTTCTGTTTTTTTTTAAAAGGTGCAACGTGGCTTGTAAGTTTTCTACTGAGTTTTATATGTTAATGCATCTGCAAAGAAGCTTGACCTCCAAGCTAATGTTCTGTTAGGAAGCAAAGGTATAAACGTGTTGTAATAATTGTGCAACCTATGCCATCTCTGGGAGTATAGTGCAGATAGTCCTCCACTGTATTGGTGGTATAAGGTGACTGAAGAGGAATAGGCTATCACCAGACTGAGTTTTCTAAAACTCCTGAAGGTTTTGACTAATAGCCTGATAAAATCTGGAAGTGCTGAATGCTGGAAAATGTCCTCATTAAGTGGGCATTATAGGGGCCAAAGGTGCCATTAACCAAATGGGTAGCTGGTGGCTGCAAAAATGAGCCATTTAATTGGGAAAAGGCGCTGCCCGATAGCAGTGGCTTCTTAAAAGAATGTCAGTAAGGTTGTGGTGTATACGGCTGCAGTTCTGTGGAAAGATTCATGCATTAAGATGTGAATGTTTCATTTAAAATCCCTGATTTCTTTTATCCCCCTCAAATATATATTTGGTTTCTCATAAGTCTTTAATTAGATCAAGGGTTCCATCAGGGTAGTAAATGCCTAATGAGGCTATTTTAAAACTTCACCTTGTTAAAAGTATAACTTTTTTTAAAATCCTCAGAAAATCATGTTCAGTTGAATTATGCTGCTAGAAAATGTAAAAAATCTAAGACAAAAATTTGAGAAAATCAGAGAAAATAGAATTCTAGCATTTGATTAAAATACAGTGACTCAAGCAGATGCTTATCGCTTTGGTTTGAACATGTCCATGAATCTGATGCCTAGTCTTAGGAGATGCAGTTACATTAGGTAAAACAAAATGTCTCATTTAAAAATTGCCCAGTATTAAGATCACTTCTGTGCAGAAGGGTTACTCGCTCAGTGGATTCCCGAACATGTTAATACTGCTAGTTAATAATTATCTTCCCAAAGCCGGACAGAAATCCAGATATGGACTATACCTTCCTGGGGGACTCATCTATGGTTCTGACTTTCAGCCAGTGAAAATACCAACATTTTAAAGTAAGACATGCTTTGAAAGAAAAACCTTTGGTCACATTGACTCATACCTCAGAATCTAGAGCCATTCCATGCTGTGGCATAATCTCTAAAATAAGTCTTCATCACTGTATTGCATTTAAATCACAAATATCCAAGATGTAAATATTGTGAAAAATAAAGTACTTTTGAAACTTGCATCTGTCTAACCGTTCATACCCCACGTGAAGAGAGGTTGAGGGGGTGGGGTTATAGTATAGCACGGGGTGGGCAAACTTTTTGGGCTGAGGGCCACATCTGGGTGGGGAAATTGTATGCAGGGCAGGGGGTTGAGGTGCAGGAGGGGGCTCAGGGCAGGGGGTTGGGGTGTAGGAGGGGTTCAGGCTCCGGCCTGGTGCCACTTACCTAAAGCGGCTCGGGTCGCAGCAGTACACACCAGGGCAGACTCCTTGCATGCGTGCCCTGGCCCCACGCAGTGCCACTCTGGGAAGCAGCTGGAACCATGTCCCTGCGTGGGGGGGCCCAGGCTTCGTGGGCTGCCCTTGCCATGCCTCCAGGTACCTCCCCCAAAGCTCCCATTGGCCATGGTTCCCTGTTCCTGGCCAATGGGAGCTGTGGTGGCAGTGCCTGGAGGCAAGGGCAATGCACAGAGCCCTCTTCCCCCAGGGCCCCAGGGATGTGGTGCTGACCACTTCTGAGAGCGGTGCGGGGTCTGTGGCACCACAGGGGGCAATCCCGCGGGCCGTAGTTTGCCCACCCCTGGTATAGCATATTGAAAGCTGTGCCAGAAAGAGGTCAGTAGTAAAATGATAACCAAATAGGAATCAAGATAATTAAGAGAGTGGGGGGAAAAAAGAAATGATCTGCATAATTACAGTCCGAGATGTTGAGCAAAATTTAAGATAATGGTTTTTTTGGACTAACTACACAAGTAATGGTCTGATTTAAACCAAGGAATACTAAGAAATTAGGCTAGTTCTCTAGTTACAGCTCACTGGCTAGATATTGCATGATACCTTATGGAAGTCACTGTTCCTAGACCTGGGCACAGCTAAATGAGTTCAAGAGAAACTAAAAGCCTGTGTTCCAATATGTGTTAATCTAGTGTGGAAAATACCGATCTTCCTAAGGATTAAACAGATGAGCATGGAAACCTCAGTTGAGTTTGTTACTTTACCAGGTTTTTATATGTAATTTCCTACAGATGTAATTGGGATCTCTGAAAACGTTTGAGACACTGCAAATAGAGGTAGTAGGTTGGGACTCCAACACATTTGATTTAAGCACTCCAGCAGCCTGACGGTTGCAGTTGTAAAATCGCAATAGCCATGTGGGGTCAGGCCTTTGAGGGTCTGAGTTTGAGAGAATGAAAGCTCCAGTCTTGACACAAGTGTTAATACGGAACAAACAATAATTTGTGGAATGGTCATATGATTTCATATTTCAAGTTTTGTTTTTTTAATTCATGTACCCCACCAACATCTTGAACTCATGGAAATAGGAGTATGATGGAAAAGCTATAAGAGACAAACTTGGAGGATTTAAAAAAAAAACTTGGAAGAGTTGAAATATTACTGATATAGTGAGAAACTTAATAAACTGTCAAGAAGCATGTATCTTAAGAAAAGTTTAAAATGTGCATTGTTGCATATTATAAATTAAACATAAAACATGTCTTGAGACCCAGTTTAGCTTATGCTGCCTTTGCTTTTTCTTCTTGAGTTGTCTTAGAATTCATGCTTACTAAATATGGCAATAATCTCTTCATAAATATAGCTATAATTTGGTTTCTGCATCAGGTTTTCTTATCAGCTGCCATGGGCTTTTACCTGCAGCTTGTGGCAATGGTGTTATTATCTGAGATGAGTTCTTGTATCAAATCTTATTACTGAATATGCCCAGAAACTACTACAACTCGATCATATTAGTGAAATTAGTTGCCGAAAGGAGATGAAGCAATTTGGATAATATCAAAGTAATAAAACCTTAGTAAATAACTAAGGCTGGATCTAGTCTGTTGGAGTACAGCTGAGAATGATAAATCCTTGATTGCAAATGGTTTTGGAAAAAATCCTCCCTTTGGTGCAGCTCAGTGGCATCCTGGGTAATGCTCTCTGTTGCTATTGGAGACCCAGTTTGAATACCAAGAGCCAAAATCCAAGCTAGACTTCATAAGGGTGTCTAATAGCTGCATCTTCATACTGAGCAGCCATAGGAAGGTGTAAGTTAAAGTAAGAGTTGGAGCAGGTGCAGGACTGCTTAATTTAGCACCTGATGTCCTTCTGTTATTGATCTTCCCTGTATATCTCTCTTGCAGAATCTCATAGAAATTACACTAACATAGATTCTCAATCTCAAGCCTGCTTGCTGATGTAATCATACAATTTAGTTTTGGCTCTGATTGATACGGGCTTGGACCTGCTGTGAGGTTAGCACACGCAACTTTTAGTTTTGAGGTGGGAGGCAGAGAGAGAACCTTGCATTGCTCACCAATAGCATCTACTCATTTTGAGCTTTGCTACTGATGCTTCGTTCCTCTTTGGCTGGAAGGAAGATGGCTACAAGTTGGCTTTACAGTGGTGATTAGGGGGAAAGGTGGGAACTGGCAGAGGACTCTGAGGGATGCAGAAGACCCTCATAAGCAAGAAAGGATTGGAGAAAAGACCCTATGGCTTGCTAAACTCTCAAATGATTAGATCTTTAACCTTTTTCTGGAGTGACCCATGTCCTGAAGCAACACTGAACCATCAGCCCAATAACCCTACGCAAAAATGGAATCCTTTGCTGTGGACAAGTCACGAGGTTGTGAATGGCTTCTTAACCCTGTATCCTCTTTGTTAAATGGGCCCTGAGTATTCTTTACTGGAACAAAATTCAGCTCAGTGCGTGCACAGAGCTGTATTCATGACTTAAATGCATTGTCAAAGGGATTAATTGGGGTTTACAGGTTGCATAAGGCCTCCTGCCAGGCCTTCAGTGCTGGGATAAATTTTACCCACTGAATCCATATTGCTTTGTTTCTTAGTAATGTCCACCTACCACTGTTCCTGGGCACGGAATGGTTAAAATGTAAGCTCCTTTCGAATTCTTCATTTAGCCATTGTAATGACTTTCCTGAAAACTGGGTTTCATTTTACAGAGCTGTTTTTCTTTGAGAAATGAAATTCTCTGAATAGTCCTTGAGTCATAACTGACTCGGTTCAACATCCTTGGTCCATTGGCTACAGGGACAAGATCATCTTGTTGCTAATCAGAACAGAGATGTATGTTCATGTTAAATGTGTAAGGTACTCAGATGCTGTACCACAGTGATCAGCAAGGTCTTAAATGCAGGGACTGATCAGCTTCTCTCTTTCCCCTCAGAGCCACAATCAGAGGTGTCAAACCAGACGTGCTTGAGGAGCAGTATGATGTACCTTCCTGGGCTACAGAAGCAGGGCTGGCCTTACCATGAGGTGACCTGAGGTGGTGCCAGACTGTGGTGGGGGACACCACTAGAACCCAGAGTGTAGAAAATTGTGTCTGCTGCTGGTGCGTATGTATTTTCTCTGATCTAGATGCACAGAGATGATGGAGTTCTGTGCTAGAGGAAGGAGGGCACAAGAGACATAACAGGCAGGCAGGAGAAAAGGTGAGAAGGAATAACAGAAAGCAGCAGGAGCTGCAGGGAGAAGAGAGGAGGAGGAGCCAGATTATCTTATGTACCTCTCTAGCACCCCCCAGGAGCCTGGACTGATTAACACCAGCTTCTCAGGGAGATTCCTGTTTCTTGCTGCTTCCCTGAACCCACTTGAGGAGAACAGGCACTCAACTGAAGTAGTAGGAGCCAGTTAGGCCCTTAAGACACTGATATCTTCCCTCACTCGCTCTGCCACCAGCCTGCTTATTTGTCCTCTTCAACTGAGTGCTGAGAGCCACTATAGCTGGCACAGAACAGCAGTCATGAGTGAAAGAAGAAAAATCTCCTCTGTGGCAGTATTCAGAAAAAGAAAGAAAGCAAAGGAAGCTGGTCTATCTAAGCAGGACGGAGCTCTCCTGAGATACATAGACACAAATGTTCACGGTGAGCCTTCTGGCCCCAGTGAGGATGTGAGTGGTGAGGAGATGCCTGATCTTCCAGTTAGAGTGCAGGTGACCTGGCAGCTACTGCAGCATCCATATCTCCATCTCAAATGGATATAACCATGTACATTCCTGAAGAAAAGTGTAGATCAGAGAACAGTGTGGGAGAGGCACAAGAAACAGCTGCTGCTGAGTTTAGTTCCTTAAGTCTAGATGATCCTTGACTGTGGACCCACTTGAGCAGTAGCCTGAGGGACTTCCTTATACTGCATGAGCCACAGCAAGTGAAAAACTTCATGTTCCCCAAAGACAATGAAACTAGAAGTTTCCATCCAACACATTACTGGCGTGAAATCCCCAATGGTGACAAAGTGGAGAGGCCATGGCTTATGTACTCAAAAACCCAGAATGCTGCATACTGTGTGTGTTGCAAACTCTTCCAGTCTAATGTTCCAGCCACATTGGGTTCTACAGGAACAGAAGACTGGAAAAATCTGCCTAGAAATCTGGCATGCCATGAGAAGGCAGCAAATCACCAGACAGCATTCCATAGGTGGAAAAAGCTTGAGATGAGACTAAGGTTAAAGGCCACCATAGATGATCAGCATCAAGTGAAGATTGCATCAGTCTCTTTATTGGCAAAATGTTCTGAAAAGGCACATTGCCATTGTGAGAACGCTTGCTACCCAAAACCTAGCACTGCATGGCACTTCAGATCAGCTGTATGTGCCAAATAGTGGAAACTTCCTTAAAATTGTGGAGCTGATGGCTGAGTTTGATGCTGTACTTCAGGAGCATCTAAGAAGAGTCACCACCCAAGAAATGGAGTACTAAGTGGCACCTTAGAGACTAACCAGTTTATTTGAACATAAGCTTTTGTGAGCTACAGCATCCGATGAAGTGAGCTGTAGCTCACAAAAGCTTATGCTCAAATAAATTGGTTAGTCTCTAAGGTGCCACTAGTACTCCTTTTCTTTTTTGCAAATACAGACTAACACGGCTGCTACTCTGACACTCAAGAAATGTACACACACCACTACCTTGGAAAAACAATTCAAAATGAGATCATACGGTTACTGGCAACAAAAGTCAAACAGAAGATTGTGGCAGATCTGAAATCAGCACGATATTACTCTGTTATTCTGGACTGCACACCTGACATCAGCCATATGGAACAAATGACTTTAATGGTGCGTTTTGTAACAACAACAGAACCTAGTGAAAATGTCCCTGCAATGGTGACTGTCAGAGCATTTTCTAGTATTGACATTGATGATACTACAGGAGCTGGTATGACAAATGTGCTGCTTAAAAAGCTGGAAGATACGGGAATTGCAATAGCTGACATGAGAGGTCAGGGCTATGATAATGGTGCCAACATGAGAGGAAAGAACAGAGGAGTGCAGACACAGATCTGAGAGTTAAACCCTCGAGCTTTTTATGTCCCATGGGGTTCTCATTCATTGAACTTGGTGGTCAGTGATGCAGCATCAGCTTCTAGTGAGGCTGCTGAATTTTTTAATGTAATTCAGAGCATCTATGTATTTTTCTCTGCATCAACTGCATCAACAAGTTGATGGCAAACTTTGAAGCAACATCTGGGAACATCCTCTCTGACACTGAAACCACTGAGTGCCACATGATGGGAAAGTCGAGTGGAGGCGATAAAGCCTATCAAAAACCAAATTGGGAAGATAGATGATGCCATAGTTGCCATTAGGGAGGATAATGCTATGACAGGAACTGTTTGTGGGAGAACAGTGGCAGAGAGAAATGGAATCACCAGAAACATACATAACTTCAAATTTCTGTGTGACTTAGTGTTGTGGCATGATATACTGTTTGAAATAAATGTTTTAAGCAAGAGACTCCAAGGTGTTGACCTTGATATATCTGGAGCAATGGAACAACTGGACAAAGCAAAGTCATACCTACAGTCTAAGCGGTCAGATGAGGGATTTCAAAGTGTTCTGAAGAGTGCACAGAAGTTGGCAGAAAACTTCACACTGAAGCTATTTTCCCACCCATTCAAGAATACAAGAGTCACCGAAGAAGATGACATTTTGATTACGAGGCACTGGATAATCCCATAAGAGACCCCAAACAACAATTCAAAGTTGAATTCTTTAACCAGGCGCTAAATTGTGCAATACAGTCAGTTGAAGAACATTTCATGCAGCTCAAGGAACACAGCAGTATATTTGGGATGTTGTATGATATTCCAAAACTCCTCACTATACCTGAAGAAGACCTACACCAGCAATGCAGGGCACCTGTCATAAATATAAAGGGAAGGGTAAACCCCTTTAAAATCCCTCCTGGCCAGAGGAAAAATCCTCTCACCTGTAAAGGGTTAAGAAGCTAAAGGTAACCTCACTGGCACCTGACCAAAACGACCAATGAGGAGACAAGATACTTTCAAAAGCTGGGAGGAGGGAGAGAAACAAAGGGTCTGTACAGGAATGGAGTCTTAGAACTTTTAGTAAGTAATCTAGCTAGGTATGTGTTAGATTATGATTTCTTTAAATGGCTGAGAAAAGAATTGTGCTGAATAGAATGACTATTTCTGTCTGTGTCTTTTTTGTAACTTAAGGTTTTGCCTAGAGGGATTCTCTATGTTTTGAATCTAATTACCCTGTAAGGTACCTACCATCCTGATTTTACAGGGGTGATTCCTTTACTCCTATTTACTTCTATTTCTATTAAAAGTCTTCTTGTAAGAAAACTGAATGCTTTTTCATTGTTCTCAGATCCAAGGGTTTGGGTCTGTGGTCACCTATGCAAATTGGTGAGGATTTTTACCAAACCTTTCCCAAGAAGTGGGGTGCAAGCGTTGGGAGGATTTTGGGGGGAAAGACGTGTCCAAACTATGTTTCCCAGTAAACCCAGTTAGAGTTTGGTGGTAGCAGTGGTTATTCCAAGGACAAAAGATAAAATTAATTTGTACCTTGGGGAAGTTTTAACCTAAGCTGGTAAAAGTAAGCTAAGGAGGTTTTCATGCAAGATATTACTCTGTACCCTAGAGTTCAGAGTGGGGAAGGAACCTTGACAGCACCAGAGACAGTGTTGACACTTGATGACATTCGCGATATTGATGTGAGTGATTTAGGTGATGAACTGAAAGCCCTTTCAAGATACATTTCAGCTGGATCAACTCCAAAGGCTGTTCTGGAATATATGTGCACAAATAAGATGACCACCCTCTTTCCAAATGTTTTTGTTGCTCTGCACATACTTCTAACACTTCCTGTAACAGTTGCCCATGGAGAACACAGCTTCTCCAAGTTGAAGTTAATAAAATCACATCTACGCTCCAACAGTGACACAGGAGAGGCTGGTTGGCCTTGCAACTATCTCAGTAGAGCATGAGCTGGCCCAGACTGTGGACCTTCAGGAAGCAGTTCAAATCTTTGCAACCAAGAAGGCACGGAAAGCACCACTTTGATTATTCAAACAGATAAAAATGCCAGTGTTTACTATGCAGACAAGAAAAGTTACATTTGCTGTTCAGGTGTTTGAAAGTTGTGTTACTTAAAATTTTTGATCAAGGCATTTTAAGTTGTTAGTTCTCCTTTATTGGGGTAGGTAGCAGAGCAGTAACATGAGAGGAGTAGAACAGGAAGAAGGCAGAATGGAGACATTTCAAAGGTTTGGCCCAAGCGAGGGGAAATGGGGGCGTCATTTGAGCTCCCCGCCTTGGGTGCCAAAATGTTGCGTGCCAGCCCTGTACTGAAGTATTGCAGTGTCTAGCACAACATTTTGAGGAATGCATTTATTTAAAGTTCTTATTCTAATATGCTGGTGCACTTTGTTTGCAGATGATGCCTGTAGGTTTGTTTTCTAACAAACCTGATAGCAGAAAAAGAAAGCATTTAGAATCTCTGCACTTGAAGTTTGCTAGATATAGCTTGATCCTCTGCCATGCACTTGCTCAAAGACGCTCCATGCGCTACAGACCATGAATGTGAATATAATATGGTGTGATGTTAATATATTTTTGCAACTGTAAATGTTTTCTGTAACCTGTTTAGCCAAGGTGCAATAAAGAATAAAAAGCTATTCTGACCTTTACACTGCTTCTGTGTGTGCTCCTGATAAATTACATTAAATGCTATATTCATGTGTTTTCCAGGCATTTTCAGATTAGCAAATGGATAGTTTCAGAGTAACAGCCGTGTTAGTCTGTATTTCAAAAAGAAAAGGAGTCCTTGTGGCACCTTAGAGACTAACCAATTTATTTGAGCATGAGCTTTCGTGAGCTACAGCTCACTTCATCAGATGCATACCGTGGAAACTGCAGCAGACTTTATATATACACAGAGAATATGAAACAATATCTCCTCCCACCCCACTGTCCTGCTGGTAATAGCTTATCTAAAGTGAGCATCAGGTTAGGCCATTTCCAGCACAAATCCAGGTTTTCTCACCCTCCACCCCCCCACACAAATTCACTCTCCTGCTGGTGATAGCCCATCCAAAATGACAACTCTTTACACAATGTGCATGATAATGAAGTTAGGCCATTTCCTGCACAAATCCAGGTTCTCTCACTCCCTCACCCCCCTCCAAAAACCCACCCCCATACACCCACAGACTCACTCTCCTGCTGGTAATAGCTCATCCAAACTGACCATTCTCCAAGTTTAAAACCAAGTTAAACCAGAACATCTGGGGGGGGGGGGGGGGGTAGGAAAAAACAAGAGGAAATAGGCTACCTTGCATAATGACTTAGCCACTCCCAGTCTCTATTTAAGCCTAAATTAATAGTATCCAATTTGCAAATGAATTCCAATTCAGCAGTTTCTCGCTGGAGTCTGGATTTGAAGTTTCTTTGTTTTAAGATAGCGACCTTCATGTCTGTGATTGCGTGACCAGAGAGATTGAAGTGTTCTCCGACTGGTTTATGAATGTTATAATTCTTGACATCTGATTTGTGTCCATTTATTCTTTTACGTAGAGACTGTCCAGTTTGACCAATGTACATGGCAGAGGGGCATTGCTGGCACATGATGGCATAAATCACATTGGTGGATGTGCAGGTGAACGAGCCTCTGATAGTGTGGCTGATGTTATTAGGCCCTGTGATGGTGTCCCCTGAATAGATATGTGGGCACAATTGGCAACGGGCTTTGTTGCAAGGATAAGTTCCTGGGTTAGTGGTTCTGTTGTGTGGTATGTGGTTGTTGGTGAGTATTTGCTTCAGGTTGCGGGGCTGTCTGTAGGCAAGGACTGGCCTGTCTCCCAAGATTTGTGAGAGTGTTGGGTCATCCTTTAGGATAGGTTGTAGATCCTTAATAATGCGTTGGAGGGGTTTTAGTTGGGGGCTGAAGGTGACGGCTAGTGGCGTTCTGTTATTTTCTTTGTTAGGCCTGTCCTGTAGTAGGTAACTTCTGGGAACTCTTCTGGCTCTATCAATCTGTTTCTTTACTTCCGCAGGTGGGTATTGTAGTTGTAAGAAAGCTTGACAGAGATCTTGTAGGTGTTTGTCTCTGTCTGAGGGGTTGGAGCAAATGCGGTTGTATCGCAGAGCTTGGCTGTAGATGATGGATCGTGTGGTGTGGTCAGGGTGAAAGCTGGAGGCATGCAGGTAGGAATAGCGGTCAGTAGGTTTCCGGTATAGGGTGGTGTTTATGTGACCATTGTCTATTAGCACTGTAGTGTCCAGGAAGTGGATCTCTTGTGTGGACTGGACCAGGCTGAGGTTGTTTGTGCTGGAAATGGCCTAACCTGATGCTCACTTTAGATAAGCTATTACCAGCAGGACAGTGGGGTGGGAGGAGGTATTGTTTCATATTCTCTGTGTATATATAAAGTCTGCTGCAGTTTCCACGGTATGCATCTGATGAAGTGAGCTGTAGCTCACGAAAGCTCATGCTCAAATAAATTGGTTAGTCTCTAAGGTGCCACAAGGACTCCTTTTCTTTTTGCAAATGGATAGTGAAACCATAAAAAGACTAAAGTTTAAACTGACTTTCTTCCTGGCTTGGGGTTTGAGCTTCATTTAAGTGTCAGTCTAAAGAGAAAAGGGGCCTACCCAATTAATCTAAAGTGAATTATACTGATGTATTCACAGTACCGTAAGTAATATCCATTTGAACCATTCCAATTTTTTTATTTTATAAAAAATTGTTTAAATTCACTTCTGATTCAACTGGCAAAAAATGGGAAATCCGGCACTTAACTAGGCAGAATCCTTTAAAAACTCTTAAACCGAGTGCCCTTTTAATGCAATAGCATGCATTAAGTTCGGATTGTTGGCCTTGCCTTTGCATTTCTAGGTTCCTTTTCTTTTCTTTTTTTCTACACACTGTAGTTTTATAGTATTTAAAAAGTGTGAGTAACTTTTATGGACATAACACAATGAATCTGAAACCCCAAACAACAAAAATACCCCCACAAAAGATGCTTAGTTTTCTGGTGTATGAATTACTGTAGTGCAAAGCTGGCCTGGCTCTGGGACAAGTTAAACTGGCTGCAAGCTAGATTTAAAGCATTGTTGCCACTAAAACATTTTCCCCATAAATAACAGTTGAGTGATAATGATGGTCTTATAGAACTAAAAGTAGGGACTGATATCTCCACTCCAAAGGACTCATAACTTTACAGCTGTGACATTAAAGATTGCTTTCAGAGGCCATATATCCTGTGGGACAGAATTTTTTTTTCTAGTGATTGTACTTCAGATGTGTGCTTCACTTCACCAAGCTACCGTCGGATCACCAGCATACAGTCTATCAGAATGGAAAAAATGGTGCAGGGAATGGAGAACCAACTAACAATAGTTTACATAAGCTAAACACCCCACTCCATCCATGTGTTCAGAGCACTTGTGAATGTTAAAGGATTATTATAAGTTTATTATAAGATTATTAAAAGGATTATTATTATACAAATGGAAACAAAGGGTCAGTACTTCAATAGCAGGTAGTGTTTAGACAGCCAAATGAGATTTGTTTTTGTTGTCTACTGAATAATTGTTTGAAATTCCTTTCTTTTATTTTTATTTGGGGGCAGGGGAAGAGCAGTGGATTAATGGGGGATTAGTCTTTTACCTTTCCAATCAAATCCTGTCAATTTTAGAAGTGCCAATTAAACCAAGAGGCAGATTTGGACCTGAACTGGTGTTTGAGCACTGTTATTCTCTTGATACGGGGAATACAGTATACTATATAGCGCATATGCCACTCTTAATTTGATTCGTGTCTTTGTCTGGGGACTTTCTGTATTTGTATAGGTCTGTTTTATCCTTATGTTATAGCCATCAGTGTTTTCCCTCAACTGTAATCATTTTAATACATTATTAAACAATGCAAATGGGTAATGGTGCGGTCCACCAGGCAATGCTCCTTCTCGCAAGCGTAGCAAAACCTAGAATTCCTAGAAAACCTAGAATTCGCCAGGACCTACCTACTATGTGGTCAGGCAGTTCAGGAAGGTGTGTAACAACCAGACTCAAAGTGTGTGTGGGTGAGCTTGTCTATCTGCTCCCAACACGGTGTCTGAATTTTACAGAATCAAATTCAGACGTTAAAATAAATTGTGCAGACTCCAGGGTGGGATAATCTACCCTTTTAAGAATCACCAGGATGCTGGTATTTAAAAGGCTGTTTGCCATTGACGTACCAGGGCTGCTCACATAAAAGCTATTTATTTACATCAGAAGTGTTCATCAAAATAAGATATGACAATTACAGCATGATGATTCATTCTCTTTCTGCACTTGTGATTGTTCCTTGATTAGCAGGAAAGAGGTGCAGCTCGACTCTGGTTCCTCTATCTTCTTCTCCCAAACCTATTCAGCCAGGCTGTTGGTATTTCTACTTTGCATCATGTTCTTTACAGACCTAAAGCACGCTACTGATGATTTTGCTAAGTAGTACGGGTCACTGATGCTTTATTGGCGGTGGGGGTTTCATGAAGGAAAAAGGGCTGCAGCCATGTGAACTACCTGCTTCCGGTGCATTTCCTCTGGTGGAATGAGGAGGCATGACCTTCTGTCCTTAACTGGATACCAACACTATAGCCCACAGTCACGGCTGCCCTGTTAGGAATATTTGGTATTTGAAATCTTCTTCCAAAGCAAGGTCTTGAGATTGTTCAACACAAGTGAATGGTGCACTTCCATCTGGCTAGCCAGGCCGCTAAGGGTCATACAGGTTCGTAGCTGCTTCTGCAGCTCTTCTTTCAAATCAGATGGAGCTCCGTACAGCAAGTAATCCTGCAGCAGCCCGCAGACTTTTGCCAGGTTGGGCTGAACCATGTCGCTCTTGCACTGCTTCATGAGTTTGTCACAAGTCGCCATGCAGTCCTTCCCGTAGGTGCAGTCCACGTTCTGCTCACAGTGACGTCCCTTGAGGAAACCTCTGATTGTCATCTCTGTTGCCACCCTCCTCAGATTGACCATTTTGAAGTCATATTTGTCATTGTAGCCCACGTTCTTAAAGCTGGTTTCACAGATGTAGAAGTTCCCGTATGTCCCATGGAATATCTCCTCCACAAACTCCAAAAGGCCAATGGCGATTTTTGCTCTCCTGGGCCAGGCTGGGGCAAACCACTGGTGAATAATCCGGTGTATGGCTGAAGGCAGCAATGGCTGGAAGAAGTGAGGGACATTAGTACCATAGAGGGAGTTGTGAGGGATCTTCTCCGTGACATACAGGTCCCCGCAGTGTCCCAGCAATTTGGAGGTGTGCTCTTTCTCATGCAAGGAGAGCATGAGCAGGAATTCGTTCAGATGAAGTAGAGCCCAGATGGATTTGGCCTCTGCCAGAGACACTTTCCCATCTCTGTTCACATCTGCCATGGTGATGATTTGGTTCACCAAGGCTGCAAGTGATGTCTGATCTCCTAGGTTAGCCTGCAAACCAATAAGAAATTGCATCAGCTCTTCAAATTTTACCCATTGTGTACATTAATTCAGGGTAGAGTATTAGGGTGCTGCTCTCTGAGTGAGGTAAAAATACTAGAACAACCCTGAGACACGCACTCTGCTGCAGCCAGCTGCTTACAGCCCTTTAGATTCTCAGAGTGATTTTGCTGCTGAAAGCTGCTCTCATGTGGGATAAGTCCTCACGGGGATAGGCAGAGTGCAGCATTCTCTGGCTATGCTCTTGACACACCTTTGTGCCTGTCCAACACCCTTGGAGTGTAGTGGTTCTAAACCAGTTGGAGCCAGCCTCGGGTTGGAGCCAATCTGGGATCAGAGCCACCAACCCCTTCTTCGTAGGAAATCTATTACAGTCAAATCTATATTCTAATTACAAAAGAGTAAATACATCTCAAGTGAAAATAAGAGGATGTCCTCTTAAACACCCTGATTTAGGTTCAAACACTACTGCTAGACTGCACAGGAGTGGTAGAGACTCACACTAAAACAGAACAAAATGAGAATGAAATGTACCGTCGCACCTAACACAGTGATTTTGTTGGATGTATATCCTTATCTAGTGGTTCCTACAGTATTTGCTCTGGGGATTATCTTGAATATGACATATCACACGAAGCCTCACTCTACAACAAACAGTGGGTTCAGACAGGACTGGATCTTTTCAAAGATTACAGGGGATAGATGAATGCATTTAGCTTAGGCTTCTTGCCACCGGCAAGCACTATTGCTGGTCCCAAGGACTTCCAAATAGAGGTGATAATACCCTGTCCAGAAAAACGCAATGCGAGAGCTTGGGAGGCTCAGCAACACTGACTTTTAGGAAGTTCAGGAGCATCTCTCTGAATTCGTCCATGGATGTCCCTCTTGTAGGCTTGTCAAAGAGAACCAGGTCCCTCTTGGACACTGAATCGGGGTTGCTGTCGGCCTTTAAGGCATCTTCAATACCACATTTAATGATCACTTCTTTCTCCATCCAGCGGCCCCTGTAAACCTGGACCAAAGCAGAGGTAAGTGACCCTGGGAAGATTGACTGGGTGAAAGCAAATGCAAATGATTAATTGGTGCGTTCTTCATGGGTTCCCAGGAGAGCCCAGTGGCTGTGGGGCCCATTGGATATCAGTAAGATTCATTCCACCAATTCCACTGAGTTTTGTATTGGCGAACAGTAAGAGGGTGGGTTTGCAGCCATGCAGCCCTATATCTGCATAATAGGCACCAGATGGGCAGTGGTGGTGCAAGCTTTGCCTACGCTGTGGAGCCAACATGGCCCAGGCAAGGAAGAGAAGGGTTCAAGGTGGCCCCCTTGGTCCTTGGCCTTTCCACTGAAGCAGCCAGTGCGGAAGCACACGGGGGTAACCACAGTGGAGGTGCTCTGGGGAGTGTGTTCACCCACCTATGAAGGGAGGGGTTGAAAAGCAGCTCCACAGAACTGCCATGCTAGCCCAGCATTGCACCAAGTCTTCTCCGTTTTATTTAACGGGGATCTTGGATGCCAACTCCAGAGAGTTCAGGTAAGCATTGCGTCCCCACTCTTCTAATGGCCCCCGTACAACCATTATCTCTTGTCAATGCCACCAGAGGCTAGAAAAGCTGGTTGACCTGCCTCATCTCCAAGGGCCTGATCCAAAATCCATGGAAAGGCTCCCAGGAACTTTCATGGACTGTGGATCAGGCCCTAAATGTTCCCCCGCCCCCCGCCCTGCTTTGACTGTAGGAGACTGGCCAGGGGATGGATGAGGTTACTTAGCAGCACAGGCTGGCCTGCAGCTCCAGGAGAAGGAAGCAGCATCCACTCTAAGGTCTCTAAGGAGCTCAGCCCAGACCTCCCAAGCAAAAGACATTTGTGACAAAAATGGTGAAAACTAGGCTCTGAGGAGTAGGGGGTGTGCATGGCATACATCTATCTTAAAGGGGCACCAGTAGCCTACTTCCCCCCCTGTGGGAAGAGACTCATTTGTCCACCAAGCTAAGTTCCCAGAACTCAGACAGCCCCACCTACCTGCTGAGTGGGGGATGAGGAAAGACACTGCTGGAACACCAGGGTGTGCTCCTCACACAAGTCTTTGCATGTTGAGCCAGCAATGATCCCCTTCTTGTACTGATCGCACTGGGGAGAGGGAGAGAGATGTTAGCCAACTCATTTCCAGGTTCAGAGGCACAGTTTGACTTCTGTATGGGGGGCAGCTCCTATCAGGCCAATCGGGCTGCATGGGGGGGGGGGCAGTGCCTCACTCCCACACTCATGGGAGTTAATGTCCATGAGCAGGATCCATTTTCTACTGCCACAGAGTTGTTCCCAAGCTGCAAGGAGTCATAGGTCATTTGAGCCCTGCTTCCAGAGCACTGTGCCAATGAGTCTACGCACCACCTCCTGGGTCAGGGTCCCAGCACTCTGTCTGAATACGATCATGGCAACATCTGGCTTCGGTATGACTGCCAAGGGCAATGAATGAAAGGAGGGTCGGACAGATTTAACCTTAATGCAGAATGTAAACAGCCAGTTCAAAGAAACTAATCGCCCCATCTGATTATGGCATTGTCTACTTGCTGTCCTGGTCCATGTAAATCTGTCCGCTGAGTCATGCAGGATGAAACCTGCAGCTGTCCAGCCTACCCACCACCATTTTCACAGGATGTTAACTTCAATGCTTGGTGCTAAGGCTTTTAAATACTGAGCTAGAACAGCCTGAGTTACTAAAAAAACCCAAACAAAAATTAATTATAAGAGGCAGCTAGGTTCAGTTCCGTTTCTGACTCTCTGACCCATGTGCAAATAAACACAGAAGAGCCTGTAGCAGCTGAATGCTTTAACTATACATTCTGAACTGCTGCCAATCTTCTCTCTAGGTTAGCCTCTGTGATTGATGTAAAGTTCAGCCACTCTTGACTAAGAGCTCTGTGCTTCCCTCGGTGGGAGTTAAACACAGCCAGTCCAGGGACATTGAACTCTAAATGAATCAGCATGCTTAGAAAACCAACTGAATGATCAGCACAGTTTACTTCTTTCTGTATTCTAGCACCTCATTAGTTACATTTTGAGATTTGCATTTTCCTCTGAGCACAGCTAGATGCTCTTCAGGCATCTGGAATCCTATTTGCTTTCATAAAGAGTGCGTGGAACTTTAATGTTGTCCTCGGTATAGCTGTTGTAGCCTTTTAGCTTTCGCAAGCCTGTTCCTATAGGGTAACCCCGGTAAAGGGCGAAGCCAAAGACCAAGAGCCCAAAGGGGGCAGCAGTGCCAAGTGCAAGGAGCACAGCACCACACGCTCATATTTTGAAAGCTGCACAGTCTCCTGGGAGCAGAGTGGCGGTTTGGTGTCTCCACGGCTGGAGCTTGACCTTGGAAGAGTATCACGGCCTTTGTGGGGTGGAGAGGGGCTTTCTGTTTCCAGTTTTCCCCCCATGCCCCATTGGTAAACAAACATCTACTACTAATTTTTAAAAAATCATGGATTCAGGTGTAACTAGCTAACGGATATTGTACCTCATACATAAAACTGATGTTAATTAACTACTGTTTTCGCCTGCTGATAATAGCTCACCTTAATTAATTAGCCTCTTACAGTTTGTATGGCAACTTCCACCTTCTCTGTATGTATGTATATATATATCTTCTTACTATATGTTCCACTCTATCCATCCGACAAAGGGGGCTGTAGCCCACGAAAGCTTATGCTTTAATAACTTTGTTAGTCTCTAAGGTGCCACAAGTACTCATGTTCTTTTTGCGGATACAGACTAACACGGCTGCTACTCTGAAACCTACTATTTACTATAACCCTGCAGTAAATGATTCAGGACTTAGACTAGCTAATGGTTCAGTAGCTATATGGACTAGTTCTATATTGTTAGGTATGTTTTAAATATGTTTTATACCAATGGTCCTCAAACTTTTGTACTGGTGACCCCTTTCACACAGCAACCCTCTGAGTGTGACCCCCCCACACACATTAATTAAAAACACTTTTTTTATATTTAACACTATTATAAATGCTGGAGGTGAAGTGGGGTTTGGGGTGGAGGCTGACAGCTCGTGACCCACCGCATGTAATAACCTCACGACCGCCAGTTTGAGAACCCCTGTTTTGTACAGTCTGGTCATAGAATCATAGAATATCAGGGTTGGAAGGGACCTCAGGAGGTCATCTAGTCCAACCCCCTGCTCAAAGCAGGACCAATCCCCAATTTTTGCCCAAGATCCCAAATGGCCCCCTCAAGGATTGAACTCACAACCCTGGGTTTAGCAGGCCAATGCTCAAACCACTGAGCTATCCCTCCCCCCTGTCAATTTTTTTTCTGTTGGTAGAAATTGACCCGCTAAGATAACCATACATGCAGATTAGAGAAAATATATATTTGCTCTGGTTTTCTGTCTGTTTACTTTGTGCATTCAACAGCGTTTTGTTTATATTCAGTTTCATGGTTTCCTCTGCTCATGGGGGGGGTCTTTCAGCCAGTAACGGGGTCAGGAAAGAAAATCTTACAAACTAGGAAAGGGCGATGGTAAAAACACAAAACTTGTCAAGGGGATTCAGATACTTGGAGGTGCTCTGTGCCTCAGTTTCCCCACCTGTAACTTGGGGATAATGCAGTTGTTCAATATCATCTAGGTGGGTGAGGCTTAACTCATTCATGTTTGCAAAGAGCTGTGAAATTCCTGAAGAGCTACGTCAGTCAGAAGGGCCAACATTTTCAGACGTGGCTCGTGATTGTTGCATGCCCAAACTGAGCCAACTAGAAGGGCTGTGATTTTCAGAGGGCAAGTGCTCAGCCACTTTGAGGCTCAGGTTGGGTCCCCACAAATGGAGGTGCCCAAACTCACTAGACATTTCTAAAAATCTTGCCCAAGAATTTTTACCATAAACAGCCAAGGCCAAGGTAAAACGCTCCTGTCACTTCAACTCCGCTGGGCCTGAGTTTTCCACACTGGATCCATGTGCCAGCTACATTTGGCTTTATTGCAAAGCAGACCGTGCAGCTCAGCTGGAGCTGTTGCCTTTCCTGCCAGTTTGATCTGACCTGTTGCCTACAGCCCATGTGCAGCCCTGTGCTGGACACTATCAAACGGCCATCATCAGAAGCAGGACAACTGCTGCACCAGATAAGGGTGAGCCCAATGCTTGGGAATGTAGCAAATTCCCCCACCCAGCCAGGGACATGTGCTGCACATCTGCCTACTCAAATGGCTGCATTAGTCACCCTAATTGCTCTCCATTCTGAAAGTAACCCACCCCTTTAAGCCCAATCTATCCCTGGGCTCAGGCCTGCCGTAATGATCCAGCAGGCATCAATAAACAAATTAGTCCCCGCAGGCAGGGAGTGGATCAATACTTGGTAATCACTCATTCTATCATGGTAGTCTCCATCTGACAGATGAGTGGTGCCTTAATTAGGATGGACTGGCAGGCAGCTCAGCACTAAATGACCTGCCGCTCTCACAGTGGGGAGATGGGCTGTGCCGTCATCGCATTGCTTCCCTCACTTGGGTTGTTTCACGCCACTCTTTGCCCAGCTCTTTCGATAAGCGCAAACAGGATGCTCTGGCTCAATCTGGAGATGGTGCTTTCCAGCCAGGGCGCTACTCTCGAGATGGGGATTAGTTGTAAACTGGATCAGGATCCAAATTCTCCCAGCGTTCCGGGATGCTGGGGTTCCCGTTTGGCCAGTTATGGCACTAAGTACCAGCCACAAAGGCCAAGGAGCTCAGCTCTGCTGTGAAATGCTCAGGGCTAACTGGAGCTGGGGGGAGTTGTTCTGAGCCCCTCTCCAGGTGAAAGTGGTGCTAAGGCATGTCCCAGCCTATGGTAATGGGGGCATCTGTCACTAGAGATTCCTCCCCTCTTTAGCACAGGATCACACACTTCCTCCAGTCAGCACCACTGCAACCTCAAGTCTCAGATACAATATCAAGGGTTAGGGGAGGGGAAACAGGCCACCTTTGCTTTTAGTGAATTGCAATTTGAGATGGTCACCTTGACCCTGCCCTAGGGCTTCATCCTGCCAGGGGTAGAGGGCCCTTTCGTCCCACTGATGTCAGCAAGTTGAAGGCACTTGGCATCTCACAGGAGTGCTCAGCACCTTGCAGGATTGAGCCGCCATCATCCCATTTATAAGAAAGTGGGTGCCCCTGCTTGCTATGGTGGTGATAGAAGAGGGTTACCAGCTGGGTCAAACAGAGGCAGCACAGGAGAACCAGATGGGGAAGCACCTCAGCTCCCCACTCATGTAGCTAAACAGGGGTGGGGTGGGGAGGGGTGGGGAAAAGCACCTCACTTCCCAAGGAGACAGCCAGCTAGCTAGAGAGTTTGGGGGAAGGTGCTAGGCCCTGGAGCAGAGCTGGGATTCCCTGCCCTGCAAAACTAGGGAGGGTCAGTAAACAAGCAACACTATAAAGCCAAGCCTGGGAAGTGGTCACAAGCAGGGGCTTGTGAGTCTGAGGGGCTGTTTACATGTGGAGTTATTCCTGATTGACCTGCTAGGTTAAGCTAAACTGGAACAAGGCACCCTTATTCCAGAATCAGGGTGGCCACTCGTGGAATAAATCAGGAACCGTTACTCAGACACAACTCTGTGTAGACAAGTTCTGAGTGGGAGATGGGCTACACCTGCCATCACTGAGTCTGGCTAATAGGGAGAGCTGATTGGAGAGCAGGAAGGGAAGGTGTCCAAGCCTTTGAAAGGGCCTGTCTGAGGGCTGGGCTGCCCTTAGTTAGGTAGCAAGTCTCCTAGTTGCTGCAGTGCTAGGGCCCTTGTTGGGGGATTTCTTGATAGGGGGGAATTGTTTTTTAAAAAGTCTCCTTTGCTCAAGCTGTTGTGTAGCTAGAAGTGGAGGGAGAGAGTCTAGGCAGGGAGGCGTGGGGGTGTGGAAATGCAAGCCATGCCAGGTTGCTGAGTAGATGAGACATCTCTGAGGTTTGATGGAGGGGGCAACTGCTGGGGATAGGGGCTAGCTGGGATGAACCTGAATCAGGGAGAAGAAGGGATCTTGCAGTGTGTATTCGTTCTGTGTTTGCTAGGATGGCTGGTAAAGCTGCTGGATACAAATCAATGGTGACTAGGAGCCACATATAAACTGAAAAGGCGTTTTATGGGTGGGGGGTCCTTTACACTCCCTGGCCAAATGAACCATTGTCCCAAACTTGCAAGATAAGGCTGCCTTCCCTCCTAAATCCGTTTGTCCTATTCTGTCCTCAAAGGACCCAATTCCTGCCCCTCCCCAGCAGGGCTGTGCACCTGCCCATGCAGCCTAGGTACCATCTGATCCACAAGCTGATTGATGCTTTCATACAAATGAGTAAATTCAAGGAGCTGCTCAGTTCGCCTCTCCTGAGGCAATTTAGATGCTGCCTGACTGACCAAGCATCCCCTGTGATCTTGCCACTGAAGTCCATGCAGAGGCTGGATTCATAGCAGCTGTTGCCAGTTAAGAAGCTTGGGCCCTCCAGTGACTTGGACTTTGAGTTAGGAAAATAAATGGATTTTCCCAGTGTCCCCAGATGACATTGACTCTCCCTCCATCCCCAGCTCCACCAACAGCTCTTCCCCCATGGAGGGACCTTTTTGAGCTTGCACCTGTGCAATCTGGCAGCAAGGGATTGTGCTGTGAAGGCTTGTGCAGACTTCAGCACTGTGCTCGCCCTGGCTGTTTGGCCTTCCCCAGGGGCATGCAGCCGGATGCACCTGCAACTCCCATCAATTCCCGCACTGACTTCTCAGTGCCTCCGGGATTCAGGCCTGGGAATAAGCCTCTGAAAAAGGAAGCTAAGGGAAAGCAAAGAGCCAGGTGAGCTGCTGTCTCAGCCAGGCAGGGAGGATGCTCCCAGCAGCACATGGCCTGTGTACCCCAGTCCAACACTTCCCCAATGGGGCTGGCCCAGGCCCCACAGCTGACAAATGAACCCTCAACTCAGGAGGGTTGGGTGCCTGCAGCAGTGAGTTCAGCATGGCCAGATGGCAGACTCCTGCACCAGCTTACAAATCCTGCCTGCTCCCACCCACAACCTGCCCCAGCAGAATCTGTTAGAGCCAACAAGGAAACCCAAGGGAGCAGACAGAGCCTGGAATCTGGGCTGCTCGTGAGAAATAGATGGGGTCCAGTAGAGTCAGTAGAAACCCAGCCCAGCCGTTGCCCGCTGCCAGCTCAGCACACGGCAGGGAAGGGCGCTCTTACCAAGGCTGGCAGGCTGTGCTCAAGGGCACAATGAAAGCCTAGGCACTGCAATCCACCCACTTGCACCCTTCTCCCCCACAATCCTAACACACACATTTTAGTGGGAAATTTATGCCAGAGCAGCAATGAGGTTGGCCGGCCATGCGGGTCGACTCTCAAATGGTGCTGGTGACAGGACGGCAGCAGACCCATGGAGCACCAACCATTTAATCACCCCGTAGCTATTCCATGTAATGATAAGTGCATTTCCGAGGCCAGCCCTATCTATCCTGGCAGCAATTTCCAGCAATACCGTCATCATATGTTCTCTCATCAAGCGGGCTCGTTGGGAGCGGGGTTGATTCAGCGACGTCTCACCAAGTAGAATCAATTAATGTGTCAAAACAAGGCAGGCGCGGCAGTGCTGAAATCTGAAGTGAGCACGGTGTGCCTGCAAATGAAAAGGCTCCCTACCAAGGGAGCCGTTATTAGTGATGGAGCTGAGAGGGAAGAGATCTTAGCACAAATGGGGTGGGATCGCGGCTTTATCGACTGCTGCCACATTGGGGGTGAGCAGAGGAGCTTGGCACGAGTGCCAGATCCTGGACGCAAGCTGCCTGCAGGGACGAGTGCAAGGCCTAGAGAACAGGTGTCAGCATGTCCCACAGCAGCAACCTCTCTGACCTCTAAATGGGCAGAGCATGCCCTTTCCCCCGCCAGCCAATGAGGAAGGGCCAGTCTTCTCACGCTGGCACCCTAGAAAATCCTAGAAAAAAGGAAGTACTGGGAACAAACAGGAGAATTTACATGCCAAGAGGAAAAACCCATTAAAATAATGAATCTGCCAGGCACTTGGTCTGAGGGCTTCAGTCAGCTAAGCCTCACAGCAACAGGGAGGAATAAGTATTTTAAAATCCATTTATACTGAGCGACAGCGAGGCGAAGTGATGACTCAGTGGATGAGAACCCAGGAGTCCTGACTCTCAGTCAGCAGCCTTAAGTACAGGCCTGCAGTCTCCTTCCAAAGCTGAGAAAAGAACCCAGGAGTCCTGACTCTCAGCCAGCTGTTTTAACAACAGGCCAAAACTCCCTTCCAAAGCTAGGAACAGCATCCAGGAGTCTTGACTCCTGAACCCAGGTTCTAACTTCTAGACAGTGTTCTTTATGTTGGGAAAAAAAAAATGACCTAAGTAGGAAGAGGCCATAAGAAGGGAACTGACTGTGAGTTAGGGACACCCGGAGCATGGGATTGCCTTCCTGACCATCCTGGCTAACAGCCATTGATGGACCTATCCTCTATGAACTTATCTAATTCTTGTTTCCACAGTATGCATCCGATGAAGTGAGCTGTAGCTCACGAAAGCTTATGCTCAAATAAATTGGTTAGTCTCTAAGGTGCCACAAGTACTCCTTTTCTTCTTGTTTGAGCCCAGTTATACTTTTTGCCTTCACAACATCCCCTGGCAATGAGTTCCACAGGTTGGTGGTGCGTTGTACAAAGAAATACTTCCTTGTGTTTGTTTTAAACCTGCGGCCTATTAATTTCACTGGGGGACCCCTGGTTCTTGTGTTATGGGAAGGGGTAAATGACACTTCCTTATTCACTTTCTCCACACCAGTCATGGTTTTATAGACCTCTATCATATCTCCCCTCAGGTGTCTCTTTTCTAAACTGAACAGCGCCAGTCTTTTTAATCTCTCCTCGTATGGAAGCTGTTCCCTACTCCTGATCAATATTGTTGCCCTTCTCTCTTGCACTTCTTAATAAGGGCCTGTGTATGCTTCCAGGTCCCTCTCACAGGCAATGTGTGCTTGGGGGACATAACAGGGACTCTTTCACGCTAATGCATCCTTAATGGCCTGGTGCTTCTGACCTCCTGATCTTCCCTTCCCTTTATTACTGCAAGATTAGTGATCGGGCGCCCACTGCCTGACACAATTAACTCAGTAGTTACGCACTGAGGACGATCAAGAGCTGCTGTTAAAATCTCATTAAGGGCAGTTGTAGAGACAGTGAAGCTGTCTGCTAATGGCTAGGAATCTCCTTGCCAGAGAAGTGGAGCCATGACATAAAGGAGAAAGGGATAACCCAGTCTCTGGGAATGCTTCCTTGGAACCCAGGTGGGGGAGAAGGGAAATGCAGTCTGGTTGTGTGGATAGATAACTATAGTGTAACCAGGAGCTTCTTCGTTAACGCCTCAGCCCAGCCATGTTGGACTAGCCCCAGCAATGCACCCGACCCTCTCGCAGATGGGCCTGCAGGGCGTGCCTTTGCCAGAGATATACTGATGTGTTCAGGATCTCCCCAGAGCAGCCACACAAGCTGCATTTGTTCCTCTGTCAGAGCAGCTTGTGTGCTACAAAGCCTAGGCACAACCAGTTTGAGCTCCAGCTGGCAGCCTTTCTGGGGCACTTCATTGCTGCTCTCGACTCATCGATTTTAAGGCCAGCAAGGCCCTTTGTGATCCTGCAGCCTGACCCCCTGCCTAACACAGGCTACTCAGCAATTCATGTCAATTAGGTAACGTTACATTAACACAACTTCTCTGTGTTTCACTGCTTTTGTTTGGGCCTCTGTACCGCTGTTCCAGAAGCCACGGCTTTCCCCACTCCTCTTCAATGTGCAGCTCACACTGAGAAGTCCTGGTTTCCAACAGCAGGCGTGGACTGAAATCATTTTGCTGCCATTCTGCTAGTGCACCGTGATCTCCCCTGACACAGGAATCGCTTTGTCATTGCCTTGACATTGTAACTTCATTTCCATGGCCTGACTCTGACGTTAATTTGCCGCTGTCTGCCTGGCCTAGCCTCCTCTCTGCTGACACCTAATTAAATTGCTTTGCCATCCTCCGGCCAGGACAAGCTCAACTCGTGACCTCCCCCTGTGACAATGCCAAGTCCTAGGCTGTTAACACGGAGGGGAATTAGGAGTTACGAGGCGTTATTGGGGCCCAGCTTTCAAACCTGAATATTTTAATATCTCAGCTCCCCTTTGCCAGGATGCAAAACGCTTGCGATCAATTACGCAGCTGGTATGCTCAGACCACAGCCTATCATGCTGACCAGTACCGTCTTATTGATTCCTTGTGCTCCCCAGGGGATCTGCCTGTATCCATCTATTGCCTCTTGCCTCATACTGAGAGTGTTAGCAATTTGGAGTAGGGATTGTCTTCTCATTCTGTGTTTGTACAGCCCCTAGTACAATGAGGGCCTGGGCCGTGACTGGAACTCCTATGTGCTACTGCATTATTAACGATGAACAATATTAAATCAACCGATGTAACAAGCTAAGAGCCCAGGCTGTGAACGCCCTCCCCTCTCCGGGACAACGTACATGTGTAGCTACTCAGCAATGGGAGTAAGGGGTTCACAGTCTGGCCCTACATAGCTGAAATCCACATTTCAGGCTAGCTGGCTTGGGGTGTTGGATCAAACTCAAGCATTATAAGATTGTGCATAGGAAAGCCTGAGAGAGAGAGTCATCTCTTTGTAAGGTGTTCAGATGCCACAGTGATGGAGGTGGCATTATAATTCTAGATGGGTGGATAGAGGGACTAGACAGGCAGATAAAAACACCAACGGACAAACTAGGTGCGAATGAAACACCGCAGTAGCAGGGAGCTGATTTGTGTTACTCGAACAGCCCTGGTCCCATTTAGCCATGGCCCAAACCCAGAGGGTGAAGCTGGCTTCCCATTCTCCATCCTCGTTGGACGAGAACAGGGGGAGGTTTTGTGGCGCGCTCTTGGCGCTGAGCAAAGGGCTCCAACTGCCCCCTTTAGCACAGGCTCAATTCACTGCTGAGAGCTGCAAACCTCTTCAACATCCCTGCTCTTGAGATCTGCCTGCCACTGCTATAGCCTCTGGCAACCCTTTCCTCCCACCTCCCGCTAGCTGCTCGGTATCTGCCACGCATGTCACCCTGCATATAAACCCATCACTCTAATAGGCTTTGATGGCGCTACAATGCTCCTGGGACCACAGCTATGGTCTCCCTGCTCTGATCTTGCTGCTCGTGCTATTAATTTACATCTAAGACGGGGCAAGTCTCAAGCGAAAGCATTCCCTAGCTTCCGACTGCAGCATGACCCGGACCAGTACACAAGCCTTTGCCCCTGGCTGCTGCAGATCGCCAGAGAAAATGCCAGTGACAGCCTACAACTCGGGTGCTGTAATATTAATGCAGCTGTAATGAGACAGAGGGAGAAGCCAGGAGCAAGGGTACAGACACATAGGCTTGCTGATGTGTCACAGAGAGATTACTAGAGCTGGCAGCTGGAGACAGGTAGGCAGAGCGCGAGGGGAGATGGAAAGATAAATTCAGGGAGCTGATCTGCTGTTTTCCAGGCACCTGAGACGCTTTCCCAGAAGGAGCTGCCTCTTCACGTCGGCATCATGCCTCCCTCTGCTCGAAGCCTATTCTCTAGTGCCTTTCAGCACAGGGTCTGCCGTCGGGTTCAGGCACTGGCCTGAGACTCCAGAGACCTGGGTTCAGTTCTCAGTACTGCCACAGATGTCCTGTGTGACCTAGGGCAAGCCACTTCCTTTCTCTAGGCTGCAGTTCCCCCTCTGTAACATGGGGGTAATAATCCTGCTTTGTCTGTTTAGACTCTAAGCTCTTTGGGGCAGGGACTCTCTCACTACATGTTCATGCAGCACCTAGCACAATGGGGTCCGTTGGGCTCTCTCTATCAAAACAAGTTTTAATAATAATATGGCCCCACAGGCTGAGCGGAACACCGTAATCCAGGGCCTTGCAGGGTTGTTCTGCCCGGTTGAGAAATGGTTGATATGAGTCGGGTATATTCTGGGTGCAGTCTTTTTATTCACAGAAATAGACACACCGTCATGTATCTCTGACCAGCAGTAGGGAGACACAGCACACAGGCTTTTGTTAAGATCCCCAGCAGAGCTGGTTGGAGAACGACAATCCCATTTCATGCCAACTTTCGAGGTTTCAATATTGGTTTTCGTTCTGCATTGGAACGAGACCAAAAACCTTCGGAACATTTTCACTAATTGCACTGTGCCAAAATGAGCATTTTGATTCCAAAATGTCTAGGTTTTTGATTAGGGTGTCTCTCACTCTCTCTCTCTGATCAGAGGTGACCATAGAGCCCTGGACCACAAAAACCATCACCATGAAAACTTTGTCAAAATTGACACATCTCCACAAAACATTTCAGCTTCATCCAAGCACCATACTGTGATGACATTTAATTTTGTTAAAAATGCTCCAACCAGCTCTCCTCCCAAACCGGACATGCCAGCCCTGGTCCCAAGAAGCTGCTGTCTCTCAGCCTCTGTCACCTTCCTGGGTCACTCTACACCTCTGTCTATTGCTCACTGCTGCTCCTCTACACACAATGCAGTAGAGCGCCCAGCCCTTCTGTTGGCTACTTGGAAAACCCTCTTTCACCTCACTGGCTTGCCTTTCCAGGTGCCTTTGAGGCATTCACCGCACCCTTTGTCTGCAGCTGGTTTTACTGCAAGAGTTCCAATTGCTGCTCCTCTTAGACACAAAGGGGAAAGGTTAAGTGTACCCACTCACCTCAAGCTCTGTGATTGGTCTGCATCCAAGACCCCATTACCACCTTTCACCATAACAACAGCAATAGCATCCACGAGCACTTTGCAAATACGGATTCGTTAACCCTCATAACTCCGTTTCACAGATGGGAAACTGAGGCACCGAGTGATATGAGTTACTCACTGGGGGATCTTGGGAGAGTGGCAGAGGTGCTGATGGACCCCAGGAAGCCTGACTCCCAGTCTCCTCCTCTGAACACTGGACCCAAGTGACCGGTGCTGGTGCCAGGAGAACTGGGAGTTACTGAAATAAACCCTTTGTGTAACCCCAGTGGGATTTGATTCCAGATCTGGGGTGTGGAGAGAGACAGAAAGTGAGGTGAGCAAGTCCAGGGTGTGTGTGGCAGGCAGGGAGGGGGTGCAGACAGTGGGTTCACAGGAGTGCGTCACGGCAAAACCCAGGCTGCACACAGGGAAATGCTCAGAAACTCATTAACTGGCAGCTGTCAGGGAGCACCGTCTGCTTTGTAATCCTCTGCCTGTCAGCAGTTCAGAGAGGGAGGCAGGGATCTCCTTGGAGACCAAGCCAGCCAGCATAAGACTAGGATCAAGGAGGAGGAAGTAGGGTCTGCCATGGCAGGGGAAGCAGGAAAGAAAACGAAGCTGAATCTAGGGAAGCTGGCACATTGAGATCTGGTGGCAGGGACATGGGTCAACACCCAGCAGTGTCTGGGCAGAGCTAAGGTCAGATGGAGTGAGGGCTCTGCTGTCCTTTCATAAAGCTCCCACTCCATAGACACACACACCCCCGCCCCTTACCTTGGTCACCGCCTGTCCAGTCAATAAGCTGTAATCACCAGTCCATAGTCTACAGCAAGATACCAGCCGATCGCACTGAAGTCACTCATCCCAGCCTCACAGTCTCTGGCTAATCAGGGGTATCTGCTTACATGTCCCCACCAGATACACCCAGCTTCTCAGGTGCCCTTGCCAAGTGTGTGCTGGGTTCAGAACCACCCTCGTGTGGCCACGGACATTGCACCTGCTGCTGTGTTATCAGCCCCCCGGCCCTTTCTGCCAGTGCCTGGGACACCTGCCTGGGGAGAGGGGCCGAAGCACCTATTGATCTGGGCATGTTTGCTCTTGAGAAAAGAAGACAGAGCGAGGACCTGAGAACAGTCTTCAAATATGTTATAAAGAGGAGAGTGATCGATTGTTCTCTGTGTCCACTGGAGGTAGGACAGGGAGCAATGGGCTTAATCTGCAGCAAGGAAGATTTAGGTTAGATATTAGGGAAAGCTTTGTAACAGCACGGGCAGTTACGCTCGGGAACTGGCTTCCAAGGGAGGTTGTGGAATCCCCATCATAAGAGACTTTTAGGAACTGGTTGGACAAACCCTTGTCAAGGATGGTGACTTGGCCCTTCCTCAGTGCAGGGGACTGGACTCGATGACCTCTCAAGGTCCCTTCCAGCCCGGCATTTCTGTGATCCTATGACCTGAACCTGTGTCCCAAACTGGGCCCTGCCTTCACCGTTGGAAGCCATGTAGCTTTTCCCCACTTTGTCTCCCCCCCGTAGCTCCCTCGGCACTGCTGCAGAGGAAACACCAAACATCTCCACAAGCAAGCCAGCACTCTCTGGATTCCCAGACACCTGGCAGCCCAAACTCTGTCCTTGTGAGCCTTGCAGCCAAACCCTGCACACTCCACAGGAAGAGAAGGTTCAAAGAAGCATCAGGGTCCTAAGTCTTCATCCCAGGTGCTGATCACAGTACCCAGCCGAGAACCCACTGTCCCTTCCTCACTGTGGACTGACTTATAAGCCTCTGTGTGACTAAACTGCCACTCGTCACGTCTCGGCACCTCTCCTCGCCTCTGTTGAGTGCTGCAATCAGTTACAGCCTCTTCCGAGACCATCAAATTGGTTCCAGTCTCTCCAGTTCTCTGCACGGTTCTCAGCGCCATTGCCCAACGATCAGCAGTGTATGAAGGATTTTCAATTCATGAAAGTTTTAGAGATTTTTTACTTTTTGTCCCAATTTGAGACAGGAAAATTTTTTCAAAAATTCTCGAGGGACGAGAAAATCCACAAAGCTCTAAGAATCATCCAGCCTTCCTCCCACCCTGTCTATTTAGGGTCTAAGCTCTTTGGGGCAGGGACTGTCTCCCCCTGGGCGTTTGCACGATGCCTGACACAATGGGCCACAATGGACATTACCCTAATACAAACCATTAATACATCATAATAAAGAGACATTCAGCTCCGATCACCCATCGCTCCACACCACCACCCCGCAGATCATCACTTTTAGGACTATGTCAGGACAGAAAAGCAAACAAGCCCTGGACGCTCCTTGCTCTTGGTACCCTTGCCAATCTCTACATCCCCAGCCACCTGGCTGCTGCATGCTTTCCAGTGCCCTCCCTCCTCCTGTCACCCAGCCCCTCACTGTGCAATTACCCCCTTTGCTGCACACAGAGTAACTACTCAATCAGACGGAGGCAGATCACTCCTCGTTTAACAGCCATTAAATCGGGGCCTTAAGAACTCTTCAGTAGAGGCCACTCCCATCCCCAGCTCTCGATGGTAAATTCTGGCCCCTGACGCGCTAAAAGCTTTGAATTTATCTATCTCCCTCTCACTCACTCCCATCCCCGATCCATTACCAAAACATAGTACGTCCTTTCAATAACCAGGGCTGATTAAAAAGCCTGTCTCAGTAAGTGGGGAGAGAGAGAGAGAGACTGCTCTCTCGAGACCTTCCTTCCATTTTGCGAGGGCCTTACCCATCCGCTGGCTGGATGAATTCCTGGCCAGGCGTGGAGAGTTGCCATGGAAGGCAGTGGAGGTATGTATGTATGCAGCATGGGCCAGCTGCGCACACAAGCTGGGGGGCAACGTGCAGGTATCTGCAGCCCATGTTGAACCCCTACTCACTACCTGTTGTGTGAAGCCTTCAGCGTGAAACCAGCCTCCGTCACCCACTGTGTGGATGACTCAGTCCCCTTGGTCAAGTCTTCCAGCTCAATGAGGGGTCATGGAGGGATTCACCTTTGGGCAGAGGGTCAGCACAAGGCCTGTGCACCAGTTAATAACAGTACATAAGGAATGGTTCAGATTGTGACCTCAGTAACAACCCTATAAATCAGGAGTAACTCCACTGAAATCATAAGGCCTAGTGGGCAGAGCACTGGACTGGGACTCAGAGGAGACTTGGGTTCTACTCCTGGCTCTGTCATGGGCCTGTTGGGTGACCCTAGGCAAATCACTTCCCCACCCTGTGCCTCAGTTTCCCCAGGTGTAAAATGGGGATGATGATACTTCTCTCCTTTTGTAAAGTGCTTTGAGACTGACTGATGAAAAGTGCTATATGAGGGCTAGATATAATTATTCGTAAGGAATTACCCCATATAGAATGAAATCTGTTCCAAACCGATGCTATCATTGCCCCTTGTCTTTTATTAATTAGATCACAACACAGATTTCATTCATCAGGGCTGGTGTCAGATCTGACTCCAGCAGCATTGACAGTGAAGCCTCTCCTCCCCACTTCATTCCAATTACAAGAATTAATCACTGCTGAAGGCAGATCTGATGGGAACACTAGATTGGACAGTCAGCCACGGTGACCCCTGGAATAAGTAACAATAGGCCAAAATGCTATCGAGCTCTTGTTCAGGCAAAACTCCCATTGACAAGAATGGAGGCTTTGTCTAAGTAAGGACTGAGTATTGGCCCAATACGAATATCTTGCATTTCATCTCAAAGTGAATAGATAAACTATATGAGGAGTCACTTCATCCCCCACTGAAATGCGGCCACTTCTGGGTTGGAGTATGGCAGCTGTTTAGCAGCACACAACAGCACTACACCACAGTCTAGAAGGGATGCTGATGCGGAATCTTATATCCAACTGAAAGCGCAGGGTGAAGATAGGCAGACGGGGAGTAGTTACCATAACTGAACTCATCAACACTGACAGAAAACAGGACCTGCTTTCCGGTCAGGTGGGGTCTTCTCACCTCCCCCCATGTGTCTGTGGCCCCAACAGCTTTTGTTACAGGGCCCTAGTGTATAGTCACAGTACATGCTTGACTTGCCTGATATGCCTGCAAAGAAAATGACAGGTAGCCAGGTTGATCCTGATGTTGTCTCCCAGAGTTATGGATTCACTGTATATTTAGAATAACTGATTCACAAGGCAACTCCTTGGCATTAGTATGGATGGCACATGAACATACCTGTTTAGAAGTTCCACCTTATTCTGCATTAGAGAAATGTCCATGGAAATGAAGCTGCTGTTAACTCTAAACACCCCCCTTCACACACACAAACATACACTAAGGGCCAGATCCCCAGCTCGTGCGAATCAGTGGAGCAACTTTGACGTCAAAGGAGCTACACGAGTTTACACCAGCTGAGGAGCGTGAAAGTTAAGGAGAGTATTAATGATTGTCAGCAAACAAATATGCTGCAGCTAAGCTAAGAAAAAGAGAGAGGTTTGAAGTTGCCTGACCCCAAATCTGATCTACTTTCATCTTTTTCTCTCTGTTTTCAAAGTCTGTGTAATTCTTTGTATAGTTCTTTCCCCACAGTAGAAGCTGAAATGTTCTTTTCTTCTGTAAGCGTGATCCACACTGGCCGCTATTTACAAGACACTGCAAAAACAAGTCAGTACATTCTCATGCTTCAGGGTATAGGCAGACCACTAATTGGTTGGGGTCAGGAAGAAACTGTCTCTATGGGAAATGTCCACACCTTCCTCTGAAGCATCCTCTCACTGGCCACTTTTCGAGTCATGATACCAGTCTAGGTGGACCAAGGGTCTGCTCTGGTCAGGCAATTCCTATGTTTCCAGGACACGCAGCTCCAGGACTCATGAGCCACCCAAAAAACAAACATACATGCTCAACCTAGGACCCATGCACAACCCTCCAATAACAAACTCACGTGAGCAACCCTACAATAACAAAGGGAACGTGCAGTCTGAAGAAGAAAGAGAGTTAAGGCCTAGGCAGAACTATGAAAGTTGCATCACAGGTTTCCGAGACCAGCCAGGTGTGGGGCAGGGTACAGGTATCAGATGTGAGCGGGCAGCTGCGGGGTGTGCTTCCCGTGCCACTTCCCATGGCTGGTCCAGTGACAGCTGCTTCCCCTGGGTCCATCCACTTTAATGCCTGCTTGTCCCTGCAGAGCTGCCAAGCAGAGCGGAGCTGCTCACACACAATGTCAGGCCGTGTACCACGCCACACTAACCTTTCATCCGAGCCATGGAGGAGGGGCTCCCTGTGACCGCAGGGCTGGCAGCATGGAGCCAGCCCGGCATGGGCCCGGAGGGGCAGGGAGCATACCTGGCACATGGGTGGGCTCACACAAGGGCCGATTCTCTCATCATGTTACAAGGGAGAGGTTTTGGGTTCAGGGAAAGGCGAACGAGCCCAAAGGAGCCGAGATGGGGCCAGATATCCAGCGAGCGACGATTGCCCTGAACAAAGGACCTCAAGTGAGCACCCAGAGGACCTGGGTCAGTTCATAAGGCATCAAGTTTCCACAGACGTCCGTTACTATGCGCAGGGCTGTTCCTCATGGATGCCCCCCCCAGTCCCTCTCTCCCCTCTGAGTTCTACACAGGAGCCACCAGACACTTCCCCCTTCACCCGTTCCTAGCTGCAGGGTCAGGATCAATAGCAGGAGATTAAGACAGGCTCAAATGTGTCAACTGGAGCAGGCTTCAGCGGCCCACCTCCGCTCTGTGCTCCAAAGGGAACTCAGGCCTGGAAATGCACGGGTCTCCCCAGGCCCCAGTGGGACAGCAGTAGAGGGACGGACCTGGACACACATGCACCTGTTTATTGGCTACTGAGCCCCGTGTTTGCTTATCACTGCGGTACCTGAGTCCCAGACCCACAGATGGGGTGAACTGATCTGACTTCAGAGCTCTGCTGATGATCTGGTGCCTCATTGTTCCAACCCCCTTCCAGATCAACGCCCTTCTCAGAGAAGCTCTGGTGATCGCTACATTTCCCGGCCCCAGCCCCATGGGCAGTTCTGAAGCTCTGGGGCAGAGATTCCTCCAGATGTGCCCCAGCCCTGGAATGCTCACGGCACCTCTGCAGGTGGAAGAGATGCCTGCCTCCTCCTCCCCTGTGGGCCCATGTGGCTCATCTCTCTGTGGGTGACAGGACCAGGCTGGGGCCCTGGATCGTTCCCTATCATGGCCTGCAGTGGAAAAGACCCTTCATCGCTTTAAAATAAAAATTAAAAAAGGAGATGAACGTGCCGCTATTTCATTCTAATCTTGACAGCAGGATTTACATCCTTAACGAATAACTCGTTAGTAGCGATTTAGAACCCCAAAGGGAGATGACAGAGAGTTAACAATAAAATTGATGGACAGCGTTACACCGTTTACTCAATATTGTCTTTCTCGTAGCTCCCCCGATCCACCATCCCTTTGGGTCTGAATAGCTTCCCAGCGCTGGCTGGCTCAATTAGACAGCTCAGCCTGCATGGCAAATAAAGCATTTTTCAATCCCACTAACATCCTCCCTCCCCCACCCCCCATCACTGCTTTCTTCCTTCCTACTATCCGATTAGAACGCAACAATGTTACCATGGCCATTTGCAGGAGTTGGTTAGTGGGAGTGGGGTTGGGGACTTGGGGGGAGAGTTAATCTGTCTCAATGAAATCCACAGCTCCAGCCAGGAAATACATGTCTGGGAATTTAAATGGAGTAAACACACACACACACTCTCACATGTGCACAAGGCTGCACAGATACAACCACGCTCACACAAACAGGCCTATGCACTCAAACGCGTGTGCACAGATGTTGAAGCATGCACATACACACACAAGCATGTGCATGCCTATATATGCAAGCATCCATGCCTGTTAACACACGCTAGCTCTTTTTATGATTGTGCAAAATACCATTAATCTCGCAGCAAAGAGATCTGCCCTGCAGGGTCTGAGCCGGAGAGATACTGAGAGCATTGCATCGGGGGAGTTGAGGGTGCTCAGTGGATGCTCAGGATCAGGGCCAGAATAATTTTCTTTGCCAGACGAGGATTTGCATTGGGTGGGTATAACAGGAAGACACTGGACTCCATCCTATGATCCTGAACAATGGCTACCTGTCCATCTCTGCGTGCATTTTGCATTGGCACAGGACATCCCTGCATTTTGGGGACATGACCCCCCCCCCCCAACCTCAACAAATCCCTCTCCCACCCATTTGGCGTTCTAGTCGTCTTGTCAGTTCGGGAGGTTTGCATGGCAGCACAAACTTCTCCCAACACAACAACAGGCTGCAATGGAACCCCCCGGATGTTTCTGTAAGACATCCCCATGGCTTCATGCAATCCAGCACTCAAAGCACGTGGATGTTGTGTCCCAGTGTCAACACATGGCACAGGAGTCTCAAGGTAGGGTCACTTGCTCGGCCCCCCACAAATAGCCATCCAGGCAGCTGTGATCCTTGCTCGTCGGATGTGTATTCACCCCAAACCAAATCAGCATGAGGCTGGAAAAATTCAGCTTCCCAAGCATACATGTTGGTATAATACACCGGCTCAAGGCATTCAGCAATGGCTCTCCCTCTAGTCTCTGCCCCCATCCTCTGTTAGCCTTCTACTCACTCCCAGATGAAAGACTTAGGACAGGATTTTCCAAAGCGACTCGTTATCTTGGTTGGTGCGGGCCCATCCTGAGTCACTTTGAAGCGGTCTGACCTGCAGAGGAGGGGTGTTCAGCTCCTCTGAATATTATGCCCCTTTGAGGCATCTGAGGTTGATTACTGAGGCACCCAAAGTCACCAGTTGCTTTTGCAAATCTTGGCCATATTCCTGCAGCTCAGTAGTAGATGCTTGTGCATTCGGTACCCAGATCCCACCCTCCAGACAATGGTATTGTCTGGACATGCTAGCACAGCTCTACATGCTGGCTGTCCCATCTACCCTGCTGGTTCTCCCGTGTCTGGCCATTTGCTCACATCCTCTAGTGTCAGAGGTTCTTCTCCCGCAAGAGAGGGGACAGTGTCCTAGCACAGAGAGGAGGGAAAATGTTGTAGAGGAGAGGAAGCTGCTACCTTCCCCGGGGTCAACAGCACCTCCACACCCTGGATGATGCTTCAACAGGTGGATCTCCAGGAAATAGATGGGCTGGAGATCAGGAGGCTGTCTTGGCAAGAGGCCACACTGGGTTTTAGGGAGGGGGCTTCGGAGGAGGGAGTCGGGGGAGAGAGCGACTGTGGAGTGATGCCACTTCTCAAGGCGGCAACATTTGCAACTTCCTTTCAATGCTTGAGGCCGTCGCCTTATCACATATTGTGCCTGCTCTTCCCCACATGCGAGGGGGCCAGGGTGCTGCTGCTCTTGTGGACACCCTTGCTGAATGCAGGGGAAATGGGGCTGCTTTTGTCTCGTTCCTGCTATACGAAGCCAGGGGCATGGTCTCAAGCCCCAATGACCAGCTTTGTGAGCTGGAGCAGGGTCAGGGCCTTGGGAATACCTATCCTGGCAACAGTACCATGAGAACGGGTAGACATTGACTCATTTTTTAAAGGAAATCTGAACTGAAGGGGCCCTGCCCAGTTCTGGGGCTCCGTGGGCCCGCACTAAAGCTCACTCTGGGGCCGGTGTTACTTCCATTGCGGAAGTTTGGGTGAGAGCAGAGGTGAGCTGAGACGAAGCAGAACCCAACAAGTGTTAATGGGGTTAGGAAGGCAGTAAGAAATGAGCCAGAGAAGCAGAAAATTCTTCGGCATCTACGCCTCATTACACTGCTGAAAACTCTTGTGTATGTTAACTGTGGCATATAAGATCTTTGATTCCCCACTAATTACAGCTAACGGGTGAATACTAAGTGGGCTTCTTTGCAGGTCGGACACTTGTGGCACTGGGAGGTCACAGAAGGGAAGCACTGGGTGAGTGTCTGGGACAACCAAAGGGGTGTTCGTTCTAATTAGACGTCTATTAATAAAGCCCAAGGAACCTCGTAAGAAGGCCCGTGATGGTTTGAAGCAGCTTTCCAGCCATCACCCTAGGGAATCATGTAACAGCACTTTGCAGCACTGCTTGCTCAG
Source organism: Eretmochelys imbricata (assembly GCF_965152235.1). Lineage (NCBI taxonomy): Eukaryota > Metazoa > Chordata > Testudines > Cheloniidae > Eretmochelys > Eretmochelys imbricata. The sequence continues at coordinate 20,726,425 of NC_135587.1, forward strand.
CACATCCGGAGGCTGCTTGGGAGGGGAAGGGCTGCCCAGGACGTGCTGAGGGCACTGGGCGCATTGGCACAAGGTGAGAAGGAGTGAGCAGGGGCGAGTGCACTGCAGAGCAAGGACCCTGCCTCATCAGTTCATGTTCTTAGTTATTTGTTACCAGCGAGCCCCCAATCGGAGCTCCATAAACAGAGTTTGAGACAGTCCCCAAAAACAGATTAACCCCATGTTACCGAGGGGGAACTGGCACCAAGACGAGGTGACAGGCCCAAGGTCTCACACAGGGAGTCTGGGGCAAAGCTGCCATTTGAACCCAGATGTCCTGCCTTGAGTGCAGGGGACTGGACAAGACGATCTACTGAGGTCCCTTCCAGTCCTACATGTCTGTGATTCTATGTCTTGAGTCCCAGCCCAGGGCATTCATTGCAAGGACATCTTTCCTCTCCAGGCTACTCCAGCTGAGTACCAGGAGCGAGGCCTGAGAGGGGAGAGCCTGGCTACATGTCTGCTTAGCATGATGAGGCTGGAAGCCAAGCCCAGGTCAGCTCCTCAGACACACCCATTCCTGGCCCTACTTTACCTTGCCCCCATGGGCATGCAATGGGTTGAGACACCACACGGCCCCGTGTGAGACTGAACTCATTCTGAGAACCCCTGCTGCACACATGGCCCTTGCCATTCATTCACGCCATGCGTTTGTCAAGAAACGTTTTCCACATTGTTCGCCTCACTCCATCTCTGCCCACATGGACGTGTTCCATTCTCAGATCCCCCTGCAGCTGGCTCATTCAGTAGAAGGTACTCAGATATTAGGGGATAAAGGCCATAGAGCTCCCTCGATATGTAACCAAGTACAGCAGATCATCTCCCCACGAAGGGAAGGAGTCACGTCCATGCCAAAAAGCCCTCCAGCATCATTTGGCTACAGTCATCCCCTCTCTTCCATCCGGGAGAAAACAGAAACCTCCCCCAACTCCTGGCCCCTTATAAGAACTCAAACCAAACCTCATCTCAGTCCTGAAATGCTAAGATCAGAGATAAGGCCAAGCTACAAAACTTGGATTGGAGTTGTGTCCACATTTCTCCAAAGCTTGGGGATGGTTGGGAATTTTTTGATGAAACTTTTTTTTTGCTGGAAAATGCCAATTTGTCAGAACTGAAACCTGTCACGGAAGCTGCTTGGGTTTGATGTTAGTGTTTCTCAGACTGGGGGTCAAGTCTCTGCTCTGCCTGGGACTCTTTCTCTCTGGTTTTTCACAAAAATACTCTCCGACACAGAATGAAAACAAACGACTAAAGCTCTAAATGTTTTGTGAAAAGGAATTCTTGTTTTCTGGCCAGCCCTAATGTTGTTCAGTCCCTAGGGGGCAGGATCAACCCATTGTGGGAACTGAGACCAGTGCAAACAATGGGAAGGGATTCCAACATCCGTGAATTTGGTGGGCTTCTTGTCCAGGGATTTGGTTCAGTCCATTATAGAAGCACACACCAGCTATGAAGAGTACATCAGGCTCTGAGCCTCTCCACAGTATGTGAATGCCTGGATCTTTAGCTGGGGTGTTTCTTCATTTTTGAAATGTGAAAACATCATGGAACAGGCTGTTTCCCCTCCATTGCCTGGAAGCCAAAGAGCGAGAAATCTCACAGGAAAGCATCTCCCCTATGAGATTCTCAGCCCACTCCTCTCTTAGTTTTATATATGGCCCCTTTCATCCTCAAGAACCCCCAAAATGTGTTAAAAATGACATCCAAACAATCACAGCGATCGCTTCCCTCGGTGAAACATAGCCAGGACTTCTGAGTCCGGTCCCCTGCTCTGATCACACTACCTCCCAATGCCCCAAGTCCCCCGCTCCCCTTCCTGAGGGCTTTGAAAAACACACAGATCTGAAGTAAAGCAGCAGGATCAAGTGAAAGTGGCCGGCACTCACGATTATCATCTGGCAGACGTGACCTCTGCACAGTTCGGAATAGGATGAGTAATGCATGTACACCACCCAGCTGCCCACGAAGATGCCCAGCCAGGCAAGGAAAAGATATTTCACTTTGATGCCAGGGAGACGACTCTGGAAAAAACAACAGGAAAATGCCGGCATTACATACAAGGAATATAAAAGTTAACGCTTGAAAAGGGGTGGGCAGTGGGTATACTGTGACTTATTACACTCCAAGTGGTCATTTCACTGTTACCTTGTCCGTCCCCCTAACCCCAGCTGTTGTATTCACCTGTTGCCTTGCTGAGCTTTGAGTGTAAACTCTCTGGGGCAGGGACCGTCCTCTGTCATTTTTGTTCTTTGCATTGTAGTCGTGTATGGATGGATGTTTGTACAGCAACGAGCACAATGGGGGCGAGCACAATGGGGGCCGTGATCCCGAATCAGGGCCTCTGGGCACTACTACAATGCAAAAAACAAAAAGGAGGCAAGTACAGAGAAGGGGGTTTGGGCCCCATGGGAGGAGCATTGATCTCCTTCCTCTAAGGATCAGGTAAAATAAGCAGGTGGCCCCGGGTGAGTCTCTGCAGGGAGCAGCAGTATTAAGGTTTTGGCGGCGGTCCCCATAGGGGACCTATCAATTTGTTTAGGCATAGCACAGTGAGAGCCAGGATCCCCCATAGGCCAACTGGTTCAGACCCGTGGCTGGTGGAACTTGGCCACTGAAGTCAGTGGAGCACTGCTGATTAACACACATTTACCCCAGCTGGGGATCTGGTCCCAGTGGCCTCTGGGCGTGGAGGGAAGGAGCATGAGGAAAGTGCAGGAGTCACTCCCCATCCCCGCTCCTGCAGTCGTCCTGAGTTTAAAGCACACTGGGCGGAGCAGATAGACGCATTTATAACTGGGCTGTTTTTCACTCCCAGAATTACTGACAGGTACAAAGCAAATCACACCAGAGAGTCACACACAGTAAGTTCTGCACCTGCAGAGTCCTTCCTAGGGGAAGAAACAATTACCCCCCTCTCGATCCCATTGCGTATGTCTACACTGCACCGTAAACCCAGGCTCAGCCTCAGGGTTGAGACCAACCCCGCCCTTCTGTCCACACACAAATCAGGCTGACTCGAGTCAGCTACTCAGGACCCTGGTCCTAGTACCCACCTGGCAAGTGTAGCCATGCCCTGAGACTTGAGTCCAAGCTCTATCATTCTGCAGTGCAGATGCAGCTCAAGCCGCAGATCCAAGTCAGAAGGTCTGCATAGGGCAGCGTGGACCCATTAGCCCAGGTGAGAGACCGCGGATCCAGCAATTGTACACCCAGGTTTACAATGCAGGGTGGATGCTCAAGCATGGGCTTGGAAACACTGCGGACAGATTTACAATGCAGTGTAGACACTGCCCTGCTACACAAAAGCCCAGCTGGAGGGAGTGTCAAAAGCCTCAGGCTGAGATCAGAGAAGTCTAGCTGGTTTCTGCCCAAATCTGGTCATTTTTTTCCACAGATTATAGCCCCAATTAAACTGAAATGGGGCTTTTGTCAGCCCCTACGGAGCGGAATTGCCGTCGAAAAAGCTTATTACATGTGGAGGCAAGAGGAGAAGGTCACCGAACAGACTGTAGACATGCATTGACTATCAGGGGAAATATCCTAATGGCAGACATATGTGATGTGTGTGTGTGTGTGGCCATGGACATATGTATTCACGTGTGTATCTGGGTACATACCTATTGGGGGAGTGAGTGTCTGTGTATGAGAGTGTGTGAGTGTGTCTGTGTTGGAAGAGATTGTGTCTGTGTACATGGCCCTGTGCGTGCGTAAGGGAGTGACTGCGACCCAGATCCTCACTGGGAGTTAGACAGCTAAACACTGTTGAGGATCTGGACCTGGGAGATCTGAACGCTGTGTCTGCGTGTGTTGGGGGAGACATGCTCACGTGATTACATTTCCACATGGAACAGTTTGACCATCAGCAGAAACTTCAAACTTTCTGTTCTCGGTAACCCTTTCTTACCTTTATTTTGATTTATCTGTACACCCCAATCTCTCATGAAACTATGGCTGCGAGTAGGTCATTTGCAAATTAAATAAAAGGAAGATTATGTTGTGAGGATCTGAGAAGTTGGCCAGACTCTTCAGTACGATGGAGATGGGTAACCACATGTCCTGGAACCTGTGAGGCAAAACCACATGCAAGCTGACTCCTAGGTTTGGGGTGATGTCACTGTGCCCCAAGGTGATTCGGCTGTGTCATTGCAATGCAAGAAACATCAGCCCTTTCCAAAGCAAACATTTTCTGTTATGTGAGAAACGAGGGACAGAGCTCTACGCTAGGTCTACAGAGCCCTTTCCCTTGCAACGGGCTGCCTTTGAGTCCCTAACATCATGCTGCTGTTTTGATTCAATGCCAGCTCAGAGGGGGGGAAATCGCCCCCTGGGATCATGTCCAGCACCTGGGGTTCCCTTTGAGCTCTCATCTCCCCTGTACAGAGCCACTCCAGGGCTGCCTTGCTTGCAAGAGCTCACAGTGCAAGCGCCTCTCTCATGGCACATGTTGGGCTCAGTTGATGATACCAGTGTAGCACCATTGACTGGGTTGGTTTGCAACAGCAGAGGCTCTGACCCTCCTATGAAACTGTTCCAAGGGCCTGTTCAGAAAACTCCAATTCCTAGATACAATATAATCCAAGGGCAGGGATTCCAGGCACCCATAAACTCTCTAACACTGCCATTGTCCCCTTGGTAAGGGGCACTGGGATAAAATGGTTCTGGGCTGACATATACAGCTGGAGGCATCGCCTGTTGTTCCTTCGGAACACCTCGTGTACATGGAACAAAACCACCAAGCACTGCCAGGTTCTGTCCTCTGGTGTCCGTGCCTTGTCGTGGTGGGACAGCTTGCACGCTCTAACGATCCCCAGAGTCTGGGTCGCCAGTGGCTTTTTGCTCCTGGCAGGTTCAACGATGCCGAATTGGTCTGTGGAGGAGGGGTCAGACAAAATAGACATCCTGGCCTTCCAGGTTGAGGGTTAGGCACAGGGCTAGCAATCCTGTCCCATAAAAAACAAAATATGTTACGGAAACAGCAGTGGAGAAGTCGACCATTACTGTGTGTGATGGCCTGCAGGTGTCAACGACCCGTAGGACTGCCAGCAGTGAAAGCAGAGAGGAAGCCACTGGCATGAAGACTGAAGTGCTCACCACCAAGACAAAAACCAAACTTGGTTTTTGGAACACACAGACATCTCAGCAGAGATGAGACGCTTCAGCTTACACATCCTGGGTGGCAGCGAGAGCAGATGGACGGGATCAGGAAGATTAACAACAGCCTTGCGCCATGTACTTCGGATGGAAACTGATTCCATCACCAGAATAGCAATAAGATGGTCATCTGAAGGCAAGCAAAAATGAGGCTTCCTGAAAATAACATGGCGATGAGCTGTGGTAGCTGAGCTGAAAAACCTGGGGCACACCTGGGAACCATTGGAAGACAGGAGTGGAGGAGCTTCATCGCTGCCCTAAATGCCAGAGACGTAATGGGAACATGATGATGATGATGACTGTCAGGTTCTTACCTGTGGGTTTTCATTCTGGAGAGTCCACAGGAACAATGAATAATGAATGGTCTGTCAAAGGCATCAACAATATTCCATGCAAACAATGCTGTTCAGAGACTGATTTGTTCCTGGCATTAAGATGGTAATTTCTCCCTCTCTGCCCCGGGACCAGCACGTGCAATGTCCTCGCTATCCAATATCATTTGGCTTCCCTACAATAAGGATCTTTGCCTGATTTTTGTAATGGGATCCAGGAGTCCTGGTGGATCTCCAGTGCCTCTTAAGCAGTTAAGTAGATGTAGCAGCAAACCACTTCATTTCATCTGCATGTGATGAGGAGGTTACAACCTTTCCTGGGGCAGGGGAGGGACCTTGCCCCAGTGAGCCAGTCCTTGGTTGGTTCTAGACTGGATTCCTGCATTGCAAACTTCAACTAGTGCAGAATAGCAGCTGCAAACTTAGGACCTGACCCAATGACCATGGAAGTCTTTCCATAGGCTTCAATGGACTTTGGATGAGTCCCTTACTTGGAAGAGCTCTTCACAGGAGACTCTGTTTCTAGATGCAATTCCTGGCATTGGTTTTGACCTATAAAGCACTTTATGGTGTGGATCATGGCTACCACAGAAACACCCTCTCTCCTCGTGTTCTGTCTCAACAGCTGTGATCAGTCAAGTCACTCAAACTGAGAGTTCCCATTTTTAGGACCAGATCCAAAGGCCATTGAAGTCAATAGGTATCTTTCTATTGATTTCAGTGGGCTTTGGATCAAACACCCGGGGCTGGAAGTAGGGTCTCTTCACTTAGAGGTCACCAGCTGTGGACTCACGCCCCATACTGGTCTGAGAAGCCAAATTTATTGACTGTCAATGTGTGTTTCAATGCCTCCCTATTTCTGCTGGCTTTTCCTGGAGGGGATGAGCCGGGGGGCCGGAGGGGCCTGCATGGTTTTAGCAAGTGGTGCAGAAATATCAGTGAGAACTTCCACTGACTCTGGCGGTCACTTTGTTAATTGTTCACTTCGTTATTTCATTAGCTTGTTTCCAGCTGACCCTTCTAGAGTTCGGCAACCACGTTTTATCAACCAATCAATGTTGCTCTTATTGGTTTATCTGTGCCCACTCAGTGATGTTGTATTTGGGTCTCCAGCAAAGATTATAAACACACTGATCCAATTCATCAGAGAGTCACATCGGGGTGAATCTGACCCACAGTTTCCAGTGAAATAACTCACCAAAATTGGCAATTGTTTCCATTCATGTAAGGCCAGATCTGAATGGACCCAATGGATTTACACCAGTCCACACCAGCTGAAGATTTGGCCCATTATGGTTTCCAAAGCCACTTAGGGATTCTAAATATTGGGCCTATAGCACCTCCTTGATCTAGCTGCATGAACACCTTATGGTGTTCTGACCTGCTGTCAAAAAACAAGGGCAACAAACACTCCCGTTCTTGCATTTCAACTTGATGGGCTTTCGTTAGCTACATTATTTCAGTTCAATCTGAATAACTGTTTCTGAACTAATTTGCAGATAAGTGTGAAAGCGTCTAGGTTTGAGCAGACATCTTGACACAGTGTGTGCTAATTGCAAGTATTGTAGCAAGGTGTGAATCAGCTCACAAAGCCCTAGGTTAGCCTGCCTTATTTCACCATCAAAAAAATTCACCACAAATTAATGTCTGTAAAAAGGGGGACTCTAATTACTGGAAGCAGTTGTCATATACAAGAGATTTGTGGCTATTCCTATTTGACTATGTTGCATTTAACATCTAAAATCAGCTGTACTCAATAAAGGCACACACATCATCAGCAAATGGGGCTCTCTCGTGGCAGTTTAATACTACCACCTAGGCTGCTTCTGTTGGATCTAGAGGGGGCCTGATATGGGGCTATAGCCCTGTCAAGTGAGACTGGGTGTTTAGTCTTGAAGTCAGGTCAGTGAGCAAGGTACTCCTATTCTTTTCTATTCCAGTTCTTGGTATCTGAATGTAATGATGCCCTGCTTGGGTCACCTACAGCACTGAATCCAGGACATCTCAAGCTACAAACATGACCTGGGTCTGCAAGCTTGACATCAGTAACAGAGTCATACTCCTTTTACATGATTCAGCCTCTCGAGGGGGACAAAAACACACTGGGCCAATGCATTTCATGAGCAGGAGGCTTCAATAGGAATTTTGCTCAATTAAGGGCAGCACGCTTAGGCCCAAACATTTGTAAAGCCACATGCTATTTGAGTCCTTTGGAATGCCTGAACATTTATACTGTCCAAGTTAGTCTGGTTATTTGTCTGACTGTAGGTATCAATGTCTTTGGATTATCTCTGATGGTCACAAAGCTTCACCACGTGTCTTCCCCATTGATAGCTTAGAAGGAACAAGGCAAAAATATATATATATTTTAAGAAAAAAGGGAGGAAATTAAAAGGAAGAGTCAGGGAGGACAGGGGGAACGCTGAAGAGAGTGGAGTTTGCCTAACAGAAATTAAGGGTTCAATACTCCACTCCTTGCGCTCTTCAAACTCCTACTCACATCCTTTACTGGAAAAATTAATGGACCCCATGGGTGTTAAAACAGGAACAGGCGCTAAATTATCCATAAAAAGGGTGGTCTCATGGGATCTAGTGAGACATAAAGGGTCGACAAGAGTGCACAGGAAAAGGCAGCCCTCTTTCTGCAAAGTGGCTCTACTGCATTGGCCCAAGCAGCAAGGCTAGAAACTCCTGTGTGGCCAAGAAGAGAAAGCCAGTTCAGCAGGTAGAAGCTAGCTCCAGCAATATGGACAACCCCAAGTGCTCACAAATCATGAGTCAGCCGCCACCCCACCACAAAAAAATCAAGAGATTTAAAAAAATAATATTTGTCTTCTGGTGTTTAAGCCTTGATTCTGATGTATTCACATGATTCCAGCAGCTGGGACTTTAAGAAAAAAATACCAAATATCCTGAGACTCGCAATAAAATTGCCAGAGTTTGCCACACAATTACAGGGTCAACATTCCCACTGAGGTGCTTGGGAGCCTCACCTGCACAAGAACTACAGGACAGGTCCCTAAAATGTTAGTGTTCTTTACTTTAAACCTGGTCTCCATCTGTGGAGCAAGCCAGCCAATCATTCCAGAAGATGACACCAGTGGTTTTTCTCCTTTGATGAATTTTATCTAAATACCAATTGCCTTTGGCCCATTTGGACATTTTATTTTTTTTTTCAAAAACCCAGCTCCTTAGCTAAGCCTGTCAAAGAGGTTTGCTGGGCAAGCTGCCATGGCTGGGATCCAGCCTCCAGTGAGTCAGCAATGGATGGGCCTGGGCAGCAATATTTTGGATCTAGATTCTGAACACCCCAAACCCTGAAGGTGTTTGGATCTGGCAGTTGAGATGAGGCCCTGGTTTAATGTCAGCACATCATACACATAGGTTCATAAATTAGTGCAAGCCAGTTATAGGAGAATACTACATGTTATATTGGGGCAAGTGATTGGATAGATAGATAAAAGCTGAAGAGATGAGAGGCTGCACTCATGTTATCCTATCTCCATTTTCAAGCGAAGTTACATATCCTAACAGCTCAGCCATCAGCCCAATGATGGTCCATTCAGCTATGTGCTCTCCCAAGGAGGGTATTGGAAATGCCATTTCTTAAGACATGTAAAACTTGCCTAGACAACGTATTCCAAAGTACACAGTAGGGATGGACTAGATAATCGAATGGACCTTTTTCCATCTTAAGCTGCTGTGAGTGACATAGTCCAACCTTCATCCACTGAGTTAGTTTTTTCCAAGCCATTGAATAACTGACCACGTGTAAGCATCACTCTTGCCCTGAAGGATGCAAAGCGCCGGTGCGTTCCTATAGTGGTGTTCCACATGCAATGAAGGGGAATTAGACCCCTGACCTTCCTAGCATGGTCCTAGAAGACAGACATCTCTACTGCAACTCCCAGTGCCGTGGTCTCCTGCTCCTTTTATTTCACTTTTTTGCCTTCCCAGTGAATTGAAAGAGGAAATCGTCCTCCAAATGGTGCATGTCACAGCTGAGACAATTGGTATTAGAGTTTCCAAAGTCACGGCTACTTCTGCTCTCAGTTAAACCAGTGGAATCCAGAATAAATCCACTGAGCTAAAAATCTCGGCGTTACTCTGGATTTACTCCAGAGCCGTTTGTACAGCATCTAGCACAATGCGACTGGCCCCTCTCTCTAAATAATAACAGGACCCATTTGTCTTGATTTATTTAGAGCTAGATCTTCACTTTGAATAAATCAGCATAACTCCGCTGAAGTCAGTGGAATTCTGTCAGTTTACACCAGCTGAGGATCTGGCCCTTCAGGTTTAATTTTTTCTGGTTTTATGAGTAACTCCACCAAGCTAAAAACCCTGAGTGACTCTAGGTTCATACCGTGTAAATGAGAACAGAATTTGGCTCCAGTAGGGATCTGTTTGTTTATTTGTATGTATTTAGTTTTCGGCAAAATATGGGCCACTTTCCGGGAAATCAGAGAGAATCTGTAGCAGTGTTTAAAAGGTAGCTTTCCTTGACTAATTATTATTTCTATTGTGGGTAACCCCTAAAGGCAGGGATCAGGGCCCCCTACCAACTAACACAAAGACACGTCCCTGCCCCAGAGAGCTCACAGTCAAGGAGCTAAGCAGTGTGCCGCAGGTGAATGAACAAACAAAAGGGAAGGACAAGAGAACAGCAGACAAGTGTGTTCCAATTCCATCTGAAACCCTGAGAATGCGTGACAGATCTTCAGCTCCCACTGGCTCCTTCCGCAGAGTTTTCATCCCCGCGAGGACGGATACATTCTGGGTATTTTTAATGTATATTTCACCAAAACCTATTCTCAGTCTCGGGCGGGGTTTTACTGTTAAACCGGACCCTCTCATTAAGATAAACTGCATCTCATTAGCAGCTAGCGTCTGCTCTTGCTTTGGCCAGCGTACAGTGGGCAGGCTGAATAACAAGCTGTCAGCTGGCCAGCAGGAGTCTTTAGTGCCTCCTGTTTGAAGTGCTACAGATACTTGGCTGGAGTTAGCTTCAAAGGCGAAACTGACAGAGTCCTCAAAGGCTGCTCTGTCTCCTTTCTTCTGCAGCAGCTCTCCATGACCTGCCAGCCATTCTCATGCTTACCTAGCTGCCCCTCTGATGATGCTCTTTCAGGATAGATGTGGGACTAGGGCAAAAATGTGCAACATCCATTCTCTTCTCTGCTGGGCTTTACTTGTGGATTGACTGTTATTTCACTACAGAGAGCACCAGTGCATTTCAGACCCCCGCATCCTTCCAGAGTAATGTCGGTTTCATCAACCACATCGTTTTGGCTCTTTTCAAAACAATTTGCCCCATGGCCTGTATATTTGTACTGGTTTCAGAGTAGCAGCCATGTTAGTCTATATTCACAAAAAGAAAAGGAGGACTTGTGGCACCTTAGAGACTAACCAATTTATTTGAGCATAAGCTTTCGTGAGCTACAGCTCACTTCATCGGATGCATTCAGTGGGAAAAAAATATTTGTACTGTTTCTTTAAATCTGTTGCAGGAATCTAGATAAGATTGGCCTTGGGTTCTCAGCAAAAGCTTTCCATTGAAGCCTGGAGACACAGAGAGTAGCTTTAAGGATAATGCTGGTTTTTCCCTTATTCTGATGGAGTTCAGTGTTGGAGGAAAAAGGCTCTTTCTGTGATTCTTTACCACTGCCAAGCCTTGCTAACAGAAAGAGAAACTCAGGGCTTGTCAATAAGATTTCCCACAACTCTCACATTAAAGGCATAAACTGTATAACAGACAAATTAAAAAAAAAAAAAGCAAAATACAGCTTCTCAAACAATACTGGTTCAGGACTATTATCAGTGCACACCAGGCTCTCACCGACAGCGGTTCTCTACCCAATGAATATCAAGTTCCTTTCTGTCGGCATCACATTTCTGATTTTGCAGATCAAAATCAAACGTGCACACATCAGCTGCCAAATGCACTGATTTCACACAGACACCTAGAGGCAGATTCTCCGCTGCCTTGCACCTTACGGCAGCATGTGCACCTGGGCAAAGGGAGCATGAAATGCCAAATCATTTACTCCCCACTTTGCCCATCCTGGGCCAGATCCTCAGCTGCTGCAAATCAGCACAGCTGCGGTTTACATTTACAGGGCTTGATAGACAGAAGGCTGTGTAGATAGACAGATAGAAGGGGGATATTTGGGGATAGAGCCGAGGACCTAGCCCATTTTGCCCAAGTATAATGGATGACACAAGGTGCAGGGCCCAGAGAATCAAGCCATTATGGCTTCAGTGAGACCTCTTGTGCGAAGAAGTCGAGCTGGATTTGGCCTTTAAGCAGTTCGGCTGGTCTCTTGACGTTGCCTTGCAGGGTTAACACAGTGAGTACTGGAAAAATAACTACGGCACTAATCCTAACGCAAGTGCAAAAGGCTGCTAAGTATTACCAGAGCTGCACAGTTGGCATAAGAGGAGCAGGGCGCAGTCAAGAGATGCCAAAATGGATGGCTAACAGGCTCGACTGTGTCTGCTCCGCAGCAGTGGTGGCTCGCTATTTGACACTCCATTTTCCACGCCAGGGACTGATTTCAAGTCCTGCGTGTAAAGCCCACACTGCTCCTCATGTACAGCATCACCCCAATGCCCATTTCAGTGCCATGATTTAGCATTATAAGGAAAGCAGAGAGCTTGGGGAGCTCAGAGGCCCTTCACCTCTGAGATCAGGACTAAACGGAGCCAGCAGAATGCTTTCAGCTCAGCTCCTTCCTGGGCAGCAATCCCCATCTCATTGTGACTGTCCCACATGCTTTGGCACAGGGCCGAGCTAGCATTGCAGATTAGATCTATGCTGCCAGGACTGTGATCATTCCAGTCAGAGAGGGGTTGAGAGGGCAGAATGGAATACATCATTCTGCAGGAACAGATCTGCCATACGGGAGAACTTTGCTCTTTAACTGCTCCCTCAACTTTCTGGGGTTTGCTGGATTTCTTTCTCTTTTTCCCCCCCTTGCCATTCCTCTCACTTTCTCTGCCATTCTTTCCATTTCTCCCGCAGTGCTGGCCCTAATGGATAATAGGAAATCTCCTCTCCACATATAGCCCATTTTCCATCTACTCAAACATGTAAGAGCAGCTGAGATTGTCCCTTCAGCTTTAATGGCCACCTGAAAAGACAAGCATCATTGCTGGCTTCAATGTGACTTTTGCTGGTAGAACATTCATGGATGAGGAACTTCTGCTCTCCAGAGTCAGATCTCCTCCCCCTCCAAAAAAAAATCAGTGAGCCCCAAATCCTGCTCATTTTCTTTGAAATTCCCTGGGATTTTTGCCTTGAGTAAAAGCCTCAGGTTCTACTGCTAGGTTCTATTCCCTGCCACTCCAAAGACCTCTTGGGAGATAATCGTTCCTAGTCCTTCTCTATAAACCAGACTTTCAATCCAGTTAGGTCGGCATGCCAAAGAAAAAAATAATTGTTCTAGACTGGTACATTGCTGCATTGGCTTATTCCGTTATTTATGTAAGGACTGATTGATTAACTGGCTCTTTCATTCTATGTAGATGCAATGTGGATTCTTTCCAACATGAGGCTCACAGTTAAACTTCATGTTATGCAATTGGTGTGCCATGCTGGTCCATATTTACCCCATGTAGAATAATCCAGGATCACTTTTCAAAAACAAGCCAGAGCGTGGGGGGGGGAGGGAGCATTAGTGGTTAAAATATCTCACTGCAAACCAGTGGATTAAGGGCTTGATCCAATGCCCCTTGGAGTCAGTGGAAAGACTCCTGCAGATTTCAATGAGCTTTGGATCAAGTCCTAAATACAGTGGCGCTGGAAGCTGAATATCCATCTATTTGCTTTTTTCATTACATGCGCACCTGAGATTTCATTCATAGCAGGGTCAGAAACAGATTTCCAAGTGCAGCATCCATACCGACCCTCTCCAGTAACTACAGAGAACCAGGCACTCTGATCAAATTAAAATAAACAAAATAAATAAAAAATCCTCAGGGGAAATGGAAAAAGAAGCCACCAGAGTGACTCACAGCTTCCAGGGCTGGAGGGTTTTCGAGCGTTTGGTGTAGGAAACCAGCATTCTGCAGGAGAAGAACATGAGTTGGGTACCAGGGAATGGTTTCATCAGACTCTTCCCATCCATCCATCTGTCCTATGCGCACAAAGCTAAACAGCCACAATTTTCATCTCTCCCTGTGTGTCCAGCACCCTGACCTACAAGGTCCAGTACAAGGGAAAAGCAAAGGTGCAGTGAAATTAACCATGTGTAAGTTTCCCCCTCAGGCAAATCCCCTTGGGAGTAATGGTGGGGGGGGGGGGGTTAAATCCACCCCTGCCCTTTTTTTAAACATAAAAAATAAAAATTCCCTTCTCCAAATGGCACTAGGTTGTTCAGGATCAATCTGAAGGACCGGACATGGGCTTAACTTTGTAGGTATTTACGTATGTCTAACTTGGGATCAAAGGCAGCCCCCTCCCCCCCACACACACACACTCCCCCGACCTCCAGCCTCCGAAGACGCAGGATGTCCCGTCCCCCCCCCTCCGCCAGGGCAGCTGCGTCGCCAGCCTCCCCCGCCTCCATCCTCACCTGCAAGCCCGTGGAAAGCGGGCAGAAAAGCACCAGATGCACCAGCCTCCGGAGCCTCCTCATGCTGCGGGCTCCCCCGCCGCCCCAGCCGGGGCTGGCCGATCCGCAGGGAAAATCGCGGCGCGCTCCCCGCCCTGCTCTTCAGCGCCGGGCTGGGGGGCGGGGGGGGGTCCAGCTGCAGCCCGTGGGGGGCGGGGGGTGCAAGGGGAGGAAGCCCCCCCCCCGGCCCCTCCCCGGGCGCGCGCCGCTCAGCCCCCGCCGCCAAGCCTCGGGCGAGGCGGGGTCCGCGGCTCTCCGCCCCCCCCGGGGGCGGGCGGGCTAGCGAGCCCGGCGGCTCGGCGGCTGCATCGGGCGCGGGCAGCGGTGGGCGAGGGCGGCCGCTCCCCCCGCGGCTGGCGCATCCCCCGGCCCGGGAGCTGGGCTGGGGGGGGGGGAGTGGGGGCTGCGCGGGATCAAGCCCAGCTCGCTCCGGCCCCGCGCGCCCCCAAGCCCGGCCGGGGCCCGGGGACCCCGCAGGCGCCGGCCCCGGGCCGCTGCATGGGGACCCCGGCGCCGGGCGGACGCCGCCTCCCGCGGCTGCGGAGCGAGCTGGGGGGGATCTGCAGCAGCGATGCCGTCTGGCTCCTCGCGCTGCGCCGCGCCGGAATTAAAGGGGAAGGCGAAGGGAGGTTTCTGACGGCCGATGGGGGCTGGGGAGGGGTGGGGGGCTGCTTTCCACTCCTCCCTACGCCCCCCCCCCGCTCCCTGCTGCGCTGAGCGTGGGGGGCCCCCAGCGCCCCGCCGGCTGGGTCTTGAGTCAGGGTCCGGCTGGGGCTGCTTGGGGGGAGCATCTGGGGGAGATGAACCCTGGTGAGATCTGGGGGGGGGGGCGTCGTGTGCCGCAGGCAGGGGGATAGAGAGACAGGTCCCCGGTTTCTATTCATGGCAGCAGCCCTCCTGAGGGTTTCCAGACCCCATTAAAGGCCCTCAGGGAACAAGGCTGCTCTGGCCCCTTGAGAGAGGCACTGGTTGCTGGATGAGCTCAGCCCGCTCCACCACCACCCCCCATTTCAGTGAAGGGGATCATTTATTTGCAGAGTGCCCCCCAAGTTGGCCTGGCTGTTTGCTGCCACATCAAAAGCAAGGACCCTGGCCCATGAAATCATCACCCCCGGGCTCTCAGTTTACAACTACATCTGCTAGTCCTGGCCCACAAGGAGCCCACACAAGCAGGTCCCATTGCAAGATTGGGGGGGCGGGGGGACAAAAACTTTGTTGCATACCTGTCCCTTCTAATAAACCTAGGGCTGGCTATCTATCTATCTATCTATCTATAGTAGGTACCTATATGGCCCTTATCATTATAATGTCTGAGTACCTCATCGGAAGTCTCATTCAACTTCAGAGAGTATGCCCAGAAAATGTATCCCTAATGGGCTTTCCCTGCAAGATGTTCAACTGGAAATAATGTGTTTCGCTGTCAAAAGCGTTTCAATAAAGACACTGATTTTTCTGACCAATAATTTATGCACCCTGACCTGTTTACAGTAATTAATCTATGAGAATAGTCTCAGTACTGCATATTTCCCTTTTGTTTTATGTTCCAATAGATGAGGCTTATCATAGAAACTCCACAGAGCTATTCTCATCACCAGAAGGGACCATATAGTCTGACCTGCACATTAGGCCACAGGCCCTTGCCCACCCCCTCCTGTAATAGGCCCATAGCCTCTGGCTGAGTTACTGAAGTCATAGAATATCAGGGTTGGAAGGGACCTCAGGAGGTCATCTAGTTCAATCCTCTGCTCAAAGCAGGACCAATCCCCAGTTTTTGCCCCAGATCCCTAAATGGCCCCCTCAAGGATTAAACTCACAACCCTGGGTTTAGCAGGCTAATGCTCAAACCAATGAGCTCTCCCTAAGCTAAAGACTGCAAGTTGCAGAGGATCCAGCATTTATACTAGTTCATATCTGCAAGTGACCTGTGCTCCATGCTGTAGAAGAAGCAAAAAAAATAAAAATAAAAAAATACCCACCCTAGGGTCTTTGCCAATCTGACCTAGGAGAAAATTTCTTCCCCATCCTGAGAAAACAAGCTCCAAGTTTCTTTCTTTCATCTTATTAATTTAACAGTACACCAATAACAATATTAAGTATTGTTATTTGTATTACATCAAGGCCCCATTGTGCTAGGCATGGTACAAACTGGTAGAAAAAGACAGTTCCTGCCCCCAATGTGTTTGCAATAGAAATAGACAAGGAAGAAAAACAGCAGCACAGAGAAGGGAAATGATATGGGTAAGGTCACACATAAAAGTTAAAACTCCTATTTTTGAAATAATTGCTTGCCTGTGTTACTAATAGCACTTCAGATTATTAAACCTGCACAGGTAGTTTTGTCCTTGGTTTGTTTTGTTTTGACTCTACTTTCCTTTTCACTGTGTAAGCTATTTGTTTACTTTTGCACTTCACTCAAAGTGGACTTTGAAACCAGAATGTGATCACTTTCACTTATGAGCTTATGCTCAAATAAATTGGTTAGTCTCTAAGGCGCCACAAGTACTCCTTTACTTTCACTTTAGTTTCCCATTGGTTTCTATTCAGTTTTTCTTTCTGGTTCTTATATATTAGCACAAAGATGCTATTGTTTAAGTTCATAACCCTATAGGGATCTGCTTAAATTAACAAATAAATAAAACACCCCATTTATTTAATTTTGCTTTTAATATAAAAAAAATCATTCTATCCATATGAAAACCCCTAGAAAGATTTTATTACATCTACACTTGGAGTTTTAAACTTCTAGTTAAAAGAAAAGGAGTACTTGTGGCACCTTAGAGACTAACGAATTTATTTGGGCATGAGCTTTCGTGAGCTACAGCTCACTTCATCAGATGCATACCGTGGAAACTGCAGCAGACTCTATATATACACAGAGAATATGAAACAATACCTCCCCCCACCCCACTGTCCTACTGGTAATAGCTTATCTAAAAGCCATTTCCAGCACAAATCCAGGTTTTCTCACCCTCCACCCCCGCACACAAATTCACTCTCCTGCTGGTGATAGCCCATCCAAAGTGACAACTCTTTACACAATGTGCATGATAATGAAGTTAGGCCATTTCCTGCACAAATCCAGGTTCTCTCACTCCCTCACCCCCCTCCAAAAACCCACCCCCATACACACACAAACTCACTCTCCTGCTGGTAATAGCTCATCCAAACTGGCCACTCTCCAAGTTTAAATCCAAGTTAAACCAGAACATCGGGGGGGAGGTAGGAAAAAACAAGAGGAAATAGGCTACCTTGCATAATGACTTAGCCACTCCCAGTCTCTATTTAAGCCTAAATTAATAGTATCAAATTTGCAAATGAATTCCAATTCAGCAGTTTCTCGCTGGAGTCTGGATTTGAAGTTTTTTTGTTTTAAGATAGCGACCTTCATGTCTGTGATTGCGTGACCAGAGAGATTGAAGTGTTCTCCGACTGGTTTATGAATGTTATAATTCTTGACATCTGATTTGTGTCCATTTATTCTTTTACGTAGAGACTGTCCAGTTTGACCAATGTACATGGCAGAGGGGCATTGCTGGCACATGATGGCATAAATCACATTGGTGGATGTGCAGGTGAACGAGCCTCTGATAGTGTGGTTGATGTTATTAGGCCCTGTGATGGTGTCCCCTGAATAGATATGTGGGCACAATTGGCAACGGGCTTTGTTGCAAGGATAAGTTCCTGGGTTAGTGGTTCTGTTGTGTGGTATGTGGTTGTTGGTGAGTATTTGCTTCAGGTTGCGGGGCTGTCTGTAGGCAAGGACTGGCCTGTCTCCCAAGATTTGTGAGAGTGTTGGGTCATCCTTTAGGATAGGTTGTTACTCTGAAACTTCTAGTTAACAGCATCCCTTTCATAATAAGCCTGGATTAACAGCCAGCTCTAATTTACTCCGTTTCCTATGGTCTGATGAAGTTGGTGTAATTCTTGCTCATCTTATTTTTAGTTTGAATTGGCCCAGGAAAACAGACAAGTCCCTTGAACTTTCTTTTAAGAAACCACTTTCATGGAAAACATAGATAGCAAAACACAGGTTGTGAGGGACATGTACAGAAACCCCTAGTACAAGTAGGGCCAGTGTCAAATGTCCCAGGCAGCAGGTGTTCCTCTTAACACAAAAAGAGATCAGATGAGAGACCTCTGGCACAGACCACACCAGTGGGGTGTAAACATATTCCACTGGGCCAGTAGAATTGTTTATCCAAAGTCACCCCTGTGAGTGGAAGCACGTTTGAAAAGCACGTTGCCAGTGTCACTTTCAGTGTGGGAAAATAGGACTTCATACCGGATCAGTTCGTGCACTCATTATGCCCAGTGATCTGCCTCCAGCCCTGGGCAGTATCTCATGTTTCAGAGGAAACCAGCACTCCACCATTCTCCCCCACCCCAAAAAGCACATCTGCCAATCAGATTATTATATCCTTAAGCACAAGACTTTCCCACCCCTATTTTAGGACCTGATCCTGGAGGTATTGAGCTAGAAGAGGTCAGACTAGATGATCGTAATGGGCCTTCCAGTCTTAAAATCTGTTATTCACCTTTGACTGCAGTGAGATTTGAGAGTGCTCAGCCTCACTCAGGAGGTACTCAGCACCTTGCAGGATCAGTCCCTTTGCCTGCATCACTATAAATGCTGCTATAGTCCATAAGTCCAAGGCTGGATCCAGATTTCGAAAAGTGAGCTGTAGCTCACGAAAGCTTATGCTCAAATACATTTGTTAGTCTCTAAGGTGCCACAAGTCCTCTTTTTCTTTTTGCGAATACAGACTAACACGGCTGCTACTCTGAAACCTGTCAACTCAACATTCATGGGAGTTCAGCTCCGGGTTTTCAGTTCAAATCATTATAAAGATAGGGAGGCAACTGCAAAAAGGGGATTGGCGCCTGGATTCAGAGTTCAGACAATCCCATATTTCAGGGATGTTTGGATCCAGGGTTTTGAGCCAACATCCCTGGCAACATCCCATCATGATCCCTCTTCAGGACATTGGAATCACCATCAGAGAATCCATCCCAGGTTTTACTGCAAGTTCATGGAGGACAGGACTTTTAAGAGTTTAGTCAGTGCAGAGTGGATGCCCAGGCCCTGTAGTTCACTACCCTCACTGCTGAGACTCAAGTGTTTTGCTTCAGGAGGCCCTCAGGAACCTGGACCACAGCTGGGCCTATGCCTAGCTTAATGGGATCCATGCATTTGCCAGAGCAATTAAAACAGGTGATTGACATCTGATCTGGACCAGATGCTCCTGGAGCAGCGGAGTATAGAAAGATGACCAGACAGGTCAATTCCACAGTGCAGTGTTGGACAGCAGCTGGGCACCTACTTGCCCAGGTTTAGTTAAATCGGAAACGGGATGCATTCCAGCTGCTACTAAACCAGTTTAACCCCCACTAGTACAGGGTTGCTTTGGTTGCAAGCCGGATTAATTTGTGTCGATGGAAGTCCAGAAAACTCCCCCAGGAGGACGTGTGTGCATGGACACACAGCAGTTGCTACCGGTATAAGGAAAATTATATAGATCCAGGTTTGGTGTACAGACAAGGCCCTCCGAGTGAAATAGGATAAAAATCCCAAATGGGCCCAGTGCATTGCAATGCGCCCATTGCCATTTTAGTTGTAGGGAAACATCTGTTTGGAATAAGAGGGATCCATGGTGTGTTCGCTCACTCACACATGCGCACACGCACGCCTGCACACACTCTATCCTCTCATCCACCTAGTATTTCATTTCATAACAGAGTATGGTTCTCCCGCTCCCCCTCATCACACACTCTCCCTCATCATAGACTAGGGTCATAAAGGCAGGAACCGGCCGTGTTACTAAGCAATCATTCATTATTTTGCTTTAAATCTTAGGATCATTATTTTCACACTTGCCTGATGCTCATTGGCTTGGGGATCCATGAAGCAGTCTCCAGGCCATTATATATATATGTGTGTGTGTGTGTAGAAATAGATATATATGTTCTCATGAGGCTTTTGTGTCACAAATGGCAAGCACAATATTCTTCTTCCCCACTCCCCTCTCCCCCTGCCTCTCCCACCTCCACCCCGGCTCCCTACAGCCAGAGTCCTCTAATAGGATTATGCAGTAATCCTTGTTTTGTATTTTATTGACAGGTGACCTATTTGACCTACTTGCAGAAAACCACCACCCTGGCCACTCTGTACACGGGGCCCAGGCTACCTAATAAAACCACCCAGCATTAGTATAGAGCTCTGCCTTTGACTCCAGCAGCATCCTGCTTTCGCTGACAGAGCCCTGGCAGATGTACGGCTCTTGATCTTTCGCTCCTACGCCCTGTGTTTGCTATTCATTGTCATTCTTCTGCTGGAGATTTATGCATTTTAAAAGCCCAAGAGCTGGGGCAGAGCTCTGTTCAGATAGGCACAATCGTACCATGTGTGGAGGCCTGGTGGAATAAGGAGCAAGATGAGAAATGACACATTTGTGAGAAGGGCTCAGAGGGGTTTGAAATGCCAGAGATTCCCATAGAGGCTGTGTAATATTCAGGGGTGGACTGCCCAGAGTACCTAATTAGGAGTGAGCAGACCTTCTACAGCAGCATCCTGCCAAGTAATTAAGTGATTAGTATTGATTGTTGAAATGCTTAAAGATCAATTATCACTGAATGATTAATTAATCCAATAATGAGAGTAATAAAAATTCTGCAGGTGTGATTATATCATCTACCCACTGAGCATGAGTAGAGGAATCTCTCTGCATCTCTGTCTGATTCTGGGATCTATCTATCCGTGCGCATACAGTATCTGACACTGAACACTGGTGTAAATCAGGAGTGCCGATCCTGTTCTAAGGATCTGATCCTGCACCACTGAAATTAAGGGAGTAAGATCAGATCCTTACACCAGTGTAAATCTGGAGTAACTCCACTGAAGTAATTGGAGTTACACCAGTGTAAAACTGGAGTGAGATCAAAATCAGGCCCTATGGCTCTCTTGTTCAGATCAACCTTCACAAAAAGGCCTTGTTGCCCAAACTGCATTGTTGTGATGCTCTGCCTTCACATCAGGTGTGTGAGGATTTTTTAGATTATCCTTTTGTTCCAGGAAGAGCTGAAATCTACCAAAGGATTAGTGGCTGGTTGGGAAATAATATAGTTTCCCATGGAAAATTTGAACAAAAATAACTTTGTTGTTTTTGTCAAAAATATTCATCAATTTTTTTTAGGCTTTGGCACTTTTTTTTATAAGATACCCAAATTTTTTTTAACAAAAATGGACATTTTTCATGAAACGTCAAAAAAGCCATTTCCCATCCAAGAGTTTCAATGGGAAGTTTTTGACCAGCTCTACAAAGAGCTCGTTAAAACACCTCATGTCTGTTAGACTGACAGACCCAGAGAGGCAAGGCAAACGAAGGAGAGAAGAGGTAGAATGGGGTGGGGTGGCAGGAAATCCGTCTAAAAAAATAACTCATTCATTAAAGGCCTTAGGTGCCATCCAGGCTCTGTTGAGATCAATGGGAGCTGTGCTGTGGACTTCAAATGGAGCCAAGATTTTTGCCCCTTTTTTCCAATGGAGAAACTTTTCTCTGTGCCAGGCCCATGCTGCACTGGCCTCACAGGACCTCTGTTGTGCAGGGGTGGCTGGATTGGGGACCAGGGCTATGGAAGCAAAGTTTCCCATTCACAGCTGGTATCTCCTGGGAAGAATCAAACCACTTAATCTCCTTCCTCTCCACCGATGACAACAGCTTGCCGGGGGCGGAGAGCGGGGGGTTTTGAGAGACATCCCTTTCAAATTCCTACCCTGAGTCCTGGAATCTCCAGAGAGGTGATTCCTACCCAGAGATTCCATCCCACGTTTGCCCTGAGCCCAGCACCCTGGGATATGACTTTAGAAAGTTTGTCTGGGCTGTGGATGCTCTTGCACTGCAGACATGACCAACAAAGGTCAGGGTCCTTGCTGTCAAGTTTCAGTGCCTGGACATAAGGAGCTCCCAGGAACCCTAAACTCACCCAACAAAATCAGCCAGACCAAATTCCTGCAGTTTTGCTCCATTCCCTGCACCAGCAAGAACTATTGGCTTTACCCTCCTGTTAGCAGGTTGCAATTTGAAGCCTGTTCCAGGCTCACCTGTGAGTTGGTTCTAGGCAGTGTTGTTGTCGCTGTCGTGCTCAGGATATTAGAGAGAACAAGGTGGGGGAGGTAATATCTTTGGTTGGACCAACTTCTGTTGGTGAGAGAGACAAGCTTTCGAGCTTACAAAGAGCTCTTCTTTTAGAAAAATCCTGAGCAGTAGGAACCCTGAGACAGATTCAACCGTGATGCGAACCCATGTGTGTAAATGGCAGTACGATGGCCAGGTATAATAATAATGCCTACCTCTTACAGAGCACCTTCAATGGGTCTCAAAGCACTTTATAAAGGAGGTCAGTATCATTATCCTCATTCTGCAGATAGGAAACTGAGGCAGAGAGTGGGAAAGTGACTTGCCCAAGGTCACCCAGCAGGCCATGGGCATATCTGGGGACAGAACCCAGGACTCCTGATTCTTAATCCAATGCCGGAGCCAGAGTCAGCCCAGAGGCCAATATCTGAAAGCCATCTATCAAAGGCTGGGCTGAATGCCCCCAAACTTTGCAGATATGAGAAGGGTTCAGCATCCCGGGCCTTTCTATGAAGAGCCAGACCAAAACACAGGGTCTGAACGACTTTGTGGGGAGGTTGAAATCTGGGAGCAGGTTTGTGCCTCAGGACCCCCTCTATCACAAATAGGGCCGTAGCAGGAGAAAAATAGGAGCACACCCAGTTTTGGAGAAGGCTGGTTGCTCTTCAGGTCAAGATTTCTGCTTTGATCCAGCTCGATTCTTGTTCTTGTTCCAGGCTATCATCCACCCCTCTGTGCTGAGAGTAAAAGAGCCTGCTCAGATATGCGATCAAAAAAGATCATAACACAGCCTCAGCACCGTGACCTTTAACTACATGAGAAGCCTGCCACCAAGCCCATAGCTCGGGAGGAAGAATATCCATTTCTTCTTCAGACTTGCTCTTCCCCTTGCTAAACGCACAAGGCCCTTGACCACTTAAATCCTAGCCCTGGGAGTTAACTGGGGTGTGGATCTTGAGGTGGTCCCCTGCACCAGGGAGAATCCCACCAAACTGAACATTCTTTCCACAGTACAACCTTGGAAACCCACCCACACATCTGCCAGCCTCAGCGTATGAGGCTGGTGGAACAGCTGTTTGAAACTACATAGGAAGGGATACAACATCGGGTGCTTCAGAAGTGGAGGAGCTAAACAGTTTGCCCACAAAGTGGCTGCATCCTTGAGAGCCCCCAAAGCAGCTATGTTGATCTTTGTGGGAATCTACCACTAAAGCCCTTTGATTTACTTGTTTCAGCTTCTCTCCAGTAATTTAGACCACAAAAGCCCTGATAATCTCCGATAAATCGGCTTCCTAGAGAGCCACAATCCTGTGATCACTTCTCATCCATGTCTTTGGAAACGGTGTCACTCTTACTGTCTGTGTCCTTTCATTGAATCAATACATTCTCTTCAAAAAACACCCAAAGTGTCCTCTCAGTAAATGGAGACCCACGGGAACGTTTCTGTGTATAATCAGAGTAGGGTAGGAATATGTTATTTTGTTTTGAAGTGCTGTTGAGAGCTCATGCATTCCAGTTACATCTCCAGAAGTTCTCAAGTGGCAGAGCTCAGATACCTGTCTCTTTCTGACACATACATGTGAATAGTATAATATATAACCCTTATAATAGTGTAATAAGCATCCCTGAATAATAAATAGCCCTTATTTATGAATGACACTTCCAACCCCTCCTTCATTTGGCAAAACATTTACCAGTGTGCCAGGCGATTTCCCTTCCAAACAGATGTGGTAGACACAATTGTGATAACACATCAGACCAATGTCTCGTTGGGTCTGATTTTCAGGACCAGATGCTTCAGAGGAAGGTGCCCTAGGTCATCTAGACCCCGGATATGGGGGTGGCATCTTTACAGGTAGTGGTGGGCAAAAGAGGAATGAACAAATCCTGAACATCAGGAAGCAATTCCTGTCTGCAAGCTTTATTAGACTGGGTACAGTTCATGGCCTCCGTTAGGCAGGTCAGGCTGGGTGAACGTGGCCTATGACTCTAGACTGTGGTGGAGTCTCTGAAGGGAAGTGATGGCTCTGTCCCTGGGTCATTTAGGAGTAAAGTGCAAGGAGCGATCCTGTATGGCGTGAGAGGACCGATAGCAACACCCTCGTTGCCCTTTTGTGCCTCTGGCTCCTGGGATGGATGGATAGACAATGGGGCACGTGCTTGATTTTCCCCAGTGATGCCCCATTATTAGCCACCACCAAATGTGGATAGCGATGCCTGTCCCCAGGGGGTACCAAGCCCTGCCCAAGTGCCAGTCACCCCTACTGTTTGTATTACAGTAGCACCTAGAGGCCCTCATGGACATTAGGGCTCCATTGTGCTCGGCACTGTATAAACACAGAGTAAGAGACAGTCCCTGTCCCCGAAGAGCTTAAAGGAGGGAGAAAGGGGGTATTATTATCCCCAGAAGGGAAACTGAGGCACTGAGTGGTTGGGTGACTTGCCCAAGGTCACACAGAGTCTGTGTGAGAGCTGGCAATTGACTCCCCAGAGTCACTCCAGCCCCTTCATAACAAGGCCTCCTTCCCTCTCCTCTTTGCATCTATAATTCTGAGCAAAATCTCTCCAAGTGCTGAGTGCCTGGATCGTATCTACCAACAGCCTTTGTGTGTGGGCCCTGCCCCCCAGCACACTGCTGCCATGACAGCCTACCTATCAGGGTGAATACACTCGGGCCATGTCGTTCTACCTCAAGACTAATGCCGCCTTCTCCGGTAGCTGCTTGGTGTAGGGAACAGGCACATCTCCGGAGACCATTCTGCCTTTCCATCCCGCACTCGCTCGCCACCCAGCATCATTTCAGATTACGGCCTCCGGGATTTTATCTGCACAGAGTGGATGTGGGTGTCTCTAGGGTGCTCCTGGCACCAGGTTCCCCAGGGAGGAAAGCCTCCAGGGTGGAAGGATGGCAGCTCTCCCTTCCAGACACAGCAAAGGGAAACGAATCAGATACAGAGAGTCTAGTAGAATTAAATGGGATTGTTTGAATTCTCCCGAGTGGGACTGATTATGCTGCTAGCGTTACAGGAAACACAAGGAGTCAGATTCTGCTTTGAGTTGCGCTGGTGTAAATTAACATCACTGGGGTGAGTCTTGTGGAAATAAAAGCAGAATCCGGACCCCAGCCTCTCCAATCATTCCCATGGAAACCATTCATACAAAAATGGAGAGCAGAACAGCAGCCTCCCTGCTTTGTCAGGTCCCATCCTACAGGATCTTGCCTTCATGGGGTCGGGGCAGGTGCTCAGCACCTCTCAGGATCAGGCCTCCAATCTGTTACAGGAAAGATTAGGGACCCAATCCTGCAAGGTGCTGATTGCCTCCTGCACATGCGGAGATGAGTTTAGGGAATTTGAGGGTGCTCGATCCATTACAGGATCAGCCCCTGGGAGTGCAGGGAAAGAACAGCTCTCCTTGCTCTAGGGATCCACTCACACAACAGCCAGGCCACGGGAGTGGCTAGCGAAGCAGGGGACGGGGACTTCCAAAGGACATGCACACTGTTATGAACACACAGACACAGACACTCTCGCCGAGTAATTCACAGCCACACGCGTGTAAACTCTCACGCACACTAATAAGGATCTGAGCTCCCCATGAGGTGTTTGCCCCTCTTGCACACTGCATTGAGAACAACTCGGTCACATTGCACAATAGTTGCGTTCGCTCCCTAGGGCTCCCAGCTGCCATCTCTTGGGAGCTGTTCTGCAAACGACAGAGGCGAGGCAGGATCCTGACGAGGAAACGTTAGATCATTGCTGTGCAATATTAGGGGAGGTTGGATCCCCCGGGATTGGCAATTGACTGACTCCTTGTGCAGAGATTTGCCCTAATCCCATTTAGCCCTTGCTACCAATTTGAACTTGTCAAAGGAATGGGACCCAGTCAGCTGGGCTCAGTGGGGGATGACAAGGCTCTTTCTGCTTGATTTGTAAAGAGGATGTTTTGCTTTCCCAGCCTCACTCACTGTCTCGCTGAAAAATCCCCCTGAGCTGCCCCAGTCTTCACGGCTCATCAGACCATCCTAGAAGGCAGGAAGTTGGATGTTGGCATTGCGTGAGAGCAAACAGTTCCCATTGGTGACAGCCCAGTCATTCTGACT
Source organism: Eretmochelys imbricata (assembly GCF_965152235.1). Taxonomy (NCBI): domain Eukaryota; kingdom Metazoa; phylum Chordata; order Testudines; family Cheloniidae; genus Eretmochelys; species Eretmochelys imbricata. The sequence continues at coordinate 20,752,796 of NC_135587.1, forward strand.
GGAAATCGATGACGTGTCACTAAGCACTTGCCTGCTCTTAAGAGGCATCCAGATTAAACCAGGATCTGGTCTCTGAGGCAGTGTGGTCTAGTGGATAGGACACAGGACTAAAATTTAGGAGAGTTTGGGTTCTATTCCTGACTGCCACTGGGTAACCTTGGGTATTCCACTTCTTCTGTCTGAGTTTGTCTACAAAATGGGGGCAGAGGATGCTTCCTTCTTTTGCAAGTGCACTGAGATCTACAGATAAAGGCTCTGTATAAAGGTTGGATGTTATTATTCTGAAACCCAGTGTTACTGCCTCCTATCAAATGCCAGAGGTTTCTGACTGTGGAGCTTCTTCTTAGCAAAGCGTTTCTCTAAATTAATTTCCTAACAGGACAGGTGTCCCCGTCACAGAACCCATCAGGGGCAGCTGGCAGCCTCAGTAAAGAGCCCTAGGACTGAGTGGCCCATGGAGACAGAAATCCCAAAAGCAAGGATATTCTGCCAAGTAAACTCATGTCACTGGGTTTGCCAGTGAGCTAGACTGGTATGTCAGTTCTTATTCCCTTCCACGCAGGATCTCAATCTCTCTCTCACAGACACACATTTAAAAAGAGATTTAAATGCACTGAAATCCACACTAAGCTACTGCAAAGAGTCTGAGATGAGCCAGCGCCAGGAAATGCAGAGCTGAAAATGAGATTCTTTCTCTTCCACCCACCCACTCTCTCCGGCTGCTATTCCTGGGGAGGAGAGGAAGCATGCACTGTGCTTACCATATGTGGTTGAACAGCGTAAGGACTCCAGCTACCTGGAGCCCTCAGGTCAAGGTTTCCAGGCTGGGTCAAGCTAATCCAGTGCCCCCTTCCAAGCCCCTTAGCTGCCCCCTTTGTCGTAAAGCCCAAGATTTAGAAGCCTTCTCCCCATCTGCCCCGACTCGTTCTACCAGGAGGCTGGTGGATCACTTGAGCTCAGGAGTTCTGGGCTGTGCCAGGTGGGCATCTGCACTAAGTTCACCATCTGGACAGTGGTCCCCAGGGAATTTGGAGCCACCATTTGTCACACTGCGCCCTGGGGTGGGTTATCATCAGCAGGGATTGAAGCTTGGATGTCTGGTTCTAAACAAGTTGTGCAGCCTCAGCTAAAAGAGCCTGCCCCGTTACCCACAGATGTAGCAGGCTTATGGATTATAAAACCAGAAGGGACCACTGTGACCATCCTGTCTGACACCCTGTACAGCACAGGCCACAGGACTCCCTTGAATTCCCATGTGAGCTCGTGTGTTTCTTGTAGAAAAACATCCACTCTTGATTTCAAAAATTTCCAAAAATGGAGAATCCATCACAGCCCTTGGTGAATTATTCCAATGGTTAACTACCCGCCCTGTTAAAAACGCCTGACCCTGTCTAGCTTCTTCCAACCGTTGGATCTTGTTATACCTCGGTTGGCTAGATTGAAGAGTCATTTATTACCAAATTTCTGTTCCCTGTGTAGGTTACAGACTGTGAGCAAGCCAACCCTGAACCTTCTCTTTGTTAAGCTAAATAGATTGAGCTCCTTGAGTCTATCACAATAAAATACATTTTCCAACCCTTTAATCTTTCTCATGCCTCATCTCTGAACCCGCTCCAATTTCTCAACATCCATTATGATTTGTAGATCAGGCGCTGGACACAATATTCCAGAAGCAGTCGCACCAGTGCCAGATACAAAGTATAACCCCCCTGACTCCTCTTCAGTATTCCCCTGTTCATACATCTAAGGATCATATTAACCCTTTACACCACAGCATTGCACTGGAATCTCGGATTCAGCTGATTATCCACCAAGCCCCCCAAGGTTTTTCAGAGTCACTGCTTCCCAGGTAGAGTCCCCCATCCTCTAAGAATAGCTGACATCCTTTGTTCCTAGATGTATACATTTACATTTGGCCTTATAAAAAGGCATATTTTTGCTTGCAACCCAGCTTACCAACCTCTGTATCAGTGACCAGTTCTCTTCATTATTAACCCCTCCTCCAATTTTTGTGTCATCTGCAAATTTTATCAGTGATGATTTCATGTTTACTTCCAGGTCATTGATAGGCATGTTAACTAGCACAGGGCCAAGGAAGAACCAATCCCTGTGGGACCCAGCTAGAAACATATTCACTTCATGGAGATTCCCCAGTTACAGTTACATTCTGATACCTATCAGTGAGACATTTTCCAATCCATTTAGTGTGTGTCCTGTGGCTTTTGTATCGTTCTAGTTTCTTCATCAAAATGGTGTGTGTTACCAAGTCAAATGCCGCATAGAAGTCTATTACATGTATGCTGTTACCTTTATCAACCAAGAGGGGGGCTTTTTGTGATGAACTCCAGGCAGGGCTTTGAAAAAGGGGATAACGTCCTGAACCCCCAAGAGCTCAATCAGCGTGAAGCAGCATGCACTGCACCCTGTTAGCCTTAAAAAGGAAACATCGCCTTAAGGAATTCCCCTTCTGCCTGGTGAGGTGGGAGCTGGGGGCCCCACATGGCCGCAGGCTTGGACCCATCGCTCAACCTGGGATTCCCAGCTTCCCCAGCTTTGCTCAGTAGATGACAGACGCCTATTGTAATGTTATTTTCTGTGCATCCTTGAAGTGTTTGAGGCAGATCATCCATACTTCCTGCATCGAACTCCCAGCTGGCCGTACACAATGCCATCGGCTGTCTCTGACTGCCCGACAGGGCTGATGTTGCTGTGTGCAGCAGTTATAATTAGAAATGCTAATCGGCTCTTTTTTTTTCTGGCTTGGCAGCCCACCCACCTCCAACACAATATTCTCTCTCTGTGTGTCCTCCACCCCTTCTCTGAGTTCCCCATTAGTTATGATTAAACCTCTGCTGAAATCAGTGAGTCTCCAATTTGGGAATCTGGGGTCTGTTCAGATCAGCACAGGTGGGGGAGAAGAAAAGCAACATTTGTATTACCTGCCAGGACTCCTTGGTCATGCAAAATTGGGCCGACAACCTTGAGAGCTCAAGGGGATTCCCAGCACTTCCACCTCCGGCCTCAGCCTGACACAGGGCACCCAGACATGGACCAGGCTGTTTCAGAACCTGAACGAAAAGGCCAGCAAAGATTCGGGGAGCGGGAGGAGAGGCGGGTTCTGTCTTTAATTTCTTCCTCACACCATGGGACCTCAGGATTCAATTCCCTAAGCTGAGACTCTTAGCATCCCCTTTCCTATCCCCATCCCCTCTTTCTCTTCCCCAGAGGACCCCTGGGTTCTATTCCTGGCTCTTCTGCTGTCTCCCTCGTATGAGTCACACACAGCCACAGTGCTGGGACCCAGCCTGGGACTTCTCCAGGGCTCAGGGATGCTCAGATTGAGGGCTTGGGGCATGCCCCTTCCCTGTGCCTCAGTTCCCCATCTGTAACAAGGAGATGATACCAGTCAGGTGTAAGAATAAGGACACTGAGCCCCTACATACTGCTGGACTTTTCTCAAAGCACAGGGTAAATATGAACAAAGTCCTGTTAATGATACCATTACCCAGGGGATAGTAATCCTTCCCTGCCCCTGAGCAGGGCCTTGTGAGGCTTATTCCATTCACGACTGTAAAGTGCTTTGAGATCCTCGGGTGCCAGGGGCTGGAGAAGGGCAAAGGATTCTGGGTTCAGTTGGATCCTTGAGATAGTCTGTGGAGATTAGATGGACTCTCAGGGGTTGAGTCATCTTTCCCTGCTTTTACCCCAGTGTAACTCCACTGACTTCAGTGACGTTGCTCCTGATTTACACCAGTGCACACTGGAGGAGAACTTGCTTTTGCCTTGGCTGTGTCCTGCCCCTGGGAGCCCCATTTGCACATCAGATTTAGCAGAGCATGACCGAGAACCAAGCACCGCGGTCTCCCCTCAACCTCTCAGATGGCGGCAGAACTAATTGCCTGTTGACTTTGTAACTGTTTCTGGTCTCCGGCAAAACATACATTGTGATCATTGTCCACGTATCGCCTACCCTGCTGGTTCAATCGATTCCCCACGCCAAAAACACTGCTGCAGCTCAGGCTCTGTGTCATGGCAGCCTTTCTTTCCAAAGCCCAAACCTACCCCAGGCCCGCTCGCCTCATCTCCCAACAAACCAACATTTCTGGGGAAGGTGAAATCCTCTCAGGCCACGTGGCGAAGCAGTGCAGAACAGCTACACTTGGTTTGTGTCTGCAGAGCTGTGGGGTGGGTTTGCCTAGCTCTGCCCAGATGAGATCTGGCAAAGGGGTGGGAGGATGGACCAAGGGACAGCAGGAATCCTGCTTGGGCCACAAAATTCCCATAAAATAGGAAGCGATCTGAATTTTGATCTCGATTTTTGTCCAAGGCGCACACTGACCCCAAACTCTTTGTCTGCAGTGGTGTGGTAGCCATGTTGGTCCCAGGACATTAGAGAGACAAGGTGTGTGAGGTAATATCTGTTATTGGACCAGCTTTGCTGGTGAGAGAGACACGCTTTCAAGCTCACACAGAGCTATTCTTCAGGGCTGGGAAAGGTCCTCAGAGTGCCCCAGCTCAATGTAAGGTGGACCAGATTGTTAAGCATCGGGAGTTAACACATGCTGCAAGAGACCGGTCAAGGTGAAGTGGGCAGTTAACATCTCTGCAGACATAGGAAACCGGAGGGTTAGTGGGTTACAGATGGTTGTAATGAGCCATAAATCCAGGGTCTTTATCATCATTTCTGGTGTCTAGCAAAGTTAGGAATTTAAGCCCCCAGGCTTGTCTTTTGAAGGGGTTGTTCAGGTTTCTTTGGGGATGAGGACGAGGGAGTCTCCTCTAAGAGGACCTGGAGTGATCGCATTCGGAAAAGTGTTTGCCCGGGGATCGGGCGTTTTTGTCTTTTATCGCTTTTGGGTGCAAGTTCATTCAAGAGCCTAGTGATTGTCTCGTTTTATGTGCACAGTCGTCATTGGGACACTTAGTGACAGGGCCTAGTGTGCAATGTGAACATACCCACAGGGTCTGGAGACTCTAGATCAGCACCTGAATCTAAGCACTTGGCCTGCAGAGGTTTCCCATCACGAGAGGAAATCTTCCTGGGCAGATAAAGTGGAACTCAAAGGCCCAGGCCTGGAGGCCCTGGGCTTGTTCTTGTGCCAGGATTGTCACAGAAGAGAGAGGGATGGACCTACGTACGCTTGTCTCTGTCTGTTAAGCACTGGCTCAGCTGATGAGTTTCAAAGCTCACTTTTCTCTGGGAATTCACTTGTGCCCAGCCCCAGAACAAGGGGGAGGCAGTGTCCTTTGCTCAGCTTTCATGACTTTAATGACCGCAGTGCATCTCTGGTCCATGGTGTTCAAGGTCCCCACCTACCATTCACCCAGCAACAGTGCCGTTCCCCATCTTATCTGGGCCACTAGGGTGCAGAGGCAACAAGCTGACGTACAGTGTGGGATGGGGGAAGGAAGAGGGCTGGTCTGTTCTGCACTGCTCCTTTCCTCGGTTTCCTCTGTCCTTTGATTTTTTTTTTTTTTCCAGGAGAGACACTTCCCCAGTTAGCAGGCTGGTGGGAGTGTGTGTGCGCACAAATCCGTGTTTGCGTGTGAGCCCAAGTACATGTACCTGTCTGCACGAATGAGTGTGGTTCCCAGGGGGTTGATCAGCAAGGCTTCCTTCTGCACCTCTCCCATGCACCTGCAAAGTCCAGCAGCCAGGCTGTGGGTGGGTAGGGACAGAGAGAGGAGAGGCTAGGCCATGCACTCCCACTGCTAGCCACCCTGTACTGCTGCCAGCCCTGTCGTCATGTCTGTTCATCACCCAACACGCTGAGGATCTCCCTGCAGCTTAGCTCTCCCTGGGGAGATCCCAGCTGGGCCAGAGCCCTGATATCATCCGGGTGCAGCACCCAGCCTGCGCCCGAGCCCAAGGTGAGCTGAGTGAAGCTTACGACACAGGTGACGATCCCTAGCAATGCATAAGTCAGTGGATTGTTTTTCCTCTTTGCTGTTCACCACCAGGAGATTCCAAGCTCAATTAATTGGGCTCGGCCCGAGCTGCTTGCTTGGCAGCCCAATTTATCAGCTTGCCAGGGCTCAGATGCTGGAGTTAAAGGCAAAAAGGTGGAGCGAGGGGGAGTGGGAGGAGGCTGCCATTCAGAACAGCCAGCCAGGCGGCTCTGAAAGGGTAGCTGCTTTCATTAGGATTTCTGTCATGTGCCAACTACAGGCTCTTCCCAGCTGAGAATCCAAGAGCAGAAGGAAGGCAGGGGGCTGCTGAAGGAGCCTGAGACGATGTGGGAAGAGAAAGTAGTTCATGCTAGTTAGTTAGTCAGTCTTCACTGTTTGTGCTGGAAGATTCAGGCTGCAGGGTCGAAAGCTCACGCTCAAATAAATATGTTAGTCTCTAAGGTGCCACAAGTCCTCCTTTTCTTTTTGCGAACCCTTGGGAAGTGTCCTTTGCTTCTCCCCCATCTCTAACCCCTCCCCTCACCACAAGGCATCATCCCACCATTAGCTCTTAAAACAAAGAAGCCTGGGTCTTCTCCAGAGTCCATGGGCTAAAGCCATCTTCTTCTCCCTGCAAGAGTTACTGACATGCAGACAATGAGATCAGTTCCTTGGAAACAAGGGCAATGGCCTTTGGATGCAAAGTTTTACTCACACTAATGCTGTCCACACAGAACCGCTGTACACCCCCCACCCCCACCCCCAGCGGACACCACAGAGCTACTGCGCAGACCCATCCAGAGAGCAATTACACACAGAACTGCTGGGCACACCCACTGTACACATGCACAGTTATACGCACAGAGCTATGGCACACCCAACTGCTGCATACGCAACTACAGTAAATACCCACAGACAGCTATATACGTAGGTGCCGTCCTCATATACACACACAGCTGTCCTACACACTCACCCATATGCAAACCCAGAACTATACACATCAGCTAATCAGTTCCTGTTTGGGCCCATCTCTACTGTGCACGGGTATATTTACTGTGTATTTGTCCCATAGATATGACGCGTGTGTGTCTGGGACTATCCTCTGGCAGGTGTGTAGACAAGCCATAGCCAGAGGCCTCCGGCTGATCCGTCACTAATACCGGGCATGTGATTAAACATGCTTAAAAATACTGAGCTCCCCCGGCTGGTACATGGGTTGGGCGAACCGAGCTTTCCAGGGCAGCCCCAGCCAGTGCAGTGAAGAATTACAACATCATTACAATAAAGCTTCCGAGGCAGGGAGGCAGGAAATGAAATTTAATTCTGAGCTACACTTCTGAGAGCATCTGCAGAAGCCCTGAAATATCACAGCTCCTTTAAGTGGTGTTCTGCTGGAAAAGAAATAGACAGCTCTCGGGTTTATTAAAGTCAGTCTTCATCTCCCAAGTGCATCTAATCTATTGACATAACGTGTCAGTAGGAAAAAGCTGGACTCGGCGGGACGAGCATGCAAAAGGGCAGTATTTGCAATAACACCCGGAATGGCCAGAGGCCCAGAGCAGATTAGAGTTACTCAGGTTCGCCTGTCTCAGACAGCGGCGAGCACCAGCTGACTCAGAGCAAGATGCAAGGATTTCCATAATGGACAAGTATTATTATCTATTATTTATATTACCATAGTGTCCAGGGGCTCTAATCAGAGACCAGGACCCCACTGTGCCAGGTGCTGTACAAATGCAGAACAATGAAATAACCTGCCCCCGAGGTTAATGCCCCTTTCTTCCATAAGCTACACCCCAAGCACCTAATTCTTCTTTCAGATACTCCTGGATAAACCCCCACTGAAGTGGGAACTGAGGGTACCTCATAGGATCAGCCTCTTAGGCCCTGATCCTGCAAAGGGATATGTGTGGATGGACCTAGGGTGACGAGATGTCCTGATTTTATAGGGACAGTCCCTATTTTTGCGTCTTTTTCTTATATAGGCTCCTATTACCCCCCACCCCTTGTCCCGATTTTTCACATTTCCTATCTGGTCATGCTAGATGGACCCCTGGATCCCTGCAGAAGCCAATGGGGCTTATGTGGACCTGAATGCAGGATTGGGGCCTTGTAAGCCCCTTGGGGCAGGCACCTGTGAAACTGATTTGTCTACAAAGCACCACGGGTGCTGCAGAAACTGGAATGCAATCTTTGGGAGAAGCCCTGTTGTTTAACAGGTGAGCTCAGGGCTCTGAAGGTGCTGCTGATTGCAACACGAGGGATCTCAGAGAATGGGGCAGGTGTTATAAGATACGGCAGATGTCCCACAAACCTACCACCAAGTCCCCGCAGCTGTGGACCCCTTTCCTGTACAGGCTGATGCAGGCTGCACGGTCCCACTTCCCACAAGGCCTGGAACAAGCTGTCAGACTCAACAAGGTGACACTGAATATAGCGCTTACCTGCGCCTGGCCTACAGTTCTCTAGCAACCCCCCTCACCCCCCATGTCCCACGGAAAAGCTACCACTAGTGCTAGGCAGGGAAGGGAAAGGGGACAAATAGCAGGGTGGGGTTTACAAGAAGGACAAGCTTTGTTCTGCCTTTCTTTGCCTGAGTCAAGAGTGTGTTACTGAGAGTCACACAGAGCGGCAGGTAGCGCCCCAGGGTCAAGTCCTGCCGGAAGAGGCTGGGTTTGACTGGTGCTTCTGGAATGTGGTGTGACGCCCTGAAGAATGATTTAGTGGGACACAGCTGTGCGTTGTCGAAGCTGGTCACGCACACGCGCGTATCCTTGTGTGCACACACGCGACAGGGGCACATTGTACCTCAGAGCACCCGTTTCCCACGGCCTATGGGAAACAGATGCCCCAGCCAAGATCGTCTGCGCCTAGGGTGGTTTTTCTTCTTTCATATTCTGAACACAGTTCTGGTGTGGGGGGATTAATTCATTGGCCTTGCACCTCAGGAGACCTGGGTTCAGACCCTGGTTCAGGTGAAGATGGGTGTTGGGTGGTCTCACCCCAGCCTGTTTGTGCCTGACACACACTTTAGCACAAGGGGAGCACTAGCCTCTCCCAGTCCTGGACAACGACAACAACAAGACGCGTAGGCAGCGGAGGTCCATAGCGCCGAGCGTCCATGACCACACTGTGCGGCTTTATTCCAGGTGTCTCGGAGCTCCGCAGGGTTATTACTGACCTGAGGCAGGCAGAGGAATGGCGGGGGATGGAGTAACTGCCGCCAGTCCTTGACAGGGCAGCATCCCCTCCTGAACTCAAGGCCCAGTCCCGGAGCCTTCCCCGAATTGTTCTGTCAGGGCAGAGGTTCAGTTGCTCAATGGAGCCTCCCCCCCCAAGATTGGCCCACATCTCGGGGATCTGCTGGATACCTAGAGTCACCCCCATGGAAGCTCGGTACCAGTGGTTCTCAACCTTTCTGGGCTCCCGACCCGTTTGTAAACCTTGATGGCCCATCACAACCCGGGAAATACCTTTAGTGCAAAAAACGTCTGGCTTGTTAAATATTTCTTACCCACGATATAGAACATACACATTAACATTATAACATAACATCATCACGTGCACCTTAGCCGCAGCCCCGTCCCACAGTGCTGGCTGGGCTCGGCTCCCTGCTCCGTGCAGCACAACCTGGGTGTCAGAGCCGCTCAGGTTTGGCCCAGCAGCTGTGCCACTCACTCAAATATGGCCTGGCTCGATCCCTGTCATCATGATGGAGGGGCAGCTGGGCCAAACCTGGAGCGGGGAGCCAGCTCCAGTCAGCCCTGTGGGACCAGAACCACAGGAGCTGCTGCTGCAAGGTGAGTGTGGGGCGACCTCTGCAAATCTCCCAGGGGCTACGACCCTCCTCACCCGGCCCCCTCCTTGGTTCCTCTGTGAGCCCGCAGACGCCCTTTTCGTTTCCCTGTGATGCAGTGCTAGCCGTTGGTCCTAGCACGATGGCTTAATACAGAATACATTCAAGAGCTGGGTTAAGGCGTGATTCAGCTTCCCGCTAAAAGTCTCCCAAAGACCCTGTCATCCCCGAGAGATGCAGCACCGGCATCTTCACACCCATCGGCTTCAATGAGGTTTTAACGCAGCTGATAACACTGTTTTTGATACCATGTAATTTTTAGTCACGCTCAGTTTTGTAACTCCTCTTACTTAAAAAAGAAATCTAAATTTTGGCCTCAACCTGCTGCAGCTGAAAATAATCTACCTCCCAGGATGGGTGGCTATCTTTGTATCGATGTTCATCTGCAACTATCCTGTTAGATAAAGTTAGGGCCCAGTTCTGCTCTCCATCACGCCAATGTGAATTCCAGTGAAATCAGTATATTTAATCCAGATTCTCCCCGCTGTCATGGAGCAGAATGTAGCTCCAAACCATCTCAGCTACCCAGGGCATGGGCTGTGTGTGTGATGGCCCCTTAACCAAATAAAGGGCTTACGCAATGAAAGGCGCTGCAGGAATCGTGGATGAACAGGAGCCAAAGCACACGTTTGCAGCAGCTCTTTGGCATTTGGGAAAGAGCAAACAGCCTTCCCTTCCCCTTGCTTGGTTGTCAAAACATTGCATTTTTCAGAGGAGGGAAATAGAAGAAACAAAGCTGTGTAGCAAACAAGACAATTGGTCACGGTCTTTGCAATCAAAGCTCCTTCCACAGAGTCTCTAGCAGCTTGAAGTTGTATTTATTTGCTGGACTCCAGTTCGTACAGGTTTCGGAGTAGCAGCTGTGTCAGACTGTATCCACAAAAAGAAAAAGAGGACTTGTGGCACCTTAGAGACTAACAAATTTATTTGAGCATAAGTTTTCATGAGCTACAGAGTTGTAGCTCACGAAAGCTTATGCTCAAATAAATTTGTTAGTCTCTAAGGTGCCACGAGTCCTCCTAGTTCGTACAGTGCTCAGAAACTCTCAGCTTGATGGCTCAGGAAACCTGACTGTGTAGGTGTTTAATGAGCATCAGCTCACTTCCTTGATGCTGTGAAGGGGCATGGTCCCCCCTAAGGGACAAGTAAGGGTATGCTGGCCCTTTACGACCTTGTTCTCATCGAATCATAGAACTGGAAGGGACCTTGAGAGATTGTCTAATCCAGTCCCCTGCACTCAAGGCAGGACTAAGTATTATCTAGACCATCCCTGAGAGGTGTTTGTCCAAACTGCTCTTAAAAATTTCCAATGATGGAGATTCCACCACCTCCCCAGGCAATTTATGCCAGTGCTTAACCACCCTGACAGTTAGGAAGTTTTTCCTAATGTCCAACCAAAACTGCCCTTGCTGCAATTTAAACCCACTGCTTCTTGTCCTATTCTCAGAGGTTAAAGAGAACAATTTTTCTCCCTCCTCCTTGTGACCACCTTTTATGTACTTGAAAGCTGTTCTCAGGTCTCCTCTCAGTCTTCTCTTCTCCAGACTAAACAAACCAAATTTTTTTCAATCTTCTCTCATACGTCATGTTTTCTAGACCTTTACTCATTTTTGTTGCTCTTCTCTGGACTTTCTCCAACTTATCCACATCTTTCCTGAAATGTGGTGCCCAGAACTGGACACAATACTCCAGTTGAGGCCTAATCAGCGTGGAGTAGAGCGGAAGAATCACTTCTCGGGTCTTGCTTACAATACTCCTGCTAATGCATCCCAGAATTATGTTTGTTTGTTTTGCAACAGAGTTCCACGACTCATATTTAGCTCGTGATCCACAATGACCCCGAGATGCCTTCCCGCAGTACTCCTTCCTAGGCAGTCATTTCCCATGTCGTATGTGTGCAACTGATTGTTCCATCCTAAATGGCGTACTTTGCATTTGTCCTTATTGAATTTCATCCTATTGACTTCAGACCATTTACTTTCAGCTTATTTACTTCTCCTGGTTTTCCAGCCTATGCTGGCTACCCTTTAACTCCTTGTCATAATCTTTCTAAGGGCCTGACTGACAACATGAGTCTCAGAAAGTCAAGTTCTTTCTGCCACCTTGCGGGGTGGCGTGGGAGAAATGCACTTAGCTGTTCCCTTCCCACCTATCTCACCCCACTCCCTGTGGGGCTGCCGAGTCTGTGCCTTGGCAGGTTTTTGCCAGCCACGGCCTGGAAGCTGCCCCCTTGGGCCTCAGAGACAGCCTGTTATCCCAGCTGTTGTTAGTCAGGTAATTAGCTGCAGGTGAGTAGGTAACTGCTTTGTCCATTAACCCTTCTGTGGCCATTGCTGAGCAGAGTTTATACACTCCATCAAAATGGCCCTGGTCCAAAGGCTTCTGGGCAATTTAAGAATGATAACTAATAATGATCCTTAGCGGCGTAGCTCTCCAAGCGCTTTCCAAAGGAAGGCAAATATCATTAGCCCTGCTTCCCAGATGGGAAAAGAGAGGCACAAAGAGGTGAGGTGACATAGCCAAGGCCATGCAGCAGCTCAGTGGCAGAGCCAGGAAGTTGTCTCATTCTCCAAACAGTCATGTGAGCAAAAACCCATTTGCACCAATGTTCACCAAGAACTCAATACAAAGAGCACAGATGAGGCTGGAACAACCTGTTCCCAGAGAGGACTTTTGAAGAGACCCCCCTACCCAGGAGATCTTTCCTCTGTGTCTCTTGCTAAACAACCAGCCGCTGGGGATCTGAGCAAGTGTCCACAAACTCTCCTTTCCCAGTATTCACCTGCCCATCTCACTTATAGCCCCTGTGGCTGTGTTGGGCTGAAGATGCTGATCTAATGAGATTTGCCAAAAGTTTAAATTCTTCCTCTGCCAGTTGCAGACAGGCCCTTGTTGTAATTACGACTCCCAGCTGGGAAGAGGAGATGGACCTGTAACCCTAGGACTTTGTGCCTCAGTCAGCCCAGGTATCCCTGCAGAGCAAAGTGAAGCTTTTCCTCCCTGCTGCACAAACTGACTCTGACATCAGTGAGAAGGGGCTTTGCATCAGGGTCGGAACACCACCTCCCCAGACGAAGTTAGGCGATGTCTACATTTAAAATGCTTTAGCGGCACAGCTGTGGCTGCACCACGGTAGCCCGTCAGTGTAGACGCTCATTACAGCGACGGGAGAGGGTTACCCAGTGCCGCAGTTAATCTGCTTCCCTGAGAGGCGGTAGCTAGTTGGATGGAAGAATTCTTGAGTCAATGTAGCGTTGTCTACACCGGGGCATAGGTTGGCATAGCTATATCTCTCTGGGGTGTGGATTTTTCAGCCCTCCTATGTCAGTCAGGGGTGTGGTTTTTTCACACCTTGCACCGACATAGCTATATTGACCTAGCTTTTAAGAATAGACCAAACCTGGCTTTGCAGAGTTTTATTCTGTGTCTTCCCCTCCCGTCCTATTTATTTTTACTGGGGACAGTCCCCAGTAACCAAAAATCAGGGTCTGAATTTTGGGAGAGTTCAGACCCAGGATCCAAATATCACGACCTGTATTAGGGACGGAACCACATCTCAACACTCTTAGTGTCTCGGTAAGTTTGGATCTGCATCCAAACTGTAGGCCAGTAACTCTCCACAGACTGAATCAAAATTTTGAATACAAACACCCCTTGGCAAAATCTGCACCTGTGGCCTACAGTAACCGGTGAAGAAAGAAAACTGATTCTGACATCAGTGAAAAGGTCTACGCAGTGCTGGCAGCTGACTGGGAAGTCTCTGGGGATGAGTAGTTAAAATTTGCCGTCACTAACTGAATTTCTCCAGTGTTGCAGCTCAGGTTCCACAATCCATAGGAGACAGGTTCCAAGCTTTCAGAAACTAATGAGAGTTTGACCCTCTCTGTGCAGCCATTGGGGCTTTTCCAATACAGTCGCTTGGCTTAAAAGGCCTCCTTTTTGTTTACATATCGGATCAATTGGGATAGTTATAATCTAGTCTCTGTGAAAGACTTGAGGACCTTCTTTGTTACCAAGCTCGCTCAGGGGAGGAGGGGAGAGAGAGGTCATGATGAAATATCGATTGGACACATTGTGGTTTTGCTCCCAGAGAGGACTTCTGAAGAGACCCCCCCACCCAGGAGATCTTTCCTCTGTGTCTCTTGCTAATGCCTCTCCATTGATCTCCCCTGGCAGGCTGCAGCTACAAGATTTTTAAGCTGGAGTCATTCAAAGGAATCAATCAATAAGAGGTAAATGCTCATGCACCTGCAGGGGGGCCAGGGAGAGGGGAAGAGAGAGAGAAACATTTTCTCCGCAGGAGTTTTAGCACTTCTGGGTTTGCTCTTTTTCAGCAGAGAGTGAGGCCTGCCAAAATAGTCCCGTTGCCCTCAGCTTTGGCAGCTGGGGCACCGTCTCCTAACCCAGTCAGGCCCACCTCTTGAACTCAGCCCGGTCAGTGCGATAGAAAGGGGCATAAGTAGGTTTAGTTTATAGTAATATAAACTTCAGTTTAGACACACGTCCCACGTGCTCAGCATTCCCAATTGGAGCCATGTCTGCAAAAGAGTGAGGCCCCTATCCAGACACCTAAACCAGGGACAGCTTTTCCAAACAGCTCCGCCCCCAGCTGCTCCCATTGTGAGACTTGTGGTCAGATTTTCCAGAGAGCACGATACTGAGTGTGTTTAGAAAAGCTGGCTCTTGATTTTGGTGCCTAAATGAGAGCTGTGCTCCTTGGAGAATTCTGGCCCCCTGGTGGCTGAATTCTAGTCTCATTTACACCTGTGTAAATCCAGAGTCACTCCATTGAAATCAATGACATGACTCTAGATTTGGACCCGTGCACATGAGGTCATAAACCAGCCCCAGACACTCCCTTGCACCCAGATTCACATCTTGCGGGGTTCCTTTGTCCTTTTCCCTGCTAATGGAAATCAAGTGAGATCCCCCAGGTGGAGAGTGAATGCGTTTGTGAGAGAAACATGGTTTGTGTGTGAAATGCCAGAGACGGCTCTAAATCTCCCCTTCCTCCCTCCTCAAAAGTCATCTTGGGAGTTACACAACTAAATACCTTTGGGGATCTGAGCCATTATATCTAATCCCCATTAGCATTACTCAGATGTGGGATTATTCCTGGCACTTGCCTTTGATTCTGCAGTGTTTGCAATGCGAGTCTCTTTCATGGTGAAGTGCTAGAGGGCAGTGTGGCTTAGCCTGGCCCAGGGCTGCTCTCTCTAAAGATTTGCTGAGCAGCTCCTGAATCCCAGCTCCCTGAGGATAAATAACCTGTCAGGGGTCACTAGACTCCTTCCTTCTTCAGTTATAGGAGGCTGAAGAAGGGGAAGCTTCGGGGTGGGGCGGGGGGGAGTGAAATGCGGTTTGGAGACACAGCTTCAAAAGAAACAGCGGGAGGACAGGGTAACTTCTGAGGCTGTGATGCAACTACGGGGGTCATTTTAAAGACCAACTTAGGCTCTCCCTGCCCTGCTCACCAGCAGTGGCAGGATCCTGAGCATCTTTGCAAAAGACAGTCCCAGGCAGAGAGGTAGGTGCTGCATGCAGGATAGCTTTGAGTACCTCATGCCTTGCAGAATAGCATTTGTTCTGCAGGAGATCCCAGTTCGGGCCAGATCCTGCGTAGTGCAGGTGCAGGGAGCTGCACATGCAAGCAATGAACTGGTCCGAATGGGCAGGGAACCTCATCTTCCTTTAATGACAGTGCTACTGGGCAGACGCCACCTTCTTCCTGTCTGGCAGCTAATCATTAGCACCATGGACTCCAGACACTGTTCTCCAACCAAGCCCTACCCTTCTGCTATGCCCTGCGCTTTTACAGGGAAGCAGGATTCAGGGCCATGCCACTCTGTGCAGAGGGATGTGCCAAGCATGTAACCCAGTATCGCCGATCCCAAGTGTTCAGAAAACATGGGTCAGGTCCCCAAACCTTGAGATTGGCTTAAAAGTCATGAGGAGTTTTTTAAAACAATGGGTTCTCTTTCTTTCTCTTCTGGTTTCTGAGTCTTTGCTTTATGTCTCCAAGCTTTTCTCATCAATCACAAGGGCTGGAGATGAACTTTATGTCAATGCAAATAGAGATTCTCGTGTAATCTCTTGATTCCAGCAGCTGGAGCATTAAGAAAAAAACACAAATATCATGAGACTCACAATGAAATCTCAAAAGCTAGTTGTACTGCTAACCTTACTTGTTCCCTTGCGTGGCCTCTGGACGCTCCTGAGTTGGAGTGAAATGAGTTCACACTCCATGCCAGCACTAGAGATGGGCAGGAAATGATTATCCCATCCTATGAACATTTTTGAGATATTAAAAAAAAAAAAAAAAAAAATCCATCCCGAAGCGGGACAGAGTCAAAATCTCAAAATGTTTACAAGCTGAAAACCAGTGGTTCGTGTCCATTGAAACGTCAGATTCTTTTATTTTGTTTTATTCTAATTAGCTCTAATTGCTAAACCAAAAGTTGTTCTGAGCCAGAAAACCAGAATTTTCTGTTTTGAAAACGTCAAACCAGAATGTTTCAACAATTTCAAAACTTTTTTAGTCAAAACTATGTGTTGAAACCAGCCCTTCCCCGGGATGTTTCAGTTATGACAAATGGGCATTTTTCTATGACAAACCATTTTGTCAGAAAATTCCCAGCCAGTTCTACTGAGGACGTTTAGGGTTAAAATTTGAATGGGATACTTATTATTGAGACATCACCTGGGTGAATGGTGGGCCTGAATCTCTTCTCACACTGTGGTAATTCAAGGAGAAACTCTTTGAAGTTAGTGGGCTGGATTCACCATTACCCTTCACCGAATACAGTCATCTACCCTATACCTTGTTTTGTTCAGAACAGTGTGAGTGGCAATCATAAACGATGTTGTCTGCAGGACACAGCAGGGGAGAAATAGTGTTTAGCGCAGGACTCCTGGGTTCTATTTCTGGTTCTGCCACAGACTCACTGTGTTGCTTTCGGCAAGTCACGTGCCCCATGTCATTTTCAAATATGCCCCTGATTTTGGGTGTCCCGATTTTTGGGAAGCCTAACTTGAGATACCTTTTATTTGGGAGGCAAAATATGCATTCAGGAGCCTCACTTTAGGCAGACAGGTATGAAAATATTGGCCTTAACCTTTGTGAGCCTCTGCTTAAAGAGGTATAAAAGACTTCCCTGCCGCCAAGGCGGTTGTGAGCGATAGTTAATTAATGTTTGCAGTGCACACCTCTGAAGGAGTGCTGGTTTTGTAAGGACTAAAGAAGAACTCAGGAGTCTTACAGAGAAATTAGAAGTGACTGTAATGTGCATGGATCTATTGACCTGATTCTTATCACAGATGGGTGTCAGAGCTCAGTCCTGTAAGGTGCTGAGCGCTCTGGTCCTGATTTCTCAAAGCAATTGAGCACATGCTTAATGTTAAGCCTGCGCTTAAGTCCCATCTATTTTACAGTTATGTGCTGGATGAATTGGGGGTCTTAAATACATGCGTAACTTTAAGCCTGTGCTGAAGTCCCATTGATTTCTAAAGTTAAACATGGCCTTAAATGCTTTCCTGAACTGGAGCCAAGGTGCTGAGCCCTCAAGAAGGAATAACTCCCCCAACTCAGCGGAGTCACTCGCCAGTAAAGCAAGAGGTGAATCAGGCCCTTATTTTCATTAAAAACATAGGTGCCCCACCCACCAATGGACAGCATGAATGATTCTTGTAGCATTATAATAATAATGGTATTGTAGTGCAGTATTATTATTCACAGATCTTTGGTCATCTGCCCATCGATCTGAGATACCATTCAAAACCAATGTGGGATTGCTAGGGATACAACTGTTACATGCCCAATGCCCAACAGAAACAAAGGACCAGAGCAGGAAAGAGGGGGTGTTTGGATGACAGAGCAGGCAGCATGATCCTGACGGAGCTGTTTTGTTCCCCTTGTTATCTGAATCACACCTCTCACTTAAATCTCCCAAACCCCAAATCATCCGCAGCTCCGGCTCACACAGCCCATTGCTCTGCGGCAATTACAGCAGCTGTCTTGGGAAACCTGTTCTTTGGCTTCCACATAATTACAGCGGCAGGTCCGCAGTGAAAAGATCAAGGGGGAGCGGGGGAAGCGTTAATTATAAACTTGTGACCGCGAACAGTTGGTGCATGTTGTAAGAGCTCTGGGCTCTCACACAAATGAGTTTACAAGCATGCACGCCCAAACTCCTCCAGGCGCACCAGTGCAATCAGACTTATAAATGCACAACTGGGCATGCACACACACAAATGCACAGCAGTTCACTCTTTGTGTTCTTCCCCGCCCCGCCCCGCCCCGCCCCGCCCCCCAGGGGTCGGCAACGTGCCTGTACACGGACACAAGTGTCCGTCGTAAAAATGTCGAGGTCCGTGGCGTGGGGGGCGCTCACCTCGGATGGCTCGGCTCCCCCCGCAAGAGCTCCCCATCCCTGCTGTTGCTGGCGGAGGGGAGGCACGGCCAGGCACTCTGCAGGCACGCTGCCTCCGTCTGCTGCAGGGGCCACCCCCGCAGCTCCCATTGGCTGCGGTTCCCGGACCCGGCCAATGGGCTGGCAGCTGCGGAGTCAGCTCTCCGGGAAGTGGGACAGCGGCAGCATGCAGCTTGGCCGCACCTCGCCTCCGCCAGCATCGGCAGGGACGGGGAGCCGCCCGAGGTGCTAGGAGAAGGTGAAGAAGAAAGAGGTTCTTTCTAGCTGTTGGCATGGCAGGTCTCTGGAATGAAATGGGTCGCTACACAATTATCCACTTTTACCCACTGTCCCATGTTGGCAAGCTGTGTAGAACAAGGCCATCTCAGCGGGAGCACCAGGAGGCACTGAACCTGATGGGAGCCTAATCCCAGACACACAGGGTTAGAACCCCCATGGCCTCATCCCTTCAGGGTAGTAACCATGCTGCTCATCTCCTGCATCTGATCAGTGGGCAGGCCAGGACGCTGCCTCCTCCTCAGCCCCTTGTGTGCCCAAGGAGGCCCAGTGAGGCCCAGCAAGGCCCCGCTGTCAGCAGAGCATGGGGTGTGGGAAAGTGGAGCAGGAACTGCATCGTGGTCGGATGGTCTTGGTGAAGGTGCTTGGTGGTCCCTGAGAGACCAGGTTTCTGTTCTTGGCTCTGCCTCTGCCACTGATTTCCTGTGTGACCTTGGGCAAGGCCTCAGTTTCCCAGCTGTCCCACAGGGATAATAATAACCCATTGTGCAGGAATGAGGGCCATAAAGAAATATTTGGAAAGAGAAGGAAAGTCTGATGCTGAAAAGAGATTCGAAAGGTGAGGAAGGAGAATTTCTAGTCCCCTCCTCCCCCGACCCACCGCTGATCATCCATGCAGGGCCCAGGTGCAGTCTGGCCCATAGTTTTTATTAGTGAACTGCTACTGGTGTACAGATTACAGAACTTTGGTTTTCTGTAGATCCTGTAAAAAGTAGTTATTTTTAACAAGTATTTGGAATGCAAAAGCATTTCCTCCATATTTAATCAGTGTGTAAATAACTTCTAATAAGTGCAAGCCCAACAAAATGCACCTAGGGTACCTTTTATTTTGTATGATGCTTTGGTACCAACCAAACCCATTGCACAGCTAGAGCAGGCTTTACTCTATCAATCTACTTCCCTACATATCCACACACACGTGGGATCCAGTTCTGAGTGCCAGCAACTTCAGTTAAAGTTAGTTAGCCCTGTCCTGAAAGGTCCTGAGTATCTTGAACTCACACGGCAGTCACTGGCTCTTGAGGGCCCTCAGAAGCTCATAGCCGCTGCACAGGACCTTGCAGTATCAGGGCTTCCTTCTCTTTCCAAACTTCTCCCTTGGTACTTCTATGGAACTCAGTAACACAGCATTTGAGTGCAACATAAACAATTAATTTAGCCTCATGCAACCTTTGTGAGGTCTCCCGATGTCTGCCTATGCTAGCTGTGGTGGCGAGGTACATTTAAAACACTAAAGTAAGTTGAATTTATTATTATTCTTGTTATTGTTATTCTTCTTATTATTAGCGAGCTAGCTAGGTTACTTTTAGTGTGGAAAATTACATGCACTATTTTACGGGTTGAATGACTGAATGACACAACCCCCTGCCAATGTCTGTCTCTAAGTCCAGTAATTTTGTCAAGTGTCCGTCGCGCAACATGGTGGTGGTGACCCCTGCCTCCCTCCCCCCAGAGGGGTTTTTCTGCCCCTCTGATGGTGTGCTCAGAAAGGGGGATGTCTGTTACAGAGCTTGCCCGGGACTGCATATCCCCCAGCAGTAGGGGGCTGCTTGTTTCTCTTCTGTCTGCCCCTGTGTAGATGTGGAAGGAGATAGTTTTGCGGGGGACTGGATGGTGGCTACTCATTTGAATTTGGCCCAGGTTGGTAGCACATGAGAGTTTTTACCATCTGATGTCTGTTTTTAGGGGCCTGTGTGAAATAAGGTGCTGTTCTCAGTTCCATTCTTAGTGAACTGAGCTGGTCTCTATGGGTATGTCTACATTAGAGCTGGAGGGGTAACTCCCAGCTTGAGCAGACTTAGGATATATCTACTTGAGTTGGAAATTACCTCTCCAGCTCCTACCCTACGTCACAAGGAACATCAGCACAATTGGCACTAACTTCTAGCACCTTTCTTGGCAACCTCAGCAGAGAGGTTACCGAGGGTGAACTAACTCTTACCTTAGATGTTCCTCCAGAGCATGTTTTAGGCAGAGCAAAGCAGGTAAATCTTGACTCTGTCAGTCTCCAGGGCCACCTTTCACCGCATGAAACACACTCAAATCGCATTAGAAATGGCCAGTTTTATTTTATTTTATTTACTGCCTTGGGAATATGCTGGTTGGAGATCCATAGCCAGATGGAAGTCTGGATCAAAGTCTGATATCGTCTGTTCAGTTCTTTATTGCTGGATTCTAAGAGCCCTGTTTGGTGCTCAGTATCTCTCAGCTCATCAGCACATGGGGTTGCCAGCCTCAGTATGTAACTATAATGCCATCTTGAATTTCTGGGGGTTAACTTATTAAAATGGGGGATAAACTAGTCCCTGACTCGAGCTTCCGGCATGCTAAACTGGGAAATGATGCTGGAGGATAAGATACTGCACATGCTAATGCAAAGCTAAGGCTATTGGGCCCTGATTCTACAAACACTGATCCATGGACTTAACTTGATACGAGTAGTTCCATTGAACTTAATGGGACAACTTGTCCGGTTAAAGTTAGGCACATTGTGATGACTTGTGACACACATGGTGTGCATCACCTTGCTGAATCAAGACCTTGTGTATTATGATGGATTTGAATAATTTGGCTAATCTGCTCACACAGGCTCAGAAGTACAGAGAAAGTAGCTGTGGGACCAGAGCTCAAGGACATGCACTTGACAAATGTTTTTTTAGGAGCCTTAGGACCAGCTGGGCTGGCAGGGAGAAGCTGTGATCAGAGGGAAAATGCTGAAAGTTCCTTCTGCCAGGACAGCAGATTCTATAAGCAAATGGCCTTGTCCGTATGACACTTCTGTGGCAGGTGAGGAAAGCAGGAGTGATCGGGGAGGTAAGTGCTACAGGCAGACACTCAAACCATGCAGTAGAAGTAGCTCTGAATGGAACTGGCAAGAAGTGATGAAACCTCAAGTTCCAGGAGAGAGGAAACAAGCCACAAATCTTGTTTGTGGGGCCGCTGATCAGATAGGTCTCTCTGTACGTACTGGATCTAATAAAAAGAGCAGGGGACTGAACTAGTTCTATTCCTGGCTCTGTCACTGACTTGCTGTCTGACCTCATAAGTGATCCTTTCCCTGTCGCTCTTTCCCAGCTTCTGGCAGACAAAGGCTAGGGACGCCATCCCTGCCCATCCTGGCTAATGGTGGACTTATCCTCCATGAATTTATCTAGTTCTTTTTTGAACCCTATTATAGTCTTGGCCTTCACAACATCATCTGGCAAGGAGTTCCACAGGTTGACTGTTTGTTGTGTGAAGAAATACTTCCTTTTGTTTGTTTTAAACCTGCTGCCTATTAATTTCATTTGGTGACCCTAGTACTTGTGTTATGAGAAGGAGTAAATAATACTCCCTTATTTACTGTCTCCACATCAGTCATGATTTTATAGACCTCAGGCATATCCCCCCTTAGTCGTCTTTTTTCCAAGCTGAAAAGTCCCAGTCTTATTAATCTCTCCTCATACGGAAGCCGTTCCATACCCCTAATAATTTTGTTGCCTTTTCTCAAACTTTTCCAATTCCAATGTGTCTTTTTTGAGATGGGGCAACTATATCTGCACGCAATATTCAAGATGTGGGCGTACCATGGATTTATATAGAGGTAATATGATATTTTCTGTTTTATTATCCATCCCTTTCTTAATGATGCCCAACATTCTGTTCGCTGTTTTGACTGCCGCTGCACACTGAGTGAATGTTTTCAGAGAACGATCCACAATGACTCCAAGATCTCTCTCCTGAGTGGGAACAGCTAATTTAGATGTATAGCAGGGATTATGTTTTCCAGTGTGCATGACTTTGCATTTATCAACATTGAATTTCATCTGCCATTTTGTTGCCGACTCACCTAGTTTTGAGGTATCCTTTTGTAACTCTTTGCAGCCTGCGTGGGACTTAACTATCTTGAGTAGTTTTATATCATCTGCAGATTTTGCCATCTCGCTGTTTACCCCTTTTTCCTTTTACCTCAGGCCTCTGTATGCCTCAGTTTCTCCATTTGTAAATTGAGAACAATGGTACTTACCTATTGTACCTCCTAAGGGTATTGTGTGCCTTACTTCTTTAATGTGTGCAAAGTGCTTTGGGTTGCAGTGACAAAAGGTGTTTAAACAATGCAAACGAATTTCCTTCTTTGACAGGGTTATTGGCCTAGTGGAAGGGGGGAAGCAGTAGATGTGATATATCTCGATTTAGTATAGCTTTGGACACAGTCCCACATGACAGTCTCATAAGCAAACTAGGGAAATGTACTCTAGATGAAATTACTATAACATGGGCCTGCAACTAGTTGAATACCCATACTTAAAGATAGGTTTCAGAGTAGCAGCCGTGTTAGTCTGTATTCGGAAAAAGAAAAGGAGTACTTGTGGCACCTTAGAGACTAACAAATTTATTTGAGCATAAGCTGAGCTGTAGCTCACAAAAGCTTATGCTCAAATAAATTTGTTAGTCTCTAAGGTGCCACAAGTACTCCTTTTCTTCATACTTAAAGAGTAGTTATCAATGGTTTGCTGTCAAACTGGGAGGGTGTATCTAGTGGGGTCCCGTGGGGGTCAGTCCTGGATCTGGTACTAGTCAATATTTTCAGGACTTATAAACATACTCTCCAGGCCATTATATGAAAATTGTGGCCGTCACCAAGCTAGGAGGGGTTGCAAGCACTTGGAGGACACGATTAAAATTCAAAACGCCCTTGACAAATTAGAGAATTGGTCTGAAAGCAACCAGATGAAATTCAACAAAGACAAGTGCAAAGTATTACACTTAGGAAGGAAAAATAAAATGCACAACTACAAACTGGGGAATAACTAGGCTAGGTGATAGTACGGCTTGAAAGGATCTAGGCATTCTAGTGGACCACAAACTGAATATGAGTCGTCACTGTGATGCAATTGTGAAAAAGGCTAATATCATTCTGGGGTGTAATAATAGGAGTGGTGTATGAAAGACACAGGAGGTAACTGTCCCACTCTACTCAGCACTGTTGAGGCCTCAGCTGAAGTATTGTGTCAGTTCTGATGACCCGCACTTTAGGAAAGATGTGGATAAATTTCAGAGTCCAGAGGAAAGCAACAAAAATGACAAGAGGTTTAGAAAACCTGACCTATGAGGAGAGGTTAAAAAACAAGGTCATGTTTAGTCTTGAGAAAAGAAGAGCGAGGGGGGGTCGTGATAACAGCCGTCAAATATGTTAAGGGCTGTTATGAAAAGAATAGTGATCAATTGTTCTCTGTGTTCCCTGAAAGTAGAACAAGAAGCAATGGGCTTAATCTGCAGCAAGGGACATTTAGGTTAAATGTTAGGAAAAACTTTCTCCCTACAAGGGCAGTTAAGCTCTGGAACAGGCTTCCGAGGAAGGTTGTGGAATCCCCGTCATTGGAGGTTTTTAAGAACAGGTTGGACAAACCCCGTCAGGGATGGTCTTGGTTTACATGGTTCTGCCTCAGTGCAGAGCGGGGAAATTGATGACCTCACAAGGTCCCTTCCTGTCCTACATTTCTTTGAAAGTGTTATAATTAATATATTGTTGGATAAGAGATATGCCTTCTTTATGCAGGGTTATGGCATGGACTAAGGGTACATAAAAGGAAAATTCTAGGAGACACAATATACCAGTGCAATAGTTTTCTCTCCTTTTCACTGATGACCAGAGCCAAATCTTCTCATGTGCTCTGTCTCTTCCTTGCGTGCTGATAGGTGCACTTCTGGAAAACCATATACAGATGTGAATTCAGAGCCATTTAGCAACAGAGGGCCTCTCTTTTGCAATGTCTCTCTGAAACCTGGTAGCTAATTACATATGATGGTAAATATGTCAGGACCGAGACAGTTACAGACTGACCTAGTGGTCAGAGCAGGAGTGGTCAGGCCTAGTGGTCAGAGCCAGAGTTCACGCCAGGAATCAGAGTCCAAGAACGAGGGATCAAGCAAGAGTCAGGTCAGCTGCAGCAGCCACTCAAGAAGTCACTCAATTGCCCAGACAACTTCCTGTGCGTCCTTCTGGCTTACATAGCATGGTCAGTCCAATCGGTGCAGCTGGTCATCACCCACATCAGGATCCTTGTGGGAGGTGTCTCTGGGCAGGGTCACACTTCTGCTAACCCTTGAGCTGCCCAGTAGCAGCCAGCATGGAGGGCTGAGAACCCCCGGACTTGGGATTGGGGGCCCCTACGCCCTTACAAAAAGCAGTTCACATATTTAATGTGCCAGCTCCTTTCTAGAGTGTTGATTCTGTTGTCATGAGAGCAGGATTGTGTTGTTGTTGAAAGCTGTTGAGAAAGAAAGCAGCTAAAAAGGGCATCTGATTTCTGGACCCCATAAACCAATGTAGCATCATATATCAGCTCAAAGCCCTATCACCCCCCTTTGTCTCAGCATCTCTAGATTTCTATGGCAACAACACTAAAAAAAATATAGGTTGGAAAAACCATATGTGGTCCCAACGATCTCTGTTGTTAGTAATGGCGTCATATCACTTGTTGCTTATACATGGGCTTGGCAGAGTTCAGTCTTTATTTTTTAATAATTTTGATGCATAATATTGATGTTTATTTTTAAGCTTTTTTTTTTTTACTTTTTATGGATTTAAATGTTCGCATTTGTGCAACATTATGAGTTTTAAGCATTTTCTTCTGTTATCTATTTCAGTTTTTACAGTTGCAGGAACTTACAGTGGGGGGAGGGAAGGAGAAAATAATTATGCAATGACAATAGTTGTTGAGATTCAAAACATTAAAGCTACCTGAACCCCTGAACCACCCCTGCCGCAGCTCCCCTAACACCAGCGTGACCACACGGTTTATACACATTGCGGTTGGACTCCAATAAGTTCTCAAGCAGGACTTTTCTTACTGTGCCTATCTGTAAATTTCTACTACTACTGATGGAAATATTTTTTGTCAATTCGCGTGTGTGCGGTGAAATCGATGCTTGTCGACATTTACCAATGAAAATCTAACCCTTCCAAGCCTATTTACACAGCACACAGGCGCTGATGGTTTGTCAGCCAGAGCGCCGCCCCGCCCCCACAGCCCCATCTTGCTCTCATTGAAATAAACAGAAGTCCAGTGGCACAGAAGTCCAACTTTGACAAATCAGCGCTTTCAAGAACGACAGGCCCCAGGAAATATGGCTGTGATCGTAGTGTTGCCGTTTGGCTCAGACAAGTGAGTAGGCCTGAGGTCTAGTGATGATGGGGGGCCACATCAGATAGATAGAAGTTCTTGGGTAGAGAGTCTCTGACACCCTGCCAAACTAAGCAGTTTGGCCTGTGTCATTCCTGTGGATGTCTGAATGGCACCAGGGATTAATAACCACCCACCTGAACCACCAATAAGCCTGAGCTGTCGGTAGTTAGCTCAGTGGTTTGAGCATTGGCCTGCTAAACCCAGGATTGTGAGTTCAATCCTTGAGGGGGCCATTTAGGGATTGGGGGCAAAAATTGAGGATTGGTCCTGCTTTGAGCAGGGGGTTGGACAAGATGATCTCCTGAGGTCCCTTCCAACCCTGATATTCTATGATAGCACCAGTCTTCTATGATAGTTTCTGCAACTGCTGAAAGCTAAGTCAGTGTACAGCCTGTGTACTCTGCCATAGCTAAGATGCTCCACTGGTCACTTCCAGCTCCTTTCCTTTTTTTTCTCATGGCACAAAAGCAGTTGCTGCTTTCAAAACACTCCAGTTGTCAGGAGGCAAAGTGAGGGTTTGAGTCTTCAGAGCCGCTGCAGGAAGTCACGGGCAGGCGCTCAGTGAGGCAGAACATAACATGATTCTGGAAATAGAAACGACAGCAGCCCTTGATCCACTAAGTTTGAGATTTACAGTGCGGACTCCTGCGAACCGATTCTCTCAGTAAAACCTTCACACTCCAGCCGCAGGGCTCAACCATGTACAGGGTTATGCAAAATGATTGATTGCATATCTCCTGTATCTGCACCTCTCTGTAACTGCTCTCCCTGTTTCCCCCCACACTTGTCTCATCTCCTCTGTCTGCCGTGCGTGTGTGTGTGAGAGACAGAGAGAGAGCTGCCCATTCCCTTCTAGGTGAAACCTATTCAATCAAAAGTGGCTGCTTCTTGCAATTGCTCAGGTTCCTGTGCTGTTTCCATGGGAGGCAATAAATCAAAACAAATAAAAGCTGAATAACCTCAGCAGGATTCTGCCCCACCCGCCTGCATGGAATTGGCCTGATTTAAAGTCAATGGAAAGTCCCTTGGTTTACATCACCTTTTTGTACATATTTATACATAACTGAAGCTTCTCCAAGGCCTCAGCTGTGGAGAAGCAGTCATTTGATAGACATAGGCTCTCAGTCATGAAAGGGGGAGATTGGACTCACAACAACAACAACAACAGTGCTGTAAAATCAATCCAGGAAAGGGCATTTCAAAAAAATCTCTTATGCCTTTGAGATTTTGTTTTAAATCCCAGTCCTGCAAGCTGCCCAGCTGGACTCTCTTATGCCTCTACAGAGCTGTACTGAAGGCAGTGGGGCCTGCATAGGTAGGTCTGCTCAAATGGATCATGTAGGATTGGGGCCTTGGTTTGTTATATTTGTATTGTGGCAGCACCTAGAGACCTCAGATGAGGTTCAAGGCCCCACTGGACTAGGTGCTGTATATAGAATAAAAGGACAATCCCCTCCCCTAAGAGCTTACAATCTATTCAGGGTCAGTGGTGTTTTGTTTTTGCATAAATGTGTTGGACACACGCATTTAGAACCACCCAGAGGCACATTTGAAATAAATCTAAATAATTAAATCAATATTTTAAATATGCAAAATGCACTGCACAATCTAGTAGGTTTTATGAAAAATACACAATGTTGTATAATGCACATTGTTGCTGAATCTTGCCCAGGAAGGGACGTTCTCCCTGAGCTTTCAGCAGAGGATGGGGTAGATGTGCTACCCTGTGTTCCCGCTTACTTTAATCCCTGCCCAGAGCTGGCTGCATTTCAGTGACTGTGACGTGATCCTTGCCACATTCACTTGTCATTCTGTAAAGTGCTTGGAGGCTTGTGTATGTGACTATATAAATCAATTTGTTATGATAATATTAATGCATAAGCAGTTGTAATCCGGTGACAATTGCATAACCATCTTCTTTATGCAGTAACTCAATATAACCACTCCACTTCCTAACATACAGGTCCATGCCTGACTTTCTAATTTGGCATCCAAAATTATTCCCTTTCCTCCACTTAGGAGCTACAGACTCATACTAAGTGTTTCATTTGCATTGCTGAAGCAAATCCATTAGAGGGCTTCAAAACTTACAGCTGAAATAGACATTAACACTTTATGAGAGACAGGTAGGTGAAATAAACTGATAACACAATGATCTCTTTTATATTGTATTTGCTACCATCACTTCATGTCATCTTTAAATTTCATTTTTCTCTAATGGCACCCATTTTCAAGCAGGGACGCTTAGCTATTCGGACCTCAAAGTGATAGACTGCGAGTGACTTTCTTAAGATGTTAACAAAAGTGAGTATCACAATAAGTCAATGCAACAGTGCTCCAGCCCTGAACAGAGCTCAAAGATTTCCACAAACACATGCTGTATGGTGCAAAAGATAACTGAAAAGCCTTATATGGTACAGACCACACAGATTAATATAATACAGTATCTAGATGCTAATAAAATACGGTTTCTTGGTGGTATTAGTGGGAATCATGAGGCCAGCTGTGAGACATCACTGGGTGAAACTTTCTTGCCCTCCTTACATAACACTGGTGCAGGCAATTTTAGGGACTGCAAGCCTTGATCTATAGAAATAAGAGACATAACAGCTGTACTTGTCTCTTTTTTTAAGTATTAAAGCAGCTTAGTTATCAGATCCTCTTTAAGAGGGACAGTAAAAATACAAACAGGCAGACCCTGTTTTTGCTAAGTTCTCATATGGTAAAGGTCTGTATCTCCGTTATTGAATGTAGGGACCATAGTGAAAGGACAAGAGGCTGCAGAGGCTGTAAAAGGAGGATTTGACTAAAATAACCACATGGTGCTCATTATCTATGATCTGTTATCTGTCTATTTGTGACTTTTAGGTCCTGATGTACGGAAGTCAATAGGAGCTGTGCACAGCCCTATACGGCACGAAAGCCTCATCCTACAAATATTTATTACCAGTCTTCAGGTGAAATCCTGCTCCACTGAAGTTAATCAGTTTTTCCATTGACTTTAATGGGGCTAGAATTTCACAAATAGGGTCAATTGCAAAACTCACTGAAGCCAATGAAAATGATCCCACTGAGTTCAATGAACTTTGGATCAGGTCGGTAGTGCTTGCCACCATGAATTGACCCAATGAAGTCATTGGGCCTGATTTTGATATCACGCTGGTGTAAATCAGGAGTAACTCCATCAAAGACAATGGATTTATACCAGTGTAAAGTGAAAGCGGTAAAGCTCAGTGGTTCATTCACAATCATCAGCACATCACCTGGTACTAACTGTTTGCAGGTCTGAGCCCTTAGTGGATTTCTGGGAGCAAGGGTTTCATTTCTTATTGTTTCTGCTGTACACATAGCTTAGTAAATTGCTGTGTACTGTCCCTCTCCAACAATGTATAAACCTGGCAGAGAGCGGTGAAAATTTAGAACACCCTTGAATCAAGGGAGCTCTCTGTTTGGTAGAAATTCCAGACCTCTGTGAGCAGTGTTATCAAGCTGAAAAGGAATAAAGAGGTGATGCACAATGTCAGGGTGCATCCGAAAATCAGAGCTGCATGAGATATTGGGGATGTGTTTAGAATTTGAAAAACTGTAGCCCTTTGGAAAACATTTACATGTCTATATTCAGATATTATGCAGTTGAATGGGTACAAATTCTATAAAGCAAAGGCTCACCTTGTGTTAAAGGGACAAGATCAATTTAACGTTTGCCCACCAAATTTTGATTTTGTACAAACAAGCTTTTAGAAAACCTAAGTCCAGTAGAAATGTTCTTATGAATTAGGGGCAAAATAAAACTCCGAGGAAACTTAAAAAACAAACAAATCCTCAGTCCACTTACAGCCAGGTGGAGACTGGCTCCTTGACTGCCTGTGTATGAGAGCCATGACATTTTCTTGCAGGGTGTCCCTCAGACATGAGATTGCAGATTGAAGGTGCTTGAGTTGACTTGTACAATAGCCCCAACCCCAGACTTCCCCAGGGCTCAGCACAAGAGCAGGAGGCGACTTGCATGGAATCAGTTGCAGGAATTATGTGTAAGCTTGTATTTATTTTATTCACTTGATCTTATTTTTTCCTGAATTCTTTACAGACATTCAGGTGCCAATCGTGCAAACTGTCCTACACAGGCAGATTTCTATATCCACACAGAGTCCTGCTGTGACTTCATCAGGGCTCTGTGCAGATGTAGAGCCCACTTACAGAGCAACTTGTGCAAGTGGAACCGAAAGGCCTTGTCTCCACTGGAAAGGGCTTGCTGATATGGCTAATACCAGTATAGACAATAGACGCAGCTTATAGAGGCAAAATAATGTTTTTGCCAGTATAGCTTATGCCAGTTCCCCAAATGAAATAAGCTATAGTGGCAAAATGCTTTTTTGCCTGTATAACTGTCTACACTTGCGCTTTTCCAAGTATATCAATGGTGTAAAAATCACACCTTTAAGTGACATTACTATTCCAGCAAAAGTTTCTAGTGTAGACCACGTCTTAGTGAATTATTTTAACCTTTTTCTCCTTTTCTCTTTAAATGCCCCCAAATCTTTGTGTTTGTGTTAGTCAGTGTTTACTTCTGATCCTGCTAACCCTTGGACCATATCTACACTACAGACTTCTCTCATATAATTACATCGGTAAGCGTGTGAAGAGGTATAGTCCCCAACCAACACACCTGTGACAGCTGACATCTCTAGTGTAGACAAAGTTATACCAGCAAAACTAAGCTTTTAGCAGTATAGCTTGTTTGGCTTGGGGTGGCCGGAATAAGCTATCCTGGTAAAAGCATGCTTTGCCAGTATGAGCTGCAACAACACTAGGCGCGTTTTGCCCATAAAGCATACTGATATTCCTAGAATGGTAAAGCACTCCAAGGATAGACTTGGCCTTACTCACTTGAGTAGTCCCACTGCAGTCGAGCGTGATTCCCCCCTCACCTTGACTGGGTTTTTAGTGGTGTAACTCCATTGCATTCAAGGGAGTTGCTACAATTTACACCAGTGTGAGATCAGAATAATGCCCGATATGGTCACTTGCATGAGTAAGGATTACTCATGCATTGCAGGAGCAGCTCTATAATGGGTAGTGGGTGTGTACAATGGGAAGAGTTGGTCTCTTTCCATAATAAACATTTGGCAAAGCTTGCTGACTTCTCAATTGTTGTCACTTTGGACTGTGACTACAATCCAACTGCCACCTCTACTGGGCAATCCTCACAGCAGAACTGGGTCAATCCCTCCTGCTAATCCACGTGCAGGAAAGAAAATTCAACTCCTGGTGCCACTTCAACCCATGCAGCAATGTTCTCTCCACTGCAAAACACTAGAGGATAAAACACTCGTTGAAAATGAAAAACAATCGTTCCTCTGTATCCTCAGTCCCCGGTCTCCAGTGACCACAAAACATAGATGGACACTGGCAGATACAAACCACAGTCTAAACCCAGAGAGCTGCAACTCTGCCACCACTGTGACAGAGACATGGAAGCACAGAGATGCTTTCCCCTCCAGTGTCTGAAAGACGGGGTTTCCTGAGATTTCCTCAAATGATCAGGAGCCCTAAAAGCTGCCTCTTCAAAAAGAGACGAAGAAAACCACTGCCTGACCCTGGGAGAAAGGAGAGAGGCCGAAGTCAGTATCACACCGCATAGCGGCTTGCCCTGGGATACAGAATGGACCGTGCTGACAAATGGACACAGGGAATCAAACCCGGGACTCAGCATGTAGAGCGCTCTTGCGCAGGTCAGACCCTCCTCCCCGATGGACACCATGGGGGCCTGCCTTTTCCTTGCCCTTTGGCATCACTTGCCTAGCTTGTGGTGCCGACAAAGTCTCATTCAATATTGCAGGAAGGGAATGCCAACGCTGGGTAGCGCAGGGCCTGGGCCAGGTGAGCTGGATGGTGGGAGAACAGGGAAAGACCCCCAGAGGATCTTGCCCAATAATATCCTTGGCTGGGAAGTGTCTGTTGGTGCTCGAATGCCAGGGAGGGGAAAAGTAAGTGTGTGTTGGGTAGAAAGGGTGAGTGTCACAGAGAGGCAAAAGAGTGGGTGTGTCACGGTGAGCAGGGGGAAAGAGTGAGTGTGTCAGGATGAAGGGGAGGCAAGAGTGAGTGTGTTGGGGTGCGATGAAAGGAAAGAGTGAGTGTCAGAGTGAGTGTGTCAGGGTGAGCAGGGGAAGAGTGAGTGAGTGTGTTAGGGTGAGAAGGGGAAGAGTGAGTGTGTGGGGGTAAGAGGGAAAGAAAGAGCGTTGGGGTAAGAAGGGGAAGAGTGAATGAGTGTCAGGGTGAGCGGGGGAAGAGTCAGTGAGTGTGTCAAGGAGAAGGAAATAGTGAGTGGGTCAGGGTGAGCAGGAGAGGAGTCAGTGAGTGTGTCAGGGTGAGCATGGGGAAGAGTGTGTCAGGCTGAGCCGGAGAAGAGTGCGTGTGTCAGGGGGAAGGAAACAGTGAGTGGGTCAGGCTTAGCAGGGGAAGGAAAGAGTGAGTGTGTCCGGCTGAATGGGAGAAAAGTGAGTGAGGAGTGTGTCGGGGGGGCAGGAAGAGTCAGTGAGTGTGTCAGGAGGCAGGAAGAGTCAGTGTGTCCAGCTGAGCAGGAGAAGAGTGAGTGTGTCGGGGGGAAGAAGAGTGAGTGTGTTGGGGGGAGGCCGAGTCCGTGTGTCAGGGGGAAGGAGTCAGTGAGTGTGTCAGGGGAGGAAGAGTCAGTGAGTGTGTCGGGGGGAGGAAGGGGGGAGTGTTTCAGGGGGGAGGAAGAGTCCGTGAGTGTGTCAGGGGGAGGAAGAGTCCGTGAGTGTGTCGGGGGGAGGAAGGGATGAGTCCGTGCGTGTGTCAGGGGGGAGGAAGGGGGAAGTGTGTCAGGGGAGGAAGAGTCCGTCCGTGTGTCAGGGGGAGGAAGGGGGAAGTGTGTCAGGGGAGGAAGAGTCAGTGAGTGTGTCAGGGGGAAGGGGGAAGTGTGTCGGGGGAAGGAAGGGGGGGTGTGCCAGGGGGGAGGAAGGGGGGGAGTGTGTCAGGGGGGAGGAAGGGGGAAGTGTGTCAGGGCAGGAAGAGTCAGTGAGTGTGTCGGGGGGAGGAAGAGTCCGTGCGTGTGTCGGGGGGAGGAAGGGGGAAGTGTGTCAGGGCAGGAAGAGTCAGTGAGTGTGTCGGGGGGAGGAAGGGGGAAGTGTGTCAGGGCAGGAAGAGTCAGTGAGTGTGTCAGGGGAGGAAGAGTCCGTGCGTGTGTCAGGGGGGAGGAAGGGGGAAGTGTGTCAGGGGAGGAAGAGTCAGTGTGTCGGGGGGAGGAAGGGGGAAGTGTGTCAGGGGAGGAAGAGTCAGTGAGTGTGTCAGGGGGAAGGAAGGGGGGTGTGCCAGGGGGGAGGAAGGGGGGAGTGTGTCAGGGGGGAGGAAGGGGGAAGTGTGTCAGGGCAGGAAGAGTCAGTGAGTGTGTCGGGGGAAGGAAGGGGGGTGTGCCAGGGGGGAGGAAGGGGGGGAGTGTGTCAGGGGGGAGGAAGGGGGAAGTGTGTCAGGGCAGGAAGAGTCAGTGAGTGTGTCGGGGGAAGGAAGGGGGGTGTGTCAGGGGGGAGGAAGGCGGGGGTGTGCCAGGGGGGAGGAAGGAAAGCGCGCGGCGCGGGCCCGGGGGAGCGGAGCCCTGGCCGGCCAGGCGAGGCGAGGCGAGGCCGGGCGGGGCGGGGCGGGGCGAGGCGAGCCCGGCCGATCCCCTCCCCGGGGCGGGGTGCGCGAACCGCCCCTTAAGGGCGGCGGGGGCCGCCCCTTGGCGGACGGGCCTGAGTTCGGGGCTGACTTCGCCGCGTCCCCGGCCGGCCGCGGAGGCGCAGCCCGGCCTCGAGGGTCCCCGGGCAGCATGGAGCCGAGCTGGCTGCTGGGGGGCGCAGCCCTGCTGCTGCTGCTGCTGCTGCTGCTGCTGCCCGCGCTGCTGGCGCTCAGCCCCGCCGCCCGCTTCCAGCTCAAGATCGGCGTCTACTGCGTCCTGTGCCTGGCGGCCTCGGCGCTGGCCGTCCCGCTCTGCCTGCTGCGGCACGGCGGCCGCACCGTGCGCAACATGAGGCGAGTGCGGCGGGAGCGGGGGGGCCCCGGCCCCGGCCCCGGCCCCGGCAGGAGCCCGCCGGCCCCGCTCCGCCTCCGGCCCCGCGAGCGGCTGAGCCGGCTTGGGAAGCGCCCCCCGGGCGCGGCCTCCGGTGGGGAGCCGGGCGGCCGAGCCCCCCGGGCAGCCTGTGGGGAAACTGGGGGGGAGCGGGCGAACCTGCTGAGCGAGGGGGGCCTTGGCTGGGCCCTTCGGGTGCTGCTCACTCGTGTGCCCCCCACCGGGGACCCGCCAGCTCCCCTGACCCTGCCCTGGCCCTTGCGCTCCTGGGCTGGCGGGCGCTCAGCGCTTTAAAGGGGGCTCGTTTGCCAGCTGGGTGTGACAGGGCGGTCGCCGGGTCCTGGGGCCGCTTGCGAACACGCCTCTGTGCCGCTCGGCCCTGCCGTTAGCCAGTGTGGAAAGGCTCCGCACCCCGAAACGAGTCTTGTAACCCCAGCGTTGTCCTCGTGATAGCCCGGTTGGACTCGCCCTTCCTTCAGCGATGGCCCCATCCAGTAGTCCTGGTGCTGCAATCCTTTGCTGTCAACGCAACAGCTAGGTCACAAATATTGTGACATCTCTGAATGACTTGAGTAATAGGAGGCTAAAACAGGTAACTGCTTTCTGTTGGCTTACAGGCCTTGGTAGCAGGCAACACTGGGAGGAGGAAGAGCTAGGATGTTAATGGCCCCCCCCCACCCCACCCCCCAAAAACAACACACCTCCTTAGAGGCTTACAACCAAAGCACTGATGGCTTTTAACTCTGGTGGTTAGGTACCGTAAGCTATGGAACTGTGGCCCATTTACCGCAAGTAGCTTGCCAAGGGATGTCAGGCCACACGGTGCTGGCTCTCTTCCTTTCCAGTTGTTAACCTGCATTAGAAGGTGCGATGGCTAAAAATACATTAAATACTTTCCTAACCTTGTTTGTCCCCGTATCCAGTTGCTGTTGCAGCCCCAAGGATTCATAGATACTAAGGTCAGAAGGGACCATTATGATCATCTAGTCCGACCTCCTGCACGGCGCAGGCCACCGATGTTAAAGCTATTGCAAATTGGCAGAGAGGTGACCTGTGTCCTTATGAAGGAGAGGTCTTCATGAAGTTTCTGTTAAGATGTGATCTGCCCCATAAACATCCTTGGGACTCTTTATTAGAATGTCCTCCTTTCTGCTTCTTAGGTGTGTAGTTTTGTTTTGAAGTGGGAGTGTGGATTTTCTATAGGTTTAATGCATTCAGTTGCTAGTTGGAGGACATGTATTAGTTGGACAGAGGTTTTTTTAAATACTGTATGACTCAAGCAGTTTTAATCTGTTCAGTTTTTTATCCACCCCATTGCCTAGGGTCAAACACAGCAGGCTGAGGGGGTGATCTGTTAGATTGAGTAACTTGTCACTTACGCAATAATGCACCTGATTACTGAAATCGCCAGAGGAGGATGTGAAAGCTTGGAAGTCACTTAACGTAAAAGAAAGGTAGTGAGCTGTGTTCGGGCCTAGGTAACCTGTTCCAGTTGGAGCCCTGATTTGTTTTGCCTCTGCTTAACAATCTGTCCCAACTCACATTTAGCTCAGATAGTCCGCTTCCTTCTCCAGACCTGAAGAAGAGCTCTGTGTAGCTCAAAAGCTTGTACTTTATTGGACCAACTTCTGTTGGTGGAAAAGATAAGACTTCTGTTTGCATTGCTACATTTAGAGGTTATGTTGCTCTGATTCTGACAATGTTCAGTCCTGGTTGGGGTGAGGATCTTCGGGAAATCGCTTAGTCACACAAGAACACTTTTTTTGAGAACACTTGGGACTTTTACAGCTGTAGTATCTTTTTGATCATGCTGGTTCTGGCACTCCTGAAAGTGGTGTTGTACAGAGTCCAGATAAGCTGAAGATGGCTGTAGAATTTCCTGTCACTGTCTTGATTTACTTGGGAGATAGATCCCCTGACTAAACAAAAGTGTCTTTGCTTTTGCAAGGGGGAGACCTGGGGGGGGGGAAAGAAGCAGGGAGGGCAACTGAAAAGAGACACTCTATTACCATTTCTTGTTACAGGCACACATGTGTCCTGACCACGTCCCAGAAATCTACAAATGTGAAAAATCCATTGTGGTAGCAGGGAGCTAAGGTGCAGGTGTGATGGATTTAGAGTGGGGTAGTAAATTATTTTTATTTTTTTTTTCCTCTGGACAAAAAAATAAGTACATATTTTTGAGGTCTGTTCAAAAGCGTCTGGCTGTCCAGATTTGGTGCTGGTTTGCCTATTGACGAACCCTGATTTAGAATGGCTGTGCAATAATTAATGAATACTGTATGTTGCCCAGGTTATTGGGATGCTTACTGTATGACTGTATTGGTTTAGTTTAATGGAGGGCTGGGGTGGGGAGAAAATGGCTCAAGACAAGCCACTGCTCACAGACACTTGAGAATTAGGAGATGATGCCAGGACAGGAAAGGGCCTCGGAATACAGGCCATCAGAAGAGTGGTGGCAGGCTTAAAAAGGAACACTATGGGCGATGGGGTGTATTTTGGCAAGTCAGACTGCGATGCAGGAACCTGCTAAGGTGTCTGTAGAAGCTAGGCCTGCCTAGGTTACCATCAGAGGATTCTTAGGTAAGATAGACATGCTGGTAGACTTTTTTTAACATCTAAATGCTTTGTTCCTACTGCAATATAAACAGTACTTGGTTTTAAGAAGGCTGTTTTGTCACTGTAGAATCTGTAGACTATTGGTCAGACGCCTTTGGAGTCCAGCCAAAAACGCAGTCAAACCTGCGGGATAAGAATGGCTGATAGGCCGGCCCCTAGGTAAGAGTGGGAGAACTGTGGCATTCCACCCCAGGAGAGGTAAAGGCGTGAGAGGTGCACTCAGACCAGCAAGTGTTCAGAGGTGCCGCTAGTCCTATAACTGACAGGACTGTATTGAACTGGAGCAGGACCGTAAAGCCTTTCCCTCAACTGGGAAATGCTGTTGCTCACTCCATGCTGACGCCACTTGGCTGTATTGGGAGCCTTCCTGTCAAAGGGCTGCTGGCTTTTTAAACCATCCTTGGGATTCCTGCTCAGAGCAAAGTTAAACCTCTTTATTCCCCAGATATGTCCATCTACAGTTATAGCTGTCGCTTCTGAAAGCGGTGTGTCCCTTTGCTCTTGTCTGTATGTTGGAGCTTGGCTACCAGATTCTGCTTCTGTTCTCTCTACACACAGTGCACATGTGGCAGCTTCATGTTTATGTCCGCTGCCACGGTCCTCTTTCCCCATGCCTCCCCACTCCTCAAAAAGTAGTTTGAAACAGCAGTGATTATGGGTTAGTTGAGCATGAGGGTGCTTCTGCATTGGGGTCATATGAGGTTAATTATAATCTTGTGAGCAACCAAAGGAGTTTTCAGAGAGCAAACACGGATCTATCCTGACGCATAAAACTGTCAGCTTTGTCTGTTAACTCTCAAGTGTGTATCTGGAGGTGCTGTCTTTTGAATAAGATGTGAAAACACGGGGCTGACCGGTCGGTATCTAAGCGGACCCTCTTCTGAAGTGTAGGGATGTTAACCTTTTCGAGTCCTAGCCAAATTCCAGTTGTGGTTTCACATCTGTAAATTCCTTGGATGGTTTCCATGGTCTGACATCCTTATTCATGTCCCATCTCTAATTGTAGCTGTGTGCTATTAAGCAGCTTCTGTGTACCACCCTGGAGGTAGCTATGTGTTAGTGGTAGGTGGAATGACATGTCCCTGCATAGTAAATAAAGATGGTCTGAGACAAGCGAGTGGTTTTTTTGTAGTCTCACTACAGTGCAGTGGTAATAATCCTGTTGTGGAAGTTTAGTAGCTAGAGTGTGACTTCTATTGGTACATGATGTAATCTGAGATGCAGAAGCCAGAACTCTGTGTTGAGCTTGCATATGAGCAAAATGAGTTGATTCAGAATGGCTGTTTCCCTGCATGCTTCAAATCTATATTTTAAATGCAAAGGTGTAGCTGTCAAAACAGTGCCCTGGTACTGCTGTATACCTTTTGACAGCAGTGGCCTGCCATGGCCAGAGATAGGAATAGTCTACCTAGTTTTCCCTTGAGCTGCACGCAACAATCCCTGCATCTTTGTGTCCACCTCTTAAGCCATTCATAGTGCACAACAACAGATACTGGTCTCTCAAAACTCAGGAACCGCACTGCATGTTACCTACTTGTATCTGACCTATCTATTGGCTGTTTACATATACAGCTGTCTCTTACAGAACACTAGTCTAACAGGAACCAGTATTATTGTGCTAAAGAATATTTCTGCAAAGTATATACAACATACTTCAGCTGAGGATACAGAAGGGCTTGTAGGAACCACCACAAAACTGAAAGACACCTCAATCTATTGAGACTATACAACTGTCCTTTCAAAGCAGGCCGAAAGTGTGCTTGATGTAAAAGTACTTTTATAAAAGCAAAAACTTCTTCTCCTGGGCTCTTGCTGTTGATCTCGCTACCATGACCTCTCTTTAGATCTGGAGGAAGGAAGAAAAATCTAATTGTACTTCATTTGACCTCCGAGGCAGTGTTCTAATGTTGTCAAAGCAACCGCTGTACTTGAAAGGAAAGTCCTGCTACAATGAGATGTTTAAAATTTCCTTGGGTCATTCACTGAGAACTCTGAATCTTTCATCACTTTCCGATGTGTATATTTCTTGAGATCTTGCCTTCTGTGTGGACCATTGAGTCTTTCTGACAGATCAACAAAATAAAAATTCTGTTGCCTTGATAAAAAGCGTTCTGTAGCCGTGGGTAAAAAATATCGGCACGTTGGGGAAATTGTCTTTATGATATCATAGCGTTTGTAGTTGCAACACTTTGGTCTGAAGACTTTTTCACTTCAGAAAGAGAACAATATTCAAGGGCTTTCCCTTTTCCAACAAGCATTCTTTGGAGAGCTGACTGACTTGTCCTTGTTTGGCTCTGCTGGCTGTCTGTTTTTTAAATTAGTTCTCCCTATATCACCACCCAGACATCTCAACTACTCTGGTCTCCTTTCCCTTGCCTACGTGTGTGTGTGTGGGGGGGGGGGGGGTGGTAGGGAAGCAAAACTGCAGTAGGTGTGGTGGGAGAGTCAAGAGCCTGGATCACTGGAGTGATAGGTTTGGCCCTCCTGCGTGAGGGGTGGGTCTGAAGGATTTTTCACCAGAGTGGGTGGGGAGTTGAGACCAGCAAGAATAGTGCCTTGCGTAGAGGGACTGCAGGCAAGAGAGAGAGCAGAGGACTGACGTGGCAGATGGGGGAAACTGAAGACAAGATTTTAGAGTGGTAGCTATGTTAGTCTGTATCAGCAAAAATAACGAGGCGTCCTTGTGGCACCTTAGAGACTAACAGATTTATTTGGGCATCAGCTTTTGTGGGTTAGAACCCACTTCGTCAGATGCAAGATGTAACTATTCCGATAACCAGGTATTGTACTTCCTCAAAATGAGTTTTTTGGGATGGGGAATGCAGTGACTCAATGCATGTAAAGGCATACAAATAAGCCACCGTCCTCCACTTCCTGGGATATTGCCAGCATGGCCCTGCGTGCTGCAAAGGTTATACACAACTGACCTAACGCAGTTCTGCAGTTACAAACGCCCCTGGGAAATGATCCAAGTAGAACTGTCTTTCATGGAATTAAAAGTCCAGTGGAAATGATTTCATTAAGATTCAGAGGGTTGTAGAACTGTCTCTATCTTGGTGTTAAGCTAAACCGTGCCCCTTTAACTGTAAATGTGTGTTGTACCAGCATGCTGCTTGTGTAACGCAACCGCTGCACTAGCTGCCTACCTAGTGCTGCTCTGTGGTGGTCATGCATCCTGGCCGGCGTATGATGACTTGCTTTGCAGTCTATGAACTCTGAATGTATTGTGCCATGTTAGCAGGATCGTTTCCTCTGAGACATGCCAATACCCCTGCCCTCTGATTGGATGAAAAGACTAAGCACAATGATGAGAATTACTATCATGCACAAAGTATCACACTTTTTATAGATGTGGGGCATCAAGGTGCAGAGGCTCTCAGGGCCATAAAGGGTATGTCTGCACTGCAATTAAAAAGCTGCAGCTGGCCTGCCGTAATGCTATGCCTCGAGGCAGTGCTGGTTCTGGGATCTCAATATTGGGGGCGGCGGGGGGGGGGGGAAGGTAAGCTGGTATTTTGGTGCCCCTGGGTATTACTAGTTAAACAACCTTTCAGGAGTCCTGGGCCAATTACCACCCAGGGTGGCAGATAGTGCTGGGCCTGCCTAGAGGCAAACTGCCTTCTGAGGAAAGCTGGTGGTGGGGGCTCCTGGCTTTAACTTGTTGTGGTTAGAACAAAGGTCAAGTTATTTTAAAGTCCAGCTCCACTGTGGCGGGATTGCACATGCTGAATGAGAGACTTTCTGGCATAGCCGCTTCCTGGATTGTCTGTGAGCCAAGTCCCCTGCTGGGAGGGGGAGAGTATCCACGTTGCATCTCCTGTTTGGTACAGGTTTCAGAGTAACAGCCATGTTAGTCTGTATTCGCAAACAGAAAAGGAGGACTTGTGGCACCTTAGAGACTAACCAATTTATTTGAGCATGAGCTTTCATGAGCTACAGCTCACTTCAGATGAATTGAGCTGTAGCTCACGAAAGCTCATGCTCAAATAAATTGGTTAGTCTCTAAGGTGCCACAAGTCCTCCTTTTCTGTTTGGTACAGAATACACTATTGCTGTAGATAAGGGGCGGGGCTGGGCTGACCCTGCCTTTTCCAGGAAGGACAGGTGCCAGGCTTTACAGCAGAGCTGACGGTTAGTTTGGGGGCTGGTGTTTTGAGCACAGCTGAACTGCCTGTGACTCTGTGTGTGTGTGTGTGTGTGCTTGAAATAGTGTTGTGCCTTGGTATTTCTGTAAGCAGTTAGTGCCTAATTCAGCTTTGTGTTTCAGCTCTGATCCAGATGAATTGAAGTGTGAGCTGTGCACCTGCAGAAGCTCTGGATTCAAACTTTGAGTTATGGGACCCAAATGTTTGCTGGGTTAATTCCGTACCCAGGTGCCAGTGATTCCCGTACTGTTGTCTTCAGGTAGCATCACTGAAGTCAGTGCAGTTTATTCTCAGTCTATCTCCAAAGGTGGTAGGAAGGGTAGAGGGTGGGTGGGTGGGTGTGTGTACACCTGCACACGCATCTGGGAGAGTGGGGATCATGGTATGAGGAGTAAGTGTGTAGATTTTGGCTTTTAACCCTTAGCACTAGTCTCCGGGCATGTCACCTGGCTCCATTCTCTAGTCTCTGCACCTAGACTAGTGGATTAAGGTTTAACCTGCACTGATGAAAGTTGACTAAATGAATGATGCACACAGCTTAGAGATACCCATGGCAGGCTTTATGGCCTGGTACAGAGATCCTTGCCCCTGCCGCTGATTCAACTCCTGGCTCCATAACGTCAAACCCAACATGACCGAGAAGAGGTCGCTGTGTGCCAACGTGAGGCTCAGATGTCATTCGTTACACACAGCCGATTGTGAAATCCCATTAAAGCTGCCAACATGTAGCCTGCCCCATTAGAACTTCAGAAGCATGAAATGCACCCTGCATTGACAATATATTCTGGTGCTGGGGGAGGGGGGTGCACTGCAGTTAGACACCCGCAGCTGGCCTGTGCCAGCTGACACAGGGCTCAGGCTGTGGGCCTGTTTTAATTGTGGCATGGAAGGTCTACACCAGAACGTCTGGCTTGGCTGCAGCCAGAGCTCTGGGACCCTCCCACCTCACAGGGTCCTAGATTCCAGGCACCAGCGTTTACACTGCAATTAAACAGCCCCACAACGCAAGCGTTGTGATTCTGAGTCAGCTGGCACAGGCCAACTGTGGGGGTTTTCGTTGCTGTGTAGACATGCCCTTGGAAATACATTCTTAGGTCTCTGATAACATGTTGGTTGATTAATTAGACTTAATGTTTTAGTTTAACAATCAAGTGTGGCTTGTTGAGGCTTGTGAAATCCAGTCTGGTGGTCAGGAAGCTCTCTTAGGTGAGGGCCTGTGACTTGTACGGAACGTAAGTGTCTCGTTTTAAAATAAGAACTTGGCCTCTGGCATGTAGTGTTGAAAAGAACCTTACAAACATGAAGTGAGCACAGCTGAGCCAGTGTTGTTTACACACACTGAGCAGAGGCCCTGGAGTGACATCGGGGATCTGACAAAGCTGCAGCAGGTTGGCTGCTCTTTCTAACCCTGTGGGCAGCCATGAAAACAATCAGCTAGGTCAGTTTAGTACAGCTGCTACTCCATAAGACTGAGCAGCAGTAGGGTCAGGAACTGGAGGAAGACAGACAGGATTTATCTGTACTACAGACTACAAAGCCTGGACAGTGTAGCTATGCTGGTAGAAACCCCTAGTTACCCCATCTGAGTAACCAGGGAGGTAAAGGAATGCCGTTTCCTCCCGTCCCCTGCAGACTCTCTCACTAGCATGAGGCTTATGACCTTTGTCATACTGTCCCCACATGTACTGGAGGAAATCCTAGCTGCAATGCCCCTCCTCTTGCCCAGTTAGTGTAGCTGAATGAGTCGGGCTCTGTGTGCTCTGGCTCTGCTCCAGATCAGTACTTCACCCTTTATGGTCTGAGCAGTTTCAGGACAACCCCCTCACATGTTGTGCAACCTGGACCTTCCTCTTACAACATCAAGCCACCCCCTCATTCTTGCCAGTATGTGCTCTTGGTTAATATGTAACCAGTTCCTCCTCCTGCTTTCTGCAGAGCCCTAGTTTCCTGAGCAGTGACCTCTCCTCTGGTTTGGCGAGGGAAGGGAGGTGGAGTTGGAAATTGGGTCATTCCCATGGCTAGGATACTGGTGATCCTTGTGCTGACTTAGTCACATTGACTCTCGTAACCCCACCACACAATCCTTTTGACTTTGTGCCTGGAGTGAGACAAAATGGGCTAAACCTCTGATTCCTGCAAAGAACGAATTGGGGTGTGTGTTTGTGCATGCTAGTTCTGAGCAATTGCCAGTCTCCTGTTCGTTCCTCTTACAGTAAAATGATCTGTCAAGATGCAGACTTGAATGCAGCCTGGGTTGGTAATCACTGGAGGTTTCTATTTGAGTGTGTGGAGCACTGGCTCATTCGGACACCTTGAGAACCAGAAAAAAGGAAATCTACTTTATTTGTAGCTTCTCAGTGTGACAGGGTCAGGCCAGATAGCTACAGGAGAATTGTTTGTTTTTTGGGGGTGGGGCTTTGGTTTTTTGCAGGAGCATTTTCTTTATTTACATATAGAAAATATTTTCACGAAGCATCATTTACTTCAGAGGAATGAACCTAGATGAGTGGGTGGCACTGATACCAGGTCTGCCAGGTGTTTCACTGGCTTGTAAGTGATGGAAAACTCACCCAGGTAGTGGCCAATCTTCTCGGGCTTGATTTCCACCTGGCAGATATAGTAGCCCCAGGTTAAGTAGGTTCTTTTTCCCTGGGTAAGGTAACGGGGAAGGTTCCAGAACAATCAGGAACTTTCTGGAAACAATTAAGGCACAGGCTGATTAGAACATCTGCAGCCAATCAAGAAGCTGCTAGAATCAATTAAGGCAGGCTAATCAGGGCACCTGGGCTTAAAAAGGAGCTCACTTCAGTTTGTGGGGAGCTGGGAGCAAGAGGCGCGGGGAGCTGAGAGTGAGAACGCGAACTGTTGGAGGACTGAGGAGTACAAGCATTATCAGACACCAGGAGGAAGGTCCTATGGTGAGGATAAAGAAGGTGTT
The DNA here is from genome assembly GCF_965152235.1 of Eretmochelys imbricata. Taxonomy (NCBI): domain Eukaryota; kingdom Metazoa; phylum Chordata; order Testudines; family Cheloniidae; genus Eretmochelys; species Eretmochelys imbricata. The sequence goes on from NC_135587.1 coordinate 20,796,179, forward strand.
GGGAGGAGGCCATGGGGAAGTAGCCCAGGGAGTTGTAGCTGTCACACAGCTGTTCCAGGAGGCACTCCAGACAGCTGCATTCCACAGGGCCCTGGGCTGGAACCTGGAGTCGAGACCAGGCCCAGGTTCCCCCAAACCTCCCAACTCCTGGTCAGTCACAGGAGGAGCTGACCTGGACTGTGGGTTCACAAAAACGGCCAAACTGAGGGCTGCCATGAATCTCCGAGGCGAGCAAATCCGCCAATAAGCGCAAGACCCACCAGGGTAGAGGAGGAACTTTGTCACACCAGACAGGAGCCATTAGCTTCACCCTGGAGGCCAGTTGGTCTCCTGGAGGCCAGTCCATGGGCTGTGATTCACTGAATTAAATGACAGGTTTCAGAGTAGCAGCCGTGTTAGTCTGTATTCGCAAAAAGAAAAGGAGGACTTGTGGCACCTTGAAGACTAACCAATTTATTTGAGCATAAGCTTTCGTGAGCTACAGCTCCACTGAATGCATCCGATGAAGTGAGCTGTAGCTCACGAAAGCTTATGCTCAAATAAATTGTTTAGTCTCTAAGGTGCCACAAGTACTCCTTTTCTTTTTACTGAATTAAATGAATCTTATCTCAGTCCCCTTCTCTGTGGGTCCGTGTCCCTGGTGCAAGCCACTCCTGCAGCTGGAGGAAGTGGGGCTTTCTCCCAAGTCTTGGCGTAGACACTGTGCGGGGTAGGCCACAGTCATCCGGACTGACCGGCCCTGCTGTGTTGGGATCAGTGCTATGCAGAGGTGCTCACGTTGCATTACCTGGGCTGTGTCTGGTAGATAGAGGACTTGAATCTTCTAGCACCAGTCCTGCCGATATCCAGCCACGTCTGGTATTCTGCTGACCTGACTAGTTTGGGGAGTGAGTGCTGTCCTGTCAGTGACTCCCGCTGGCTCGCTCGGCATCTCTCTAGTAACCCTAAATCAATAGGATTTAGTAATGATCCAGGAGGAAAAGTTGCCCTCTCCTGACCTTGCTTCTGTCTAGGAAAACCAATAGCTGCTGAGTCAGGCTAGTCAGACGCTTTGATCAACTTTGTTAATAGCAAATCGTTTTTTGACAAAATGAGGATCTTTGCAGAAAGCTGCTACTTTTCTCACTCTCGTTTTTTGTTTGGTCAGAAATGGCTTTGCCTGAATCTGGTGTTTTGACCAGTTGAACTCTTCCTATGGGAAAACTTGAACATGTGAAAAATTGTCAATTTTCATCCATTTTCTGCAGGGGAAGAACCGGTCCTGACCAGCCCTAGTGCTGGCACGGAGCCCCATGTATTCTCCCTTGGGTGTGGGTGTTGTCCGCCTCTGGCATGCCACTCAGCTGGCTGTAAAAGCCCCAGTCTGCTCAGTCCAAACCAAAACTACTTGCAGAGTTCTCTCAAATTTAGTTGGGCTTTTGAGGAGACTGTACTGTCCTGAGCGTGCAGGGCTTGGGAAGAACTGAGTGGTCCCCTCCCAGAAGCCATGCTGTAATGAAGAGAATCCAGGTAGAGCAGGAGAAATGCTTGGAGTGTCCTAGTGGATAGAGGATGGGGACTTGGGAGAACTGGGTTCTATACCTGGCTCTGTCCCTCTTCTGCTGGGCTTGGGCCTCAGTTTCCCTATCTATAAAATAAGGATAACACTTACCTCCTTTAAAGTATTCTGAGGTCCACAGATGAAAAGTGCCGTATAAGAGCTAGGTGGAGATGATAGGGAGGCGAGAAAACACTAACTTGTAGTATGGACAAGGGTGCTCGTGACCAACTGCAGGCATGCTGGCTTGTGTGGCTAAAACTCTGCTAGTAACCAGGGCAGCTGACCATGTCTGCCCCCCTAACCGAGGCCTAGCTTGGGACATGGGTGTGTGCGCCTATGTTTTGCTCCCTATGGAGGGTAGGAATCTCTAACAATGTTGATGATCTGCTTTAGCCAGCCTCTGTGCAGAGCTGGGAGGTAAAGCATCTGGGAGAATGCTGCTCTGTGTGAATGCCCCTGGACATGCTGGCTCACGCTGAGGTGCTGTGTGAGTTCAAATGCATTCAGCCAAGGTAGGTGGGGAGGTGGGCGCAGCTGCACAAACAGTTGTGCTGGCAGAAGCTGCCGTGTGGGCGCAAATGAAACTGCAGCCTTTGCCCTGTCTGGCTACAGAATTGCTGCTCCCTGCCGATGGGGAGGTGGCAGCCAGCGGGAGCTTTGGAAATGGCCATCTCTTTTGCTGGGGGGCTTATTGGAGAGTGAAAATGCTCAACCCAGGCAGTCTCAAGCCTGGTGCAGGGGAGGTGGGGGGAACTTCAGTCTCAGCAAGCGGGGCTGTGCCTGGCTGTCCGGCATGTTCATGTGGAAAGGTGGGAGAGAGCTGCTGCTGCCCGTGGTGTGAGAAGGTCTGGTTAGGGTGCTCGCTCCTTCTGCCCCCAAGCTGAGAGCCACTTTAACAAGACACCCCTCCCTCTCCTTCCCCTGCCAGCATTAGGGGAGCATGAAATACTCTGATTCCTCATTAACCTTCCCCGGGTTCCAGATGTGCTGTCACACCTTCATCTTCATCCTCCTCCCCTGTAGGTGGCAGTAGCTATACACGCACACCTGAAACAGCCAGTATGCGCTGGTCAGCTGATCTCTGGGCCCCACACTCCAATTCTGAGCTCGGGGGACCCTGTCCCACCCCTATGGCTTCTAAGCGCAGATCCAAACACACACTCTTCTCTTATTAGATCAAGTCTTTTGTCTTAAACAGTGTGCGTGTTACAGTGAGATTTTCTGGCACCAAAGCACAGAAAATAAAATCAGCTCGTGTTCAGGTGTTCTACACGCACACCCCATCTCTCTTATCCCCTACATCTGCTGAGGGAGGCTGTTAGCTTCCAGCACACTCCCAGCATACGCGCTTGCTTCCTCTGCCTCTCCGATGGGGACGCCTACTGGCTGCGCCATCCCCTGCCCCCCCATAGCTGTTAGCATGCAGGAGGTGAAGGGCTGAGCGTTGGAGCAGTGAAATGTGGGGTTTATCCAGCACAGCAGGCTCTTTGCATAGGTGCTAGAAATGTATGGGCAGCTTATCTCTGGTAGCTGCTGAATGCCCCGGCCCTGTGTCGTTGCTCTGTTCGTCCCAGCCCTGTGGCATGCCGGGAAGAGGGATGGGAGGCTTGCAGTTCGAAGTTCTGGTTTTTAACTGCTAACCTTAATTTAAATGAAACTCTGGCTTGGCACTTAATTCTATAAGGGCTCCACCCAGCTGTGTGGGTGGTAGGAGCAGCACCCTAATCTCTGCTTGCTGGCAGGAAGCTTGTGTGCATCCTTGTACAGGGTGGGGTCTTGGTTCTTGAGTCTGCACGAGTCATCCTGTCTCTGCTCCATGGAATTCCCTCAGCAAACAGCCAAACTCTCACTTTCTTTACTAGAAACTAATCCAGCTGTTTGCTGTAAATTGGCTCCCTTGGTTTCAGAAACAATGACTGCTTGTGCTGTAGATCGCTGAGCCCAAAACTGAGTCACATCGTCAGTGCTCAGCCCAATGTCTTGCCACTGGGTGCTGAGCTCTCCTGAAAACGTGGCTCCTCCCAAAGAGCCCGCAGCCTAAAGCAGTAGACAAGACTGAGTGTGTTGGGGAAACCCAACAGTGGGGCTAGCATGGCCCATCTCCAACAGGTTCAGGAAACGACTTTTTCTGTTGCCAGAACTTCTGAAGCAGCTCTTCTTAGTGCAGCAATGGGGTCTGTGCGGCTGGACCCCAGTACCTGTGTGGGGAGCCCCATTGAAGCCAGTGGTGCTCCCTACAGATACAGAGCTCTCCTCTAAGTTCATTGCGGGATTGAACCCTTGCTTCTTTGTAAAGAATAACTGGCCAAGATGGCACTGAGAAGGATCCCAAGCTGCTCTGTGCCTTCCCGCAAAGCTCTTTGGAGTGAGCATCTCTCCAAATAAGTTGCATTAGGCAAATATCTCAAGTAGCATTACATAAGGGCTAATGTACCATGTCTAGTCATCTTGCATGCTGGAAGATGGCAGGTGGTGAATCTACTGACCTGGTTCCTGTAGTGGGCTGTTTCACTAGACAAAGCTTTCCCCCTGCAGATGGCAGTGTCTTACAATGATGATGGTGCAGATAGATGTGAAGAGAAATAAACAAATGACTTCCAGGGAGAGGTCTACAAAATCCTGTAGTTTGTATGTTTGATCATTGAGCTCAGTAGAGAACTTGTTTGCCATTTGTTTATATGGGCCTTTCGGTTATGTAGCTTGGACTGAGAAAGTCAAAGCAATTTCCCAGACTGGGGAAGAATGTCACACCTTTTTGGAGCACAGCAGGCCTGTGGCAGAGTGCTGGCGTCAGGGGGCGAGCAAATGGTAGTTCGATTGACTAGCCTTGGCGCTAAAGTGTCCTATGAGGGGTTCACTGCTTCTCTGCACACCTCTGATCTGGGAGGGCGACTGTTCTGCGGAGCAGTGTGCTGTACTGCACAGAGGAAGCTGGTCCAAAGGTACCCTTGTGTAAGACCTTGTGTGGGGAGGCTGTTGATGAGGGTGGGGTTATGTGACAACTGTTTTGGGACAGGAATTGAAGGACGTTACATCCTCCTGCCCCTCCTAATAAACTACAGGGCAAATTAGGCAGCTTCCAGCTCATGCAGGGATATCCCAGGACATGTGTGAGAGCAGGTAAATGAGAGAGGTGTTGACACCTTTTTTGGTCCTTAGGCCTGTTCCTCTGCCTTAACAGATTCTTTCTCCTGCACTAGTGCTGCATCTTCCACACCGTAATGCAAACATTGTCGACTCCATGAGACCTGCTGCCCTGACTTCGCTTCTCTTTTCTCTATGCAGAATCATCAAAAATATCGTCAAGAACTTCAAGTATATTTATGGCCTGAGGTTTGAGGCAACAGGTCTGGAGAACTTCCAGATCAAGGAGCCATGTGTCATCGTGTCAAATCATCAGAGCATCCTGGACATGATCGGTGAGTTGCTTGGGTTGAGAAAGAAGCTGTCTCATTTGAAAGTGAACTGTTGGGTGCACCTAGCTTTGCTGTTGGGGAAATCCTGCGCTTGCCTCTGATTTGGGGAGTCTCCAAGCCTTGTAGTGGAAGAGGCTCCAGGAGACCTGTCTGTATGTCACACAGTGCATTGGTCAGTTCTGCCTACGGGAATTGCCATTTACGATGTTGAAAGCTACAGCAGTGTTTTGAGTGGGGAGATGCATAGTGTAATGGAGTATTGGGTGAGCAGGGAGGGGTATACTTGCGGTTGGGCTCTCTCCACAGAGCAGTGGAAGTGCTGAGCTCTGTAGCCTGGTACGTAGTGATCTAGGTATTGCCAGACTGGATCAGACCCAAGGTCCATCTAGTCCAGTATCCAGTCCATGACAGTGATCACTGCTAGATGCTTCAGAGGCAGATGTAAGAACAGCAGTGGGATAATCAAACACAGGCACGCAAGAGGGACTCAGTGTGGCTTACAGCAGGGGTATGAGAGTCCTAGTTTGAATGGTCACTGACTGGCTTCATGCCCCCTAGGGAGAAGAATGTGGCTGCCCCTCTTTTTCCTTCTGCCCATGCTCTCTAGTGATCCTCTGCAGGATACTTGTTACTACAGCTCACTGAGGCTCTGAACAGGTTTAGCTGTACCACCCCAATTACTGACCCATGGCAGGCATGGGTCAAGTCTTAGCCTTCAGTTGAGTGGAAAGGTTCTTCTGCCCTTGCCCTGAAATAAAGGCCAAGGTCTCCCCATGGCTTAGGGCCTGTTACTTCATTCAGAATTTGAAGGCTGTCCTATTAGGAAGGTTGGCTTGCAGCCCTCTGTCCTGCAAAGACAGAAAAGGCCAGCCAGGCAGTGAGGTATGTGGAGTGACACCTGGAGGCCATACTTCCACTTTCTCCAGGTTGGGACAGTAATTGGACCCTGTGCATCATCCTTCCATGGGTAGATATGCCAGCTGGAATTCCTCTTGTTGCACTGTCTGGCTCGCTTGGGTACGTCCCAAAGGCTTGTTCATCTTAATAGATAACGTTAGCATGACAGGGGTAGTGAAAGGGTTTTAACAACAAACCACCAGAAAATAAGCTAATGGAGCCCTTCAAACGAGGGAGGAGACTCTGGTACACCTACTTTCTAGCTGCAACCTGTCTGGTGGCTCAGCAATTGAGACGACATTATTATTATTATTTATTATTATTTTATCATAGTGCCTTAGCCTGTCATGGACCAGGAAGCCATTGTGCAGGTGCTGTACAAACACAACTAGAGTCTAGGATCACCTGTTTCTTCCAAAGGTGGTGGTGTTGTAACCCCATCTTGCAGACAGGGGAGTAAGCAGGGAGGGTCTAAGGCAAAGTGAGGAGTGATGGCAGAGTTGGGAATAAAACTGCAGTTTCCTCCATCGCAGCGCGTTGATCCAGCCATTGGCTCCTGCTGCCACCCTGTAAGTGCAAAACGTTAAAAAAATTGCCTTTCTGGGCTGCAGCCCCTGTTAGAGAGGAGGAGGCTCCCCTAGCCATGGCAAGCACATGGGTCCCTTCTGCCATGCTCCTGCTGCAGAACCAAGGAAGCCCCTGAGGCAGAGCTGTTGAACAGGTGGCTATTTTACATCTCCTTCCTTTCCCCTCCCACCCACGCCCCTTTCTCGTTCCATCCTCTTATGACTAAGTCTCTTCGGTGTCTAATGCCTGAAAGCTGCTGAAAGGCACGTGGTGGTTTGCGAGCTAGCGATGCTTCTGAATCAGCAAGGGATCATCTTTGCAAAGCTCTCTGGCTGCTGCTGCCCTTCCTGTACATGCAGCCTGTTGCACCCATTCACTTTGGGTGCTTGGCAGCAAGCCTGGGTTGGGTCACTCGTACACTGCCGATCTGGTTTGTGGGTGGAGAGAAGGGTTTTCTTGTTGTCATGGCTTATTGTGGGTGGGCTTCTTACACTCTCTCCCTTCACCCTGGGCTTAGGGTTGATGGAAATCCTCCCAGATAACTGTGTTCAGATCGGCAAGAAGGAGCTGCTGTACATGGGCCCTGTGGGCCTGATAATGTACCTGGGTGGTGTCGTCTTCATCAACAGGAAGAGTACGAGCAATGCCAAGACAGTAATGGCCCAGGTTGCCCAGACCATGCTGGATGAGAACGTGAGTACAGTATATGCCAATAGGCTTTGTGAGTGCTGGGCACTGCTTGCATTTGTTACCAAGTAGAGGGCTGCATGTGCTGGAATATTAGTCAGACACTGGATTAAGGATGCGGGAGGGTGGGATACTATGAGAACTATTGTCTGACCTCTAGTACCTGGTGGCTAGTGTAAACTTCAAATGCCAGCCCTGGCTGTAGCTATATCCTACAGCAAAATCTTCTGCGGGGGTTCCAAACAACTAGGAACAGAGGCATGCTATCTATGATCCGACAGAACCTCTCTAGAGAAGTTGTGGGTTAATTCTACAGCTAACTTTTGGTGTGCCAACAAGTGGACTTCATGGTTTATCTCACTGTCTTACAGGTGAAAGTGTGGGTGTACCCGGAGGGCACGAGGAACGGGAATGGTGACTTGTTACCGTTCAAGAAAGGAGCTTTTCATCTCGCTATACAGGCACAGGTAACGCTGGTCAGCTTCTTTCACAGCCAAAGCACTATACGGGCCTTCCAGTGAAAGGTCTACCTATGGTGACCAGATACTGGCAACACAGGGTTCTTTAGCGGTCCAGAATGGGGGCATGATAAGACACCCTTTGAAGTGAACACTGTCTTCAGAGCACCCAAGATAGTAAGTTGCAGAGAGAAGCAGCTTTCTCACCGGGCTCCCAGAAGTATGGGAGCCTCCTTTGAAAATGGCACCTGAAACTTTTTCAGATAAATGGGTTGGTGGGGACTGCCCTCCTTGGTGCATGGGGAGGAGATGATGGCCAGCCAATACCATGGCGTAGCTAGCATTCTCCTCCAGGACAATCCCATGAAACGTGATCAAATTCTGGCTAACTTGGCTCCTTCTACTACTAGCTTGCATTATAGCTTCTAAAGTCATAGTTCTAAGTCACACATCTAGCCTGCAATAACTTGGGTTAGAACCCGCCTTTGTCAATTAGATCCCTCCTTTAGCCAATTGAATCACTTCCTCGGTGCTGCCTGCTCTACAGTGCATGGTGACCCGGCAGGTGCTGTGGTGTCTGCGTTGTTTAGCACAGTGCAAGACGGGACTGATTGATTAGTGCCATATCTTGGAAGAAACCAAGATTTAAAATGCGCTTCGCTACATACAAATGCTGAATAACCGGGTTTAAGGACTTCTCCACGTTCCTGCAAGTACAAGAACTGGTGACTCGGCAGGTTCTGGAGAACAGCCCTGTACTGGGAGGTCTGGGGAATCAGCTTGTCCAACATTGCTGAAGGCTGCAACGTTTCTTGAGTGATCCCACTGAAAGTGCAGAAGGTGCAGGTGCTGCCTCTTGGTGGCCCTCCAGCAGAGTACTCCTGTGGGGCAAGTCTTAAACTTGAAATAAAAGGCACCTTGGAGTAGCTATTAAATATGGCGAACTATGGTGGCTTTAAACCAGTGGCTCTCAACCCTTCCCGATGACTGTACTCCTTTCAGATGTCTGATTTGTCTTGCATACCCTCAAGTTTCACCTCACTTAAAAACCACTTGCTTAGTAAATCAGACATAAAAATACTTTCTCACTTTTTTACCATATAATTATAAAATCAATCAAATATAAATATTGTACTTACATTTCAGTGGGTAGTACACAGAGCAGTATAAACAAGTCATTGTCTGTATGAAAATTTAGTTTGTACTGACTTTGCTAGTGGTTTTTATGTAGCCTGTGGTAAAACTAGGCAAATCTCTAGATGAGTTGAGGTACCCCCCAGGGGTACCTGTACCCCTGGTTGAAAACCATGGCTTTAAACCCCTGCCTCTACCAGATCTATCAGACTTCATGGTGACTGAGCACAGGCTTCAGTGCACTAAACCTTAGGCTCTACATGCAGCAAAATGTATTTCCCCCTCAGCCCTAGATGAGCCAAACCATTGAAAAGCATCTGGGATGGGTTTGCCGATCTATAGATAGGACAAGCAGTTGCTTCTGGGAGCATCGTTCCTCTTGTATATTTAAATTTGTTTGTGCCAATGGCTACCTCCTTCCTGGGAATGAGTTACTGTGAGGACGAGAGCCCCTACTGCAGGGTGTGATCTAGCAAGCACTGGGGCAAGGAGAGCATTGGATGCCCCATCTTGCAAGCTTGTCAGTACAACCTCAGGGGTAAAGAAATGAATGCAAGTCCTTAACACTGGAGTCTTTGTTAGTGCTTGTTCCTTTAAAGCAGCTTCTGGACTCCATTTCTATGGAAATGGCTGCTCCTTCCTGTGCAGCCTGTGGCATTGTTTTATAGGGTCTTCAATGCCGTCTCTTTCTTAAAATGACCAGATCCTTGAGTGGCTAACAAGGGAGCACCCAGAACAGCTCCTTATCTTAATTGTTGTTGTTTTCTAGAATTGCTGAGTGGGTGGGGTAGAGTGACCAGATAGCAAGAGTAAAAAGATCAGGACAGGGGGTCAGGGGGGTAATAGGTGCCTATATAAGAAAAAGCCCCCAAAATTGGGACTGTCCCTATAAAATTGGGACATCTGGTCACCCTAGGATGGGGTCTGGCCTACCACTGTGGAGCAGATGCTGCAGCAAAGGTGGGTTTAGGGGAATTTTGAGGACCTGGGAGGATTCCATTCTGCTGAATGGGGACCAATTGCAGTAAGCTAAAGGTTTCTCAGTAGATTCCAGTGTCGACCTCACCTCTAAGCCCTAAGGCCATGCCACAAGGATGTTGTCTCAAGCTAGCACCATACTGCAGTTCTGCTATTAACTGGGGCCCAGCAGTGTAGCTTATTCTGTAACTCTATCCAGTAGCCACTTGACTGTCTCTCAGCGATATCTGCCAATACATGTGGACCTAACCCTAACACCCGGCTGGGGCAAGCCAGAGGTGAACTTCCCAATCTGAATTTTTTGCCAGATACTCAGCTGCTTGGAAGAGACGCATGATTTAGCTTGAGCAACTGTGTTCCCTGCCCACCCTCCCCAAATCTGTTAACTCTTCCCCTAAAAAGGCTTAAATATTTTAGGTGATGATGCCACAGAGGATAATTTAGACCAGATTTTTGGCCTAAATTATCCTAATTTGGATAGCCATCAGTTACTGCCTCGCCAGACAGTGTGAACAGTATGACTTGCATCTTAATATTGGGGTTTCCTTTAGCACATAGACAGGCCATGGGGAAATCCTTGAACTTGCGTGACTTGCAGGCAGCCTTGCTTCCCTGTCTTAATCCAAGAAATGGCTCTTGGCGGGTATCCTGCAGAAGTTGGACCTGAACCTAAAGAGACAAGTTTGGCCTAGATTTAGGCTGGTAGAGACTGGGAGGACAAAATCTTGGACTGCATTAGTTCTCCTCTTCTTGGTCGTGCTGGTTTCCCACATTGGTGCTTTGGTCTTGCACCAGCTCTCTTGTATCCAAAACAGGCCCCCAAACGACAAACCTCAACCTCTCCAAAGCTTTGGGAGCAAGTAGGCATGCATATCCTGGTTTAGACACACCAAACCTCCACAGTGTGACACAGGCTCCATAGCCAGACATGCTGTACTCTCAGCTCAAGCAGGTTTTTTTCTTTGCATATAAAGATCTCAAGCTCAGATACTACAGTGGTAGGTTCCAGGGAGAAACCATAAGACTTCTGCGCTTTGGGCAAATGAACTTCAGTCTTGCTGGCTTATGGAGGTATCTCTGCAAGCCCTTCTTGGCTGCTGAACTGATCTGAACCTCCAAAACCAAAAATTGTTCCTGTCTCATTTGTGGAGGGCAGATTAACCACCAGTGAATGTTACTCTCTGCTGCACTAGAAATGAGGCATGTTTCAGAAGCTGTGCCGCTTGTGGGCTGAACATTTGGTGCTCTCTGAGACGTGCAGGTGTCTGATTTCTCGCCACTCCCAAAGCAGAATCCTTCAGTGGCCCCAGCCATTTGCTGACCATTCATCTGATCTTAAATCTCTGGGCTTTTTTTAAAGTTTAAGCTCCGTGCTGGTGAAAGATGCAGCACCACAGCCCAGGGAAAGTATCCTTTTCGATCTCTAATGGGTGCGGTGCAGGCAGCAGCCATGCCAACCTAGAGCCGCTATCTCCCAGGAGAAACTTGTCTGCAGCCCTAGAAACCGAATACTTCCTGGGGCTTTATATGCTAGTTGCCACCCCTTCATTCTGAAATGGCTGCTGCTAAGCATCTGACAGCCCTGTATTTTGAATGCTTATGTATTCCTGTGTGTCATTGGGGTTTGGGAGGGAGCATATGATTCTAGTCAGCCATTCCTCAGGCCTTGTCAACCCTCCAAATGCTTTGCCAGGATAGCTAGGCTAACGCTACCCGCAGTGTAGACACAGTGAGGTGGCAGAAGGAGCTGTCTGCTGGTGTAGCTAAACCCCCTTCCTGAACAGCACTTCTGTCAGTGTGTTTTATTGACACAGCTGGGTCTACGCTGTACACTTTTGCCAGCATAGCTAAGTCGGCTGAGGGGGTGATACTTTTTTTCCTTTGCATGCTGCTAGCCAATATAGCCCAAAACTTTGTAGCGTAGACTATGCTCCAGTGCACATGGCATCCATCCCGCTCTCTGTTGTGCATCCTGGGGAAACAGCCACAACTTATACAGGCTGTGGTCTGGATTGTTTAATTTCCAACTCTGTAGTGGTTGGTTAGAGGAGTTTATTAAACTGTAACATGGTAGGTTCTACAGCTGAAGATCAACTCCTGTCTGTCATCTAAAGTAGTTATCTTTTGTGACCATTGTACTGTGACCATTTTTCTCATCACCCAATTCTTTCTTTCTTTCTTTTTTCTTTTTAAATACAATTTAAATGGTCACCAGCACACTGGAAGCAGATATCGCTTGAAATGGTGCAGTGGCCTGCTGAGCAGATACATGGAGGATTCTAGTTTCCCAGGCCACTACTTTGGAACTTTACGAAGTTCACTTGAAGCGGAGTAGCTAGGCAGTTTTCTTCCAGATTTCTTCAGGCTAGGAAGTCCTACCAGACTCTGAAAACCAAACACTGTACTGCTTGCTATCTCGGGTCTATTCTGTGTTTGTGGAGGGCATGATGTTTGTATGTAAACAAGCTTCAATATACCAGGAGCAGAAGGGACCATAACTGACAGTGAAGCAGAAAATATTGAGATTGTAGCTCTTAATCTATTTCCTGTATATTTGTCTCAACCTCCTTGATCTCTAATGGGCAGATCAAACCCAGTGTGGAGCCTGTGACTTGATTTAAGCCAATTGCAGCTAAAGACCACAAATCAATGTACAAATTAACCACCCAGTAACAAGTCATTAAAGATGGATTTCTAGAGACTGGGCTAAGGACAACATCTGACAAGGTGGCTGGCTTCATTTACATTCTCAGTAAGTTGCCAATGATAGATTAAAAATAGCTGCCTTTTCTTCTCCATCTTTCTCTGTGAGAGGCATTGCCTTGCTCATAAATGATTGCAAACAGTGATTCCTGTTCCTAAATGTTTAACCAGCGCTAGCTGGCCTGCTCCCTCTTGTGTGCTCAGAGGCATTTGCGGTGCATGTTCGAGCTGCTTTTCAACCTAGGGAGTTGCAGGGTTAAACGTGGCTGAGGAGGATGGTGGCTTGAGGAGGTTTTGAATTGGGAGAGTAACTTTGTGGCTAAAGCACTGGCCTGAGACCTCAGGTCAATTCCCAGCACTGCTGCAAGCTCCCTGTGACCTTAGGAAAATCACTTGGGCTCCACAAAGGTGTGGCAGTGTCTAATTTTCATTGATTTCAATGGGAGTTAAGCTCCTAATACCATTCTGAAGATCCAGGCCTTAATCTTTTACTCCATTTTACATATGGGAATGGAGAGAGTAACTGACTCCTACCCTCTGTTGGCTTTGGGGACTGTAGGCTCATCAGAGTTATGACTCTGCTCTGTATTTGTAGACAACCTAGCACAATGGGGGCTCAGTGTTGGTGGGTGCCATGCTATTGTAATACAAAAAACCTCTAACTTTCTGGTACTTTTTTTCCTCCCCTTTCAAGGTTCCAGTTATTCCTGTGGTGTATTCCTCGTTCTCTTCATTTTACAATCCAGCCAAGAAGCTATTTACATCAGGTACTGTACTGCTTTGAACCCCTCTTATTTATGGGTGGACTCTGTATTTCTGGTCTCCCAGCGGAAGAAAAGCTGGGCTCAAGGCAGAGTTGTTGAGACACCTTTATTTGGGCATTCCTGTCACAGTGGCTGTCCTCTTACTAAGTTGTGTTTGTTCAGTTTCTTGGAGTCTTCCAGAGCCAGATTGTCCAAGGCACTCAGTACCTATGATCAGGGCTAGATGGTTTATGGTAGGTTGTTTGTTTTTTCCCAGCAGAGCTCATCTCAGATAGTGCTCAGTCAATTGAGCTCTCTTGACCATCTGGCCCTTAGGTGCCCAAGTAGGAGCTCAGCTCTTCTGAAAATCAGCCTCCAAATCTCCTTCACTTAAACTGTTGCACCCTGACCCCAGTGGTGAGAGTAGCATATGGGCAAGAGGGGGGCAATGCTTGATGCTGGGCCAGGATTGTTTCTATGTGCTGTGTTGGGCCAGCTGCTCTAAGATGCAAAGCAGGGTGCATTTAGGCACCTCTGGGGACCAGGGATCAAATTCTTGCATCTTACAAGCATCTTAAGCAGCTGCTAACCTTCCAAAGCCCCCCAGATTACTTGGCTCAACAGGCAGTCTCCCCTGGGAAGGGTGGGGAGGCCCAGGGATAGAATGTCAGGGGATGCTGTCAGTGGGTCACAGTTTGCTCTGGCAGCATATTGTGTGCCCGGTTCCTTTCAGCTCCTTGCTTCAATGAGCAAATCCAGTAAGGAGGCAGTGACAGCAGCAACTAGAAGCTTTTTAGGATAATCCTTGGGGAGAAAATCATCTGCTTCTGTCTCCTTGCTCTTTTCGCTCACCGCCAGGCCACTCCTGTCCCAGTGTCACTCATCTGGCATCTCAATTCTTCTCCCATTGTCTGCGGGTTTAGTAATCTCGCTGCTGGGCTTGTCCTCCAGAGGTGATGAGCCTTGGGCTAGGGGGCTGTAAAATGGAGAGGACACTGACCTCCTTTTGAAAAAGCACTTTGAGATCTTTGGATGGAAAGTGCTATGTAAGAGCTAGGCTGTGGTCTTATTACCTAAAGAGGCAGCTCTGGACCTGTGGTAGAAATATCTCTACAGAAATTGGGGCATAGGGAGAGGGGTAAGCACCCTGCTGCACTAGAGAATTGGCTGAGGCGTGGTCCAGTTAACTCTCATCTGGCCCATACTTGCAGTAGACGATGGACAAAAAGAGAACGTGTGAACAAAGCACCTGACACTGTTGTGTTGTGCACAGTTGGCAATGTCCTAGGCTGTCGTAATCAGCAGATGCTTCCTGTGCTCCGGCCTGCTTCCCCAGCACGTGCAGGCTAGGTCACTGGGTTGGCTTTTTGGCTGACCTGTTATCTCAAGAATATCAAATGCACCTGGTCCTGTAAGAGACAGCACCTGAAGGGCTCCTGCTGCCTCCTAAACACTCTTGCAAGGTGAGGCTGGAGTTTCTTTAACTGATCACTCAGGAGCTTCTGGCGTCAAAGGAATGAATTGTAATTCTCTCCCCAAGGACTTCCTAAGTGTTGTCCTAGCTGGGTTCGGCAGCACCTGCTCTGCCTGACGGCTCTACCCAGCCCTTGTGACAGTAAAGGGCACCCTGAGAACTGAGTAACTAAGAACTTCTTTCAGAAGTAGCTATTGTTACTTTTCTTGAGTGGGTACTTAGCAGTCCTGTTGAGTCCCGTAAATGCCATTGCATGCCACAGTGGTTCCTGCTGCTTCAGAAGAGAATCTGGGGGGTATGTGGCTTGCTCTAGCAGGCTTGTTGCAGCAGCAGGGTCTGTGGGTTTAATTATCCAAAAAAATCTTGCTCTGCACAGCAAAAACCACCACCAGAGAACTGTACTGCTGGGCAGCCATGGGGAGGGTTGCTGGCACTTCTTACAGTCTGGGGAAATCCAAACAGGATTGCATGGGTTCCAAATGAATGTGTGCCCCCATGGGTGGGAGGGTTAAGGGGGAAATATCACCTAGCCAAATCAAAAATGTGATGACTTCAACTCTGAGAGCCAAGTGGCCTGGCCTCAAGTGAGGGGCACCTTGGCTTGATTGTGGCTTTCAATGACCGGGACCTGAGCAGATTATAGATAAGGCCAGAGGGTGTGTAGCTCAATTGAGGAGCAGAAGTAGTTTACTTGCAGAAGCAAAGCTTTAAAGATCGAGTGGAAGTTTCTTGTTTCAGACCATGCTCTTACTGTGTATGTATTAACTTACCCCTATGATCCCACCAAATACCTCCAAGGATCTAAAGGTTCCCAGAGAGTAAGATCTTGTTCCAGGTGGTTCAATTCACTCCCTAGGGTGAGGCCTAAGACACACTTGGGTATTGAATGTAGAAATGCAAAACCCTGGGTGTCACAGGCCTTGTATGTTGCGTAACGTTGCTGCTCATGACACGACACAGGTCCAAGAAAATCTGCTCTGTTGAATGCTAATCGCCACTTGCTTGTGTATGTAAGTGGGTTATGCTGTCAGAATCCTTTCTAGAGAATCTTTGTTAGTAACAGCTACAAAAATTACCCTGCTTTCTAAAAAGTCACACCGGTGACCTTTTGCAATGGACTCTAATTGGAGGCTCTTACGGTCTCTGCCACTAGCCTGGTGGGGACAGGGAAAGGAGTTGCAAGTTCTGCCGGGTTAGTCTGTTTGCAGCATTTCCTGCAATAGGAAGCCATGAACGCTTGGAGTCTGAGTGCCTACTGCCAGGAACTTGTACACAGCCTTGTGACACAGATGAAAATGAACTATCCCCACTAATGGCTGTTACAGCTGATGTAATGGTGCACTTAAACTGTATCCTGGTAACTAGCACATGCGAGCTTTGCTATGCTGTCTGCTATGGCCATGTCTGCTGGGCTACCGGGAGTTGTGAAGTTGGGGATTATGACTGGTATCTTAGTCATAGGGAGGGTGGAGAATGGCCATCTAATGGCCAAATGCAGAACTTAAGTTCCTTCTCCTGTTCCTAGGTAAAATCCGGGTTGAAGTGCTCCAGCCAATTGAGACCAAGGGCCTGAAGGCTGAGGATGTCACGGACCTCACGGAGAGATGCTACTGCACCATGAGGGAGACCTTTTTCAGACTGTCTGGCATGGCAAATGAGGCGAACAGCTCAGGGCAGGGCCCTCAACAATAGTATTCCCAAATAGCAGGGACTGAAAGGACTTGTTTCAATTGCCAAAATATCCAAGGGGTTTCTCCCCGTCGTTTGCAGCAGGTTTGGACAAATCCTAAGCCTCTGCTTAGGGTAACCTTAGTTGACAAACACCATTTGTTGGGCCAGTTCTACTGTTCGGTGAATCTCTTTGTGGGTTCGTTATCTCCCATGGGGAAGTGTCTCCTGCACTCAGTTTCTCAAACACCCTACAAGTGCTAGTGAAGCGCTCCTGTCCTGATGCCCAGTGCAGTGACCATTCTGAACTCTTCTGCAAGCTCAGGCCACGCAGCTTGGACAGTAGGTGTTGCAGAACACCACGTTAAGGTCCTGGCATTGACGCTGTAAGCCTGACGCTTGCCAGAGCCAATCCACTGGATGCCAAAGACCATGTTAGGTACATCTTTGCAGCCTCCAAAGGATTAAAACTTGCTTTCATCCTGTCCCTAGCTGTTGGTGCTTGAGGAGATGAGGGTGGGAGCAGTTATTCAGACCGCACTCTTCATGCGGCTGCACTCCACTAGTACATGCCCAGTGCTTATGGGCAGAGACTGATGCCCTAGTGAGAAGTCTTGCTCACAGCTGAAATTCAACTTCTAAGGTCTCTGCCCAGCACTCAGTTTCATTCTTTCTCGCCTCCGACACAATTTGGTTTTTGCTGAATCAACCGGTTGGGTTGTTGTTTAAAGACCCACTAAGCATCTGTGATTCTGCTCAGACAAAGATGGGAGACCAACCGCTCACCGCTTCCTGATGGAATGGCCAAGTCCTAGGACATAGCAGGGAACTGAAATGTCCAGGCTTCTCTTACCAGAAGTCCTGGGGCAAGCTTTAGACAGATGTCAGTCCCTTATTTGCTCTCCAGACAGAGTGAATTCCCCATCAGTACTTCTAGCAATCTTGCAGCCTAAGGCTTTCTTTAGGTGGGCCTCTACACATGCTTCCTTTGGGCACTGCTGGGCTAGGACAGATGTGCCTTATGGGGCCAGCTACTCTTGATGCTGTCCCTTAATGAAGTCAAGTTTCCATGTCCACTGAGTGGACAAGCTCCATGTGGACTTATTTAGGGGTGGGGCAGGAGGGGGAAATGTGGAGACCTAAAAAACCCAACCCAACCAAACCTGCTATATAGTGTCTTAGTAGGTTTTATCCAAACACTTAGCATCCCCATAGAGGTTTGCTTTACGGCAGCCATCAGGCTATCTCTAAACAAAATCCCTGGGGTTTGTAAGTGATGCATGAACATGCCAAGAACTAAACTAAAAGATGAGAGAAACCCACAAAGAGACAGGGACTCGTCTCTGCTCATCCCCATTGTTTTGCATTACAGCCAGCATCCCTGACTTAATATTTAGGCTTTTACTCCACCTGATGGCTTGCTTTTAGCATAGTGCCAGGTATGATGGGCTGAGGGAAGGGTAGATCTGGCACTTCCTTGGTATTTGTTGCAACACTTTCAGTGCTCAAATGTTTTTTTTTGTTTGTTTTTTTTTAAATTGTTTTTAATCTAGGTTTTGTACCTAGATTCTTTGTTGCTGCTCTTGCTTCCTAAGGGCTATCCTCTGCTGTTCGACACATTGCACGTCTGAAGCATTGACCAAAAGACAGTGCCTGCCATACAAACATGTCTTGGAACATTCGCCTTACTAGGACTGTTCGTGTCAGTTGCAAAAGCCATGGTGTTGGAGCTGTAAAATATGCTGGATGGGAGAGGGGTATGATGGCCCTGAACCAGTGTTTCCTTTGGTCTGAATTTACCAGCTGGGAAACAGTAGCTGGAGGGATTCCCGGAAACTGAGTTTCAGACTCTCCTCACCCAGCAGTAGAAATGTAGAGCCCCTCTCAAAGGGAGTAACAGCAGAGATGTTTATGCTCTCTGGGGGAGCAGGCCTTAACCATGAAAACTCCCAGGGATTTGATGAGAGGCCTTGTCAGCTTGAGGCAACATTCCCACAAAGGCAGTGCATCTCTTCTTGTAAAGTAATCTTGTGCAATGTATCATCCCCAAGCCTCCTGCTCAGTGGGTGGCAGTGGAGATGATGCTGTCTCAATCACTGAATTCCTGTTTTTTCTTCCTATAAAGGACACCAAATCTAATGCTTAAAAAGCACTAATGCAGAACTGGGAGAAACCAAATAGAGGATGCTGGGGGTAGGCAGCTCCACAGGGCTCAAAGCTGTAGCTAGAGCTGTTTACAAATGAATATTGGAGCATCAATCTGGTACAATCCAGATTTCAGAACTGAAAAGCAGGAGGGTTTTCTTCTTTTACTGGTTCTGTACTGAAATCAAAGCAGCACTTTTCCCCTTCCATAAGAACGGCAGACGACGTGGCTATGTAGTTGAGGCAAACATCCAAGTTCTTGTGGAGATTTCATACCCTCCTGCCCAGCGGCTCCGGTCTGGAGTGAGCAGTTGGGATGGTAAGGTCGTAACGGGCGAATATTTTTCTTTGGCCAATGATGACTCTGTATCAGATGTATAAATCTAAGTCTGTCTGTTTATGACGGAGGTGGGAAAAGAGCTTGAGCGTGTTCCATTCTTTTAGTTGTGTTTAAATGTATGTTTGATCAATGTACATTCTTATAAAGCAGTTATTTAAATAGAAAGTCTTGTGTGGGGTTTATTCGAACCCAGGTTGGGTTGAACTTATTGCCTGGAGGAGCTTTTCCTGGGGGTGGAGGAGTGTACCCAATATTGTCAGTTTCCCCTTTGATATTTGAGAATCTGTTGCTACCCACACTTTTGCCCCCTGTGAGTGTGGTGAGGTAGTGGATGAAGAGAGCTGTGTCTGGACCAAATCTGTAGGAGGTTCTGCCACTTCCACTCTCAAATGCATCACTGTTAGTTTGGGCACAATACATGTCAAAGATTGCATGGCCGTAGGGATCACTGCAGAGATCCTGCCCTCATTACCAATTTTGTAGAAAATCTTTAGTGTTCTCGCAACCAAGAACAGCTTGGGTGAGGTTGGCCAAGTGAGCTTCCTGCTGCTAACGAGCTGGACTGAATGACTCCTGCATAAGGAGTGCTTTTGTCCAAGCTTTGCAGGGAGGACTTGTTTAGACAGGGTAATGTGTGGAGCCCTACAGATCCAAATTTTGGATTTGCATCCACTCTGCCATCCACAACTGCAGAGATCTGTGGATATAAATCCAGTATCTGCACACGAGTGGGGCTCTGTATGTGCTATATAGTAACATGCTGTATGGACATAGCTACAGAGCACTGGGTGCCTGAGTATTGCCTGGCATACAATCCTTTTCACCCAAGTGTGGCTGAGGCTCTGGGAACACAGCCTGGGCTCCCTTCCTCTTAACCCAAAGGTAAGTACCCTCTCCTCCCCATAAAAGCACCAGAAGGACAGATGAGCTGGTCTTGAGTAGCTTCCTTACCAGCCCTTCCCTTCTGCTCCCCTATTTCCCAGCAGCAGGCCCTCCACTAGGCTCAAGCAGAGCTGGTGACCACACTAAAGGGTTCCAGTAACTTCAGGCCTTCTAGGAGCCATGCTCCTATGTATGTGTGGAGGGGTTGGTCATGGTTCCCTAGGCAGCTGTTTGTACCCTCCACTTCCTGCTGGATCCCTTTGCCCCCTTCAGGCAGTGAAGAAGAGAGATGCTACTGCAACCCTTCCCCATGGTTACCATGATGATGTTCCCCCTTCCAGAGGCAGGAGCTGGGGAGAGATGCAGACCTCTCTACCTGCAGCTTCCTACTTGGGTGTGTGCATTTAAATCAAGTTGCACCTTGGCTCCAAGCAAAAGGAAGCTGCTACCCTCCTCAGCTTGACTCTGCTTCAGCAGTAACTGTGCCCTTAAGCTTCCATGAGTGAAATCATGACCTAGGGTAGAATAACTGGATTCCACTGGGCCTCCTTTATGGCTCAGCATCTTGACCCACCAATGACAAGCCCATGCTCAAGAGCTGTACAGGCCATAACTTTAATACAAAAACTGCACCACCCTACACAGTGCTCGGCTAATAGACCTCAAGTCTCCAGCTGTTTATAAGTAGAAAAGCATTGTACCATAGAAGACTCATTAGTTTTCTAGAAACATTAGGACCCTTCCTCCAGCAGCCTTAAGATAACCATGTGAAGAGGCATGAGCATGGCAGGCTTTGCCCGCAGCAACCTGGCAATGTGCATCTGTTCCTACTTTAAATACAACTATTCTACCACTCCTAGTTCCAGTCTGAGCCAAGGCTGGTTTAGCTAGCAAAACTGGCTGGTTATCTTGACACATAGGCAAGCAAGTGTGCCAGGCTTCAGTGTGTAAATGATGCCAATTTTTAAGAAGCAAAGGGATTATCCCTCTCCTCTTGCCATGCCCTCTAGCATTTCAAATGGAGAATATATACTAGTTCTCTCAGGGGCAAGGTTTTAGTGACCAGATTTGACTTGGTCCATTTTGAATCTGTGTGAATTTCAGGTATGTGTAAAAAGGAGGTGGTGGAAAAGCCAAGGAGCAGAATCCAGCCCTCCTGTATCTCTATGTGCTGCTCTAACTGTGAAGCAATGTGTGGTTTGGCAAAACTTTCCCCCTGGGTACTAGCAATAGCAAGGTCTGGCTATATAGGCTCTTAACAACGTAGACTTCTAAGCTAAACAAGCTGCGGCTTGCACAGATCATCTCATGCTGCGGTACCACACAATTAATTGTTGGCCCAGGATTTCACCTCACTCTCTGTCACAAACAAATTAAGCACCAAATGGTTTTGCTTTTAGCAAGTCTTGTGTGGCACTGGCTGATGCTGTGCCAGCTGGCCAAGCGCTTGGAAGAAAGTGTTATAACCCTGAGCATCTCATACAACTTTGCCATAGGGGCAAAAAATAAATCCAATTTAAAATCAGTCTCCAAGCAGCTCAATTCTTAGAAAAACATACTAGGGCCCTTCGTATCAAAATAAGCTCTTTATGCCTCCATCCCACATCGTCCTGAAGGCGTCGTGGCCTCTTTCGCCAGGCTGGGTCAAGAGGTGCTGAGACAGGAAATCCAGGGTTACAAATTCACTCTGCTCCCATAATGAAGTACTGCTTCTCTTGTTATTAGCGTTCGTTCTTACATGAACCTGAAACCAGACAATTCCAGAGCTAGCGTTAGTCTAGGGGCCGGTGATGGGGCTGGGGCCTGGTCTACACACTGATTTTGTTTTAGTATAACTTCCTGGGTGTGACTGGACTTTGTTTTAAATTGGGTGTAAAGCTTCACAAGCTCAGCCAATCTGAGGGTGTTTGTTTGTAACGGGGGTAACTTTTGACCAGCACAGCTGATCAAGTACCAGATTTCAGGGAAGGTCCTAGGCATTTATGGGTAGAACCCTTACACAGTCAGTCTGGGAATGAATTTAAACCCAACCGTCTAGTAACATCAAATGCTAAACTATTAAACCATAGCAAAATAACGCTTCCAAACCACACAATGTTAGTTGAAGCTAGAGGATTTTAAGGGCCTTGTTGTTTGGTCTTTTACCACAAAGCATTTCACCATTTAACACATCTATTCCACTCCCTAGGGGGCTCAGATTTTTCAGGACACAGTACAGTTAGGGGATCCAAAAGTCACTCTTATCTCAGTGCTGTAGGGTCACTAAGCTACAACAGGCCTCATTCTAAACCAAGAACAGCTGCATTTTTCTATTTGTGGCTGCTGATTGCTGCCCATGCAGCCAGCCAAGTACCCCGTACATAGAACAGTGGGGAAGAAAAGCTGTGCCTGCGAATGAAGCCTGCGGACACCACTTCTTAAAAACCTGGAGTCCTGCTGAGGATGGAAGGAAGGGAATTCCAGCTACCTTCCTAAGCCCTGTTCAGGGGCAGGTTCTGCACCATCAATACGCTTTAATTGAGTGTGATGGGTCTTAGTTTCCATCTTAATTTTTCAACATTCTTGTTTTCAAAGGGCAAAAACATCCAGCTGGCAGGATGTGACCTGGCACAAATTAGTGACAGGTGTGAACTGTACGCAACATCACAAGGTCGTGTGTCAATATTCCAGTTTACAGCACCACATTCCAGGGTCGTGCTGGTGATAAGAATGTGTACTTAAAAGACTGAGTGAGCCTATTTCAAAAAATGTCACTACAGAGCAGTAACTCTGGGGTAGTTGAAGTTTTCCCACAAACATATAAGGAGGTAACTTTTGACCAGCACAGCTGATCAAGTCCCAGATTTCAGGGAAGGTCCTAGGTGGGTGGTTGGTGTTTTTTTTAAAGCAAATAACAGAAAAAGTTTTGCCCCTTTATAATAGGAACCAGCTGGAAATTGACTTTGTCTTGTAGGGCCTGTGTTTTTACACACACACAAGCAACTCTATGGGAACTAGGTATATTGTAGGACTTCTTCCACCATTTAGAGGCAGAGTAACTAATCAGGAATTAAGCTGTATTGTTGCTGAGCACCAATTCCTGAGTGGACAAATGATTGGGTTTCTCCGCAAGTTTGATCAAAAGCATTCAATGGAAAACAAGGCTTTCAAATGCAAAAGTTGTAAACGGCTGGCAAATTACATACTAAAACAAAACACACTAAAATTGTAATGGGGAATAAAACATTATACTATCCCAAGTAGCAGTGCTCAACTGTGGGCTCTGTACACTGAAATTAATGCAGCTGTGTGAAAACACCAAACCTATACAAGGCTGCATGGTGAAATAAGTATCAACATAAAGCTTGCTGTTAATTTCCATGACCCATATACTAGCTGGATAACTACAGCTGACATGAACATGGTGGTGGGAAATTAAGCCCCATGCCTGGTCATTATTCAGCTCGTTCTACTTTTTCAGAAGCGAAGGTTTTCATCAAATGCTTTTGTTCAAAGTTGTGTAGAACTTGCCTGTTCTAAACAGCACTGATTTGCTGCACTGCAGAAAAAAAATTTGTAGAATTTTAGGAGCAACTTCCCCCAGTGTTCCCTGTACTCATGATCTGAACTAGTTCTGTACTCACCAAACTTACTTGGACTGTTAACTTTTGTATTGTGTTTCACTAAGGAGTGAGTTCTGACTCTGCACCCACAAACCCTAGAATCTGAGGCAGTTTCTGATGTAGATGCTTATGGCCCCTGAACAGCAGTGGCATGAAAACGAGCTGAGATAATATGTATCCTTGCCACCACGCAAAAACATGTGATCTCCATGCAGCTGTTTGTTATCTTTGGATGCTGCACTAATGGATCGGGTTCAGCACCCGCACAAACAGCTTTGAAATGAAACTGTGCCTGTTTGTAACCATCTTTTATTAATTACAAGCTGATGGGTTTGGAGTTGACATGGAAGTAGATTAACTGTGGCATAGACATAACCGCTCCAGTTGGTCTGCACATGTGGGCTATGTCTGCCATTCTACTTCTTAGATCTGCTTTACAAGAGGGAAGCAGTCTGGCATTTGTACTTTAAATGGCCCATTTTTTGGTGCATTCCTAAGGGGTAAACCAGAGCATGTCACAGCTCCACCTGCTCCCCTCAAGTTAGTGATGTGGCTTTTTGAAGTGAGCTCGTCTAGATAATGAACGGGAGCGACATTCCCAGAGCGTTCTACCAAAACGCAGGTGGTGATTACTCTTTAAAAACAAGGGCTTCTCATAGGCCGAGGAGGTGAAGCGCTACCCAGCGATTAGAACTCAGCAGCAGGACCCTGTCTGCCTTACAGTGTCACTGTAATAGGTGCAGGGGGAGAAGAGAACTCACCGGTACAATCTCTAGCAATAACCAGAACCAAGGGCCTTCTCCTTGCTGAGCACTGCCAAACTACCCTTGCTACTTACACGTCTCCAGTCGCTCCTCCAGGAAAGAGATCTGCTCACTCAGGGACTCAATTCTATCCAGCTGCCGCAGGGCGTAGAACAGCTGGCTGATGGGGTCGGTGCTGACATCATCCGCGGCTGATGGCATGAGGTTATGGAATGGAGCCAAGAGTAACTGGAGTTTCTTTTGAGAGCGAGAAAAAGAGAGGAGCTGTTAGTGTAACAGAGAGGGATGAAAACTATCAGACCCACCCAGCGTGACCTGCCAACAGCTGATACGGCCAGCGCGGCCATCTCCAGGGCTGGCAGAGCCAAGGGTTGGGGTAGTTGACTAGTGCTAAGAGGGCTCCTGGCGGGGAGAGTTGTTACAGTGTTCGCTGCAAGCGGTGGGCGACGCAGCTGGGAATGCTAATACCAGAAGACAAGACTAGATTAGGTGGCGAAATTAAAAATAGAGCCGTTGAAGGGCAAAAATTCTGGATGTGAACAGCTGTGCAATGACGCGCTGGAGACAAATCTTCTGACTGTGAATTACAAGTGCATCAAAAAAAGGCTGAAGTACAAACGCCTGCATCTCTGTCCGCGCTCGCTGACGGGAGCTCACCTGCTCCAGCACTTCCACCCGGCTCCTGAGGGCTTGCATTTCTTCCTTCATTTCACTGGAGGCGCCTGCCATGAGCAAAACACCACAGGAATTAATAAAATCCCTCAGAGTGAACTGTCCGCCTCAAAATCGGGCTGTGATGGTGGAGCAAGGGCGGCCACCTCTGAGGCACAAAAAACCCAGGAGCCCCTAAATGGGCAGAGTTGGCAGTGTGGACTGAGCCCCCTGACAGATTTCCCAGCCATCCTGGGAAAACCTGGACAGGTGCCACTGGCAACCCTAGGCGGAGCAGCAGCCGAAGGGTTAACCCGGAGGTCTGCCGGACTGAGGGAATGAGCTGGCTGTGCTCTGCCACCCCAAATGCCACCCTCTGACATGCTTGTTGAGACCAGGATGCTCCCTTCGCTGTTCATTGACCAGCTGCAGGAATGAAAACAAGCGACAGTTCCGGCTTCCCCCCTATCAATCTACGTACAAGCTAGACATCCCCGCCGAGAGTTTACCAGCAGCTAATCCAGGAACTTTGGCAAGCGGTTTGTGCAGTAATGACCAGCCAGGACACCAGTGTCTGATTGAAAACACACAACTGCCCTCAGTTGAGCCCCCGAGGAGGGCTGGTTCTTACTGAAGAACGTGGTTCTTTGCACTGTAGCAAATCACAAGGCATTGAAACACAGAAAGCTGTCCAAGCCCCAGCCTCTGACCCTAATCCTGATGGGCACATCACCCCACAAACTACAACCAGCCTTGGTTCTTCAGGCTGAGATCAGTTCACCTTTTTCCCCCTCACAGGGTAGCAAAGCATGGGTCCAAAATGTGTGTGTGATTCGGGGAGAGGGTGGGATTACCTTTGTTCTGAACAGGAAAGAGATGAATGTTTAGAATTATTGCCTGGCTGTAACTAATTGGGTGGAAACACAGGAGGTTACTCCAGGGCCAAAGGATATTAATTAAGAGAAGGCCGTCAGCCTCTGACACTTTTCCTTAGAGAGGCTCAGGTGCCAACGATATTTAGAAAGTGATTCATTTTCATTCCTTGGTTTTGGCAGGTTTTCAAAAGGCAGTTTGGGGTCTGGGATCCACAGGGCCCTAAAGCTGCACTCCTCTGGCAAAGCAGGAAGGGTCTGACGCCCGGCCCACAACAGTGGGCTGCAGCAAGGTACAATTAGCAATGGGATGCCTCATTGCCCCGTGCTAGCAATTGTCCTTGTGCATACGTGATTGAGCAGGGCCTTGCTTTCACTTAATGAGCTCGCTGGAGCCTGCTCCCCGTCCGCAAAGCCCAAACAAATAGCCACTGATGGTCTGCTGAACGGCGCAGGTGTTGCTAGGCTGGGCTGTGGTGTATGCATGGTCTGTCCTACCCTTCCATGGGCTTGGACGACAGCAACACGGGTTGGATCCACAGCAGAGGCGAGCCAGCCCAGCTTCATTGACTTCAGTGGGGCTGTATCTACCCAGTGTGAAGAGTAAAAGGGCACCTGCACCCTTCCTCGAGCACTGTCCGCCACGCTGCTGCTGTCCTCAGGGCTGGGCAGCTGGGGTAGCAAAGAATTTGCTCAAGAGGGTGGGACTCTATCCCATTCAGCCCTCTGCCTCCTGCATAGGACTAGCGATAAAGCTGGAGCCGTGGGTGGAACTGTGCCCCTTGTACCACGACAGAATTATGGACAAAGAAGGCTACGATTCAGTCGCGGAGGTCACGGCAGTCACAGATTCCATGACTTTACCGGACCTCCATGACCTCTTTGGCTTCAGCGCCCCTGCCCCGCAGCTGGAACCCGGACCGTGCGCTCCCCTGCCCCGTAGCTGGGGCTGGAACGGGGGCTGTGTGCCCCTGCCCTGGGGCTTCCTCCGGGGGCTGCGGTTGGGGCCATGCGCCCCTCCTCTTGGCTTCCCAGGGCTGTTGCGCCCCCTCCCCCCCCCCTGTGGCTGAGGCTACGCGCCTGCAGCTGGATCTGGGACTGTGTGCCCCTGCCCCCCAGCTCCAGAGCCGGGGCTGTGCGCCCCATCCCCTGTGCCTACTCCCCACCCCATGGTTGCAGCCGCTGGATCCAGGGCTGTGCGCCCACCTTCCCCCAGGGTTCAGATGGTCCGTCCCTCCCATCCCTCCGGGACTCCAGCTCTCATTCCTCCCCACCACCCAGCCCTAACGTCACAGACAGCTCACAGGGTCCCGTGAATTTTCGTTTGCTGCCCGTGACCCGTGCGTCACGTTTACCAAAAATAACCGTGACCAAACCTGAGCCGTACTGCTAAACGTGCTGCAGTGATGCAGGAGGAGACGGCCACGATTGCCCCAAAGGCGGAAAGGTGCCCTGCCCCGGTAGCTCTGGAGAGGAGAAAGCCGAGAGGGCAGGCCCCGGGGGAATCACGTCCACGGCCACACGGGCCGGCGCAGCCCTTCCGCCCCGCGCTGCTCCCGTCTGTCGCCAGTGCTGGCCGCAGCGCATTATTACTCACGGTACGAGTTTGAAGTGTCACAGCGCGTACCAAAAGTAATAATGGGCCGGCACCAGCGTTGCCGCCACTCCCGTCCTCGTGGCGCTGGAGTCACGCGCAGAGAAGAGGTGACGGTGCGCTGACCCCATTGTCTCCACGCTGATCATGGTGTCTCAGGGGCTTTGGAAGCCAGCTACTGGCCAGGCCGAAGTCCCACCAGCGAGGGGGCGGTCTCGCCCAGTAATCGGTTAAACCTCACCGCGAGCCATTAGCCCCATTTTACGGCCGAGGCACAGAGTGGGCGGGCGACTGGCCCAGGTCACAGGTCAGCATCGAACCCAGGAAGCCTGGCTTCCAGACCCCTGCTCTAGCTCCTAGAGACCTCCACTGCCTCACACCCTTTGGTTAAGGCTATGCAATTAACATCCAGCCAAGCAGTAAAATGCCCAGGGACTAGCTCCAGCCCACGCAGGGGTGGCTGTTACCTGATCGATTGAGGGCGGGGAAGGCAGAGGCCTCTGTCTCAGTGGGCGGTGCCGAAGCATGGCATGATTTCCCATCAGCGGAAAGCCTGTGCCCAGCCCGACAGGCACAGCCATAGCTCCCACGCGTGTTGACACAATGCTGGCTGCAGCCATGGCGCGGGCCAGCGCATTCATCCACATCTGAAAGTACAGAGGTTAAATTCACAGGGGCTCGGGTGAGCGCGGGCCATCAGGAAGCAGCCCTTGTGAAGACAGGATGAGCACAGAGCGTGGCAGATTGACACCACCAAACAAGACATGGGCCCGTCACAAAGAGCGTACAGGGGACAGCTAAGACTAGAGAGCAGTCAGCCATCCCTTGTGAGACGGCTTAATCCAGGCTACAAGTTGGGGAGACCTGTGCGGTGACAGCAGGCTGGATTAGTTAGAGAGCACCTCCCAGGGTCTGTCCATACCCAGGCTGCCCCAGTAAAGAATCTCTTTTGCTATCAATGCAGCCAGCTCGGGTCTCTCTTCTAGCAGGAGCTAAATTTCATGGCCCTAATTCGCCACTGTGTTACTCCATTTTTACGCCACTGATGCTGCACCAGGTAAAACGGGAGTAGCCCCGTGACGCATCAGGCCCAGTACGTCTAAAAAGGGCAAAAACAAAGCCCCTGATCTGAACGCTCCCTAATTCTGGAGCTGGATCCCACTTCCCCCTAATCGGGTGAGCACTGTTCACCACTGGCTCTGGCCACGCACCAGCCCATCCCTGGTGAGGTGCTATTAGCCTTTCACGTGCATGTGTGTGAAGCCCAACAGCCTTGCCTCACACGGGGGCAGTTATTAAAGCCGTGCCCACAAAGCGAAATGAACATGACAGCTCCCCCCACGTGCCTGAGCAAGTCTGTTCTAGGCACCAGGAAAATCTCTTGAGCTGGGCTCCAAGCTGTCACTACAGCCTGCCAGTGAGTCGTGCCTACTCCACACACATGCTTTGGACTTACAAATGCGCCAGATCCTCAGCTGGGGGACGTTCGTGCCGCTTCACCGGCTTCAAGAGAGCTGATTTACACCTGTCAGGCCTCTGCCTCCAACCATGAACTGGACTTACTGGGCCTCTGATTTAGCCTGGGACGGGTTTTTACGCCATTTGAATCCACAGTTACTCCTGCGTTACACTGTGGTAAGCGAGAGGAGACCCGGCTCCACTGCGGAGTGGGCTGCAAAATCGCCGCCTGCACCACGAATAGATTTTATTGAGCTGCGCTGTACCTAGAACGGCGGCAACACCTTGCAGGCCTCCGGAGGCGTAACTCAGCAGCGCTCACTTGCCGTTCCCCGGAGCCAGGCCGATTCGCAGCAATTGTGGGACTAGCTCACGATTCTGGTGGGTCTCTGCTAAGGCTGAGCGACTCCCACCCACATGAGACAGGGCCTGGCACACAGCTTGCCCGAGCGGTGCCCATGGAAAGGCTGTGACAGGACTGAATTCCTGGGCTGGGGCTGGGCAGGCCTGTGCCTGCTCCAGGTGTGTACCATGAAGCCCCCCCAAAATGAGGCTTCTCGAATAAAGTGAGCAGGAAAGGCCATTTAGGGAGAGATTCTCAAGTGGTGTAAAGCAGCCGAGCGCCCCCCCCCATCACGGGCGTGTCACCCATTTACCCCAGCTGAGGCTCTGGCCTGTTTGCTTTTCAATGGCATCCAGCCGCAGCACTTGCAGAAGGGGGAGGGAATGGAGGGAAGGCCTCCAGCGCATCTCCCACAGCTAGCACCCCCCCACACACCCCCAATCCACCAAGCAGCCCGAATGCCTTACCCCAATCTGCCAGCTACAAGCTAGCTTCTGCCTCCCTCTGCTGGGTCAACAGTGTTACGCCATCCAAGCCCTCCCTGCTGGTCTGTGGGAGCTGTGGGCACGAAACAGCGCTTCCCCTCCCCACGCTGCCCCCAGACCTTTGCTGTCAGCGAGAAGTCCAGTGACCTGCCCAAAGTCACCCAGTGCCAGAGCCCAGATCCGCGAGCCAGTCCTATCATCCCTCCCCCAGCGCTGCCCATGATCGACAATGCCCACGCCCCTGGGAAGGCAGCCCTTGTTCTAAATGACGGGGCTCACCCATGAGGAAGCAGGGAGCGTCTTTTGCACAAGCACCTGGCCTGACCATTGGTAAAGGAACAAGGGCTAGGGCAGCACTAAGCTGCTGAAGATGCCTGATGGCCCATTACATGCGTCGGGTCCAGTGCTGATGCCTCGCAGAGGGGCTGACCAAAAGCATGGAATGGAGGCACCATGCAGCTGGTGTCACGGGTGGGGTAAGCGTGCTGGGTCCACCTTTGCAGGCAGGTCCGTGTAAAGACTCTCTGGCAGCTAACAGAGCATGGAGTTACTCTCTCAGCCCACAGCCTGGGACGTTGGTGGTGCATGGCTCAGGTTCACTCCCTGCTGAGAGCCAACAGAGGAAACCATGAGGCCTGGGTGCGCTTCACAGTGCCACTGGCCTATCCAGGAGATTCTTGGCAAACCACAGCAAATCACCGTCTACGGGTCACCTGCTATATTCCGCTGCCCCCCCTGCCCCGCTCCCATCGCCCCGGCAAAGGGAATCCCAGGGAAGATACAGAAATACAAAACAGGGAAACCAGAGCTGTTACCTGTCTGGCAGGATTTCCCCCTCCAGCCTGGGGGACAGGTGCATCTGTCTGGGGCTGAGCAGCTCCCTCCATTTTGACAGGGCACCCTGCAAATGGCTGTAAAACAGTAACGCACGGTCACCATGTTGCCGAGGCAAATGTCCGGGCCTCCGCCACATGCAGCTCCCACCGTTGCGGATTCCTGTTGTCGGGGAGATTTTATTACACACTTGCGAACTCCTGTCCATGCCTTTGTGCCACCAGCAGAAGTCAGGAGACTGTTAAAGGGGAGTGAAACCATGGGGCCGGATCCTCAGCGGCTGTCAATACCCATAGCTCAGTTAAGATCAGTGTCGCGCGGCCCCTTGCCACCAGCTGAGGACCCCACCCCGTGAATGCCACAGCCTCCATGTGAATCAGATCTGTATTACGCTCAGCACGTCCAGCGAGGCTGACGGGCGTTCTGCGTGAGACAAGCGGTAGAATACACCACCGTGACTCACAGAGGGCAAAGGCTGTGAACGCCCCGATCCCATGGGCCAGCAACGAGACGACGTGTGCAAATAGCTGCTCCCAGTGGATGTAAGAGGTTCGCAATCCGGCCCAGAGTTGGTCAGAGATCCCTGAGCAGATCAGAAAGGAGACGTCAGCCCCAGAAACTCAGTATAGGGTGACCAGATGTCCCGCTTTTATAGGGACAGTCCTGATATTTGGGGCTTTTTCTTCTACCATCTCCTATTACACACCCCCCCCCCCCGTCCCGATTTTTCACACTTGCTGTCTGGTCAGCCTAACTCAGTATTTTCATACAGCCTTCTAATAACTCCGGGAGCTCATCAAATGAAGCAACAGATCTAGAACGGTGTCTTGAATGGCACTGAGGTGATGCCTGGAAAGCCTTTCCACTTGTGCAATAAACAGTCTTTCATTTGTAGCTTAACCCATTCCAGCCCTGGAAAGAGGAAGACATCTTTAGAGTCTGCAAAGGAAGTGGGGTGGGGGGGGTGAAGAGGGGGCCTGCAGCAGCTCTCAATCAGTGACAGGCTCTGGGAAGCGTTAGTATATCGCAGTCTGGTTTGATCTAGTAAGAGATCAGCCTCTGATGTGCTTGGCATTCCCTTTGCGCTGTTCATCACTATTTCCCCTGAAAAGCAGAGCTGTTCCATTACCGCTGATTTATGCGGAAAGGGTTTATTAATTTCTCCTCTGGTATACGCCAAGCTAATAAAGCGATATATGCACAAGGCAAGCAAAGCAAGGCTATAAATGAATGGCTAATTGAAACCGATTTGTTCTCACAGGCGGATGTTGGAAGGAAAAGTGCCAGCCTAGTACAAGAGCGAATTACACTAATTTCAGACAGATCTGGTAACAAGGGCAGTGACTGGATAGGCTTTTGAGGCACACAGAGGTCGTGATCAGAGAGGCGCTGAGAGCCCTCGGCAGGGTGTTAACAGCCCCTGTCTGCACTGTATTTCCTTTCCACCAGCTGCACTGTGTTTCCTTCTCACCAGCATTCTGTACTAGGAGAGCCACGCCCATACTTTTCATTCAGAGATCTCAAAGCACAAACCCTTTTGCCAACATGGGGGTAGTAGGTACAATCCCTGTGTTACGGATGGGTGAGCTCAGGCTCCAAGAGGGTGTGATTGGCCCCTGCCAAGTCAATGGCAAAGTCAGGAACAAAATCCCCATCTCCGGACTCCCAGGTCGGTGCTCAAGCCAGGCTGTAGCTGTCCCTCTCAAGGCTATGGGACTGATTCTGCTCTTTTTTACACCAGTGTAGATCAGGCAGAAAGCCAACGACATCAATGAAAAAAGACAGGTGTAAAACCAGTGTAAGGGAGAGCAGGACCAAGGCACCAAAGGGGAGATGCTGCAATCTCATCACGATCCATATTCTTCTCTCTCTGCCACTCATTTACCTTTGCTGCATCCGACTGCATGGGCATTTGCCCGTCTCCATCCGGGGCAGCACATATACATGGGCTGGGAAAACCTCCTGTAGGCCAGGCGATAGGCAACCTTGTATGTGGTTCTGCAATAAGGTTCAGGAAAGGAGTTAGGGACTGAGCCCATATGGGGTGCGGAGAAAGCCGACGGCTTCACCCTGGGGAGAGTCACAATCCTTCCCCTGCCTTGCTCCTAGGGTTAGGGAGTAAACCAGGTCATCCCTTTGCCACTTACTTCCCCTGTTGTGCCAGCCTGGTTCTGCCGACTCCCTATCCCTCCCTGCCCACATGCTCCCAGGAGTAGGGGCCATGCCCGCACCCAAGATTCAAGTACTGCTGTCTTTCCCAACAGGGGTACCGGGGAATGGTCTTCCTCCCTTTAGTGTGCAGGGGTGATCGCTCCTTATACACCTCTGAACAAGCACCCCGGGGAGATGCTGTGTCTCTGGGCGAATCCTTGTCCTCAGCTTCCCCGGAGACTGTAATCCAACCCCGGAGCAGAGTGGCTATGCCAGATGCCACCTGCCTGTCTGCAGCGATGGTGCCCGTCATTCCCTGAAGCAGGCTGCTCTCCTCACCTGTACGAACTGCAGAGCCAGTGTCCCTGGCACGTTGTGAGGTAGGGCTGGTAGACAGGCTGCACGTGGGACTCCACATACGAAGCGGCTCTCTTCTGCATCTCTACAGAGCACACCCTGCGGCTAGACAGAAGGCATCGTGTCCCACACAAAGTGAAAACGACAGGCATAAAGCAACGGGGAATCAGGCCCGAAGGCAGGTGTAGGAATGCAGGTAAGGAATGTGCTCTGAAAACCCCTCCATGGGGCCAAATCCAGCTCCGTCTGTGCAACTGTGCCCTCTTACTCCATGGCTGCATTTGGCCCATGAGGGACCTGATTCTCAGCTAGTGTCAATGGCCCCATGCCTCCAATGGAGCTGTGCCAATTTCCATTAGCAGAGATTCTGGCCAAGAACCTCACAGAGGGTCAGTTAAGATGCAATTGCTAAGGCCCCTGTAATTCCTCATTTACTGGAGCAGAGTTATTGGGGTGCAGTTGGGAAGAGGAGCTGATAGGGGCTTCCAAAACTTAACACGAGTAAATCCCTTGAATATCAGCTCTATATCCTGCCCCACTGCAGCAGGCCTCACGCAACTGAGAGCGTATATTCTACACATATCTCGACGAGGTTCTACACCCGCAGGTTCGCTCCCTTCCCCCCTCAGAGCTGCAAGGCTACCTCTACAGTTTGCATCCAGGCACCCTGGCTGGCCATCTCCAATCTCCCTGAAAACAATGCCACTCATTCCAATGTCGGGAACAGGTATCCGCAGCGAACGGGCTGCTTGGTGACTGCCATGCAAGGTCTCAGAACAGAGGCCTACACAGGCTGCTGTAAAATTACCGTACAAAGGAGAGGAATCCAAATCCATTAGTGGGGGGAATCATTTTCCCCCGAACAGCAGATTAAAGGGGACATGTCAACGCTGTAAGAAAAATCATTTATTTTTTAGCTGGCCTTTGATTTGTTTTCGTTCCGAGACTGTGACAGCACTGAAAAACAACACCTAGGTGATGACAAAAATCAACAGCAAGGACCAGATTCTGTTCAGTGTGGTAAAATCCCTTCCACTAAGTAGCTCTAAATTTGCACCGGGGTTGCTGAGATCAGGATCTTCTCCCCCCCCCACACACACACACACACAATGTAAAAGGTTCATGAAATTCACATCCAAAGAGTTCTTGGTTAAAGATTTTTGCACCCTTTTGCCAGCTTGCGAGGTTCTGTTCAGCTGGATGTTGTCTGGCACAGATCTTAGCCTCTGGAGTAGAAGCCCATTAAGAAACCCGATTATTTGTGTCAGCTTCCCAGACAAATTAGAAACTTGAACTAAAGTGCTGAAAATTAACACTGATACCAGATGCCTTCCATTAACTCAGGATAACTCATTTCATCCTGCTGGATTAATGGTATGAAAGAGGCAGTTTTGCTGACATTATTATAAAGATCTATCTACTCTGGCTGTGTGTATGTGTATCAGCAGCCCGCCTTGTGTGTGTGTGCGCACACATGCATGTGCACAAGACAGAGAGATTCAGCTCGTGGACTTCCTTACTCCAGGACTGCAGAAGATTCAATACTGTAGCAATGGGCTGGGTCATTCACTGTAAAACCATACGAGACAGGTCAGAACTACAAAACTGGGGTCCAGATATCAATATTTCCAAAGTTAGTGGGAAATGAGTTAACTCGGGGAGGAGGGGAGTCAAATCCAGACTTCCCTAAATTTTAAGATGGCAGTCAGGGGGAAGTTTTGCTTTGGAGCTGGGATGCGGTTTTGACCCATTAGAGAGCTGAGGGCTCGTTGCCCAGCTTATATCCAAATCTGAATTTCCCCCCAGTTCAAAGTGTTTCGATCCAGGGGTTTGGTTCAAACCCATCTCTAATAACAATATTAATAGCAGTTATGCATGATCAGATAGGGGACATCAAATCCCATGCTTCAAGGCACAAACTGATTGACACGGTGGTCAGGAAGGAATTGTTCCACCATTTACAGCATTGCTGAGTTAGGGGTATGAGATGTTGCCCTAGTTTGATGCCTCTCATATTGGCTGCTCCTTGTGGCAGGATATTGAACGTGGTGACCCAGT
Source organism: Eretmochelys imbricata (assembly GCF_965152235.1). Lineage (NCBI taxonomy): Eukaryota > Metazoa > Chordata > Testudines > Cheloniidae > Eretmochelys > Eretmochelys imbricata. Next base: position 20,830,980 of record NC_135587.1, read on the forward strand.
CATTTGTGTGTGCGGGCATATATACATGTGTACGGGCTGGGGGGTGCATCTGGAATGTGTACGTGTGTGTGAATGCATGTGGGTGGGTGTGTTGGTAGTGTGTTTGCACTTATGCTTGAAGGGGGTGTTATGCATGCAGGAGTGTGCACTAAAGACACAATAAGAAATCTTTAGCTGTGTGTGCTCTATTCAGCTTTTTGTCTCCCCAAGTCAAGTGGCAAAGATACTCTCTTTGTATATGCTGCATGGACCTAGACCAATAAGCTTGAATGTATTTGGATGGCTTTCTGCTTTATGGACGCAGCAAACAAACACCACAAACGCTTGCTAACACCTACACTACCCCAAGAAGCATCTTCAAGGTTGTCTCTTGCCTGTCCCCACACCTAGAAAGAGGCTCATTCATGTGCAGCAGACTGGCTGAACTTGGCCTTTCATGTCTCCTTGAGCCTGGCCCCCTGAAAGGCCAATCCTTATTGTGGCTTGCAGAGAAGCCCAGCGGTATGCATGCGGCAAGCCAGACTTCTGAAGGATGGACAAAGAAGAGGCTTACCCTGACTGGGCAAAACGCTCAGTGCTGGTCACACCAAGGATTAAGACAAATCCCGTGAGGAGGCAGCTGATTCTCTGCATTTCCTGTCCTCTGCTGGCTCTTTCTTTCCTGCTGTGCGATATTGTGTGGCATGAAGGGGTGTCACTCTTCAGTGGAAAGCACTGGCTCTTACTGCATGTCTCTCTTCAGTGGGGAATCCTGGAACCAAAAGAATAATGACCTTACCAAGCAGCGTCCTTTCTGGGACGGTGACATTTCAATAGCCCCCTTTGGCCCTATCGAAAAAGACAGCACAGGGGAGCAAGGTGTTTTGCTGCTTTCACTCCAAGGGACTAGGAATTTCCCTGCTGTGCGCTAGCAAAGCAATGCGGGATATGCTCTTACAATGATGCAGTGGGAGCTAAGTAGGTTTTAAAAGTGAAGCAGCAAAAACAATAATTTCATGGTGTTGTTTCTGGCTTGGGACTCATGCGACCTGAGTTCAATACCCAGCTCAGCCAAAATCTCCCTGTGTGACCTGGGGCAAATCACTTTAGGTGCCCCATCTGGCACTGGGGATAAAAATATTTCCTTTGTCTCGTTAGACCCTAAGCATTTTGGGGCAGGGACTGGCATTTCTTATTTGCCTGTACAGCCTCTAGCACGGCCTCGTTGTTACTGCACGATTAGTAACATTAGGATAGCAGTCCCACTGATGGGTTCTAAAATAAACAAACATCACTAATGCCAGCCACCCACTGCTCACAAGTAACCCTACAACGACAACGGAGCATGTGCAGCCCAGTCCTCACGAGCGAGTCGCCCTGTAATAACAAACCAGTATGTCCGGCCAACGCTCACAACCAACCCTACAATAACAAAGCACCCATGCAGCCTGCAGCTCACAAGTCACTCTGCACTGACAACCCAGCATGTACAGCAGCCTTCCGATACCAAACCATTGTGCATGTACCAGCAAGGATAAGAAAAGAAGGTAAGAGAGCTGAGCCTGAAGAGTGTTCCATGTAAAAGTGCTTAAAAAATTAGAGAGGGTTATTGTTATTTCGCATCTGATTCACATTAAATACTTCTGGGTCAAAACTTCTGCTGGCATAAAAACCCACATCGCTCCAATGAAGCCAGTGAAATTACGCTGATCTACACCCTCTGAAAATCTGGCCTCACAAGTTTCTAAACCCACAGGTTTAAGAAGCTTTTCTTTTTCGAGGAATAGAGTAAATTGGCTTGTTGAGCTGTGGCATATTTCAGAATGATACTAGTGCCAGACAGGGAGGCCAGTACAAAGGTCTGCAATATATATGGCATCACAAAGCCGCACATGTCTCACTAAATGAAATAGTGAAATCAGGTCTCATTCCCTCTTAAACACAAGGGTCCTCTCCAGGGCTTTAGAAGGCTGAATCTTTTCTCTGCAAAGCCAATACTAACCAAGTTGGGAACAAAGAGGCATTGATTCTGCTTGCAGAAGGCAAATACATAAGGCAGCGTTCTAGCGGGTCAATAACGATATCTAATTTAAACAATCCATTGACCTCCAGGTGATGGAAGTTAAAGGGAGAAAAACAACAAATCAAATACATGACAATGAAAGAGGGTCAGCCTTTCTGACTGTACCCTTTGAAAAAAATCACTTTTATTGGGAGACACAAGCTTAATAAGAAACAACCCCATGGAAATGCGATATCACATTGATATAGTGAAAAGCTTGTTAAAGGGGAAATCAAGGCTGGAAATAGAGTTGGAATGATCCAGGCTCGTGTCATGGCACTTCTTTAGAAGAATTTCCAGCTCTCCAGCTGGTATAGCTCCACTGAAGCCCGGTGCAACGCCAGCTGAGCCTCTGGTTCAAAGCAGAGCAAGGTGGCCACATGGCTAATAATGGTGATGGGACACAAACCAACTCCTCATGGATTGGATCCTATGTCCAGAGGTACCGTGGAAGAGGTCAGAAGCAGCGAGGAAGGTCTGGAGCAGAGGGGGAAGTGAGGTCCAGAACAGAGGAGGAAGAGCTATAGAAAAGATAACACAGGCCCTCGCTTCAAACACTCTTGCTCAAGGTACGGCTGGATTAGGTCATCTACAGCCAATGAGGGGACCCATATTAGCAGGCAGGTTGTATCCTTGAAGAGGACAAATGCAGTGATGCCCAGGCACGGGATTGGGCCCCTAGAGAACATGAGGGAAACGGCCCACAGAAGCAATTGAGAAAGAGATGGATGGCTTGAAGCTGGTTAAAATCCTGAGCTCAGTTTCACCCCTGACAGTTCCGTGGACTAGATCCATGCATTTGAAGGCCAGAAAGGACTTTACAGTCACCTGGCCCCAAAACAGCACCGCAGACTCCATCAGAAGGCTGACGAGCAAACCTCCCTCTTCTTGTAAAGGCACAGAGGCTGCCATCACATCACCCTATTTGGTCTGATTAATCCTAAATAGTTTGTATTTAGGATCATTGATAGTGTTGGCTGCTTCCCATTAGCCCCATCGTGGCCGGGGGGGGGGGAAGGCACGTGCAGTGCCCTGGCTCTGTTTTCCGCTCCTCCAGGGCTCCTTAAACAATCACCATTCCAAAGAAAATTAAAACATTCCCCACCTGGGAGCTGAATGTATGTGTTCACTTTTTAAGCACATTCTGACCCAACCCCAGTACAGTTCAATGGCTTCCCAGGAACCAAACTTGCTCCCAACAGCAGCTTCTTCAAGCCAGCTGCAGCTCCTTCATCTTCTGTTGCCCAAGGAATCCCCCCACTTCACTGCAGCCCCCCGCTGCTCTTTATAGGGAATTACGTGATCTCATTCAGGTGGGGCTCATCCTGTATTCAGGGCTGGCTTAGCCCTAGGCTCTCCAGCCCATGGGGCAAGCCACCCCGTTACTGGTGCCAAATCACCACCAAGTTGTTTTGTTGCCCCTTTTGGGTGGGGGGAAGGAAAGAGGCCAAAAATCTTTTCCACCCTGGGTGACAAAACACCTGCTCAGATGCTGCACAGAGCTTGCGCTGGCTGTCTACGCCGAATTCACCCTCTAATTAGTAATTTGTGGTGCTGGCCTCCACAAGGAATCAAGCTTAGGTTCATTTACAGAAATAAGAACGTCAACCACCAATGGAAAGGAAAGAAAACTTTTTTGCACACCTCAGCGCACAGGGAGACATCTTAGAACGGCTTGGGTGGTCTGATGACCCTCCTAATTCCCTCCAACCCCACCTAGGCTAGAGCAGGGTGCAAATTCTCAGTGAAATCATAATCCTCCATGCCAATGGTATTTCTTCAACGAGACTGAATTCCGCGTTCGAAATCAAACCCCGAAGATCATCTCGACCGAACTCCACTGATGGAGGTAGGAGTTTTGCCTGCGTGGGGGTGGCAAAGAGGCCTGGGTCCAGAAGGACAATTTGTTTTGTTCTGTTTTTAAAAATCAAAGACTCTAAAACAGGATTGTTTTGCCCCTCACCCGTCAGACTGTATCTCCGCCTCCACAGTGTTTTAAAAGCAGGGTTGTTCAACGTCAGCTCAAGATCCAATCTTGATCAAATTAGAGCTGTTCTACACATTTTAATGCACATAGGAAGCCAGGACCCCTGAGAGCTGCAGAAGACGCCTAATGCTTGTTTGTCAAATTGTAATTTAGCGCTGTCTTTTCTCTGATCTCTTTTCTAAAATGATTGGCAGCGATAACAATGCTTTTCCTGTTTATGTCCCAGAAAAATCTGTGTGTGACGAGAACAAAACCCCAACACAATACATTTTTGCACACTCTCTCTAATCTCAACAGTGCCTCAAGTTTTATAATGTAAAGTACGTTGCTCTGTTCATATAAAGCTACTGTATGTAGCTCTATGCTCCTGAAATGCTAGGAAGCACCAAAGCCTTGTAATATGAGCGTCTGTAGCCAAATATGATTCCAGTGGTTGCATCTGACTTCTATCCAAAAATATACGCTAAAACTCCTGCCCTCAGAGCTGGTCCCTAAGCTACTGCGGGAGCCAACAGAAAACATTATCACATGTTGTGTGTCAGCTGTCCTACTTTCGCCAGCTCTGTAGCTGAAACCCAAGAACCGGCTAAAGTCTATTATTGAATCATTGTGTCGGGGACTATTTTCTAAGTGGCGCAGGAGGGTTCAGCCCCCCCAGCTCACATTCACCTCCGGGCGTGAAAACATTCCTGAAGGATCCATTCTGACATTCGTCATGTGGGACTTCTGGGAGTCATGTTCCCGTCACGGGAGTGCCCCGATCCTACCTGGAGATGTGTAATTCAAACTCTTCGGGACTTGAGCAAGAGACAGAGCAACTTTCTCAGGGACCCCCAAACTACTCACGGCAATTCTTCCTCCAGTCTGCCAGGACAGGCCCTGGGGCTCATTAGTATTCCACAGGCCTCTGCAGTAGGGTACTGCGCAGCTGAAATGTCATATTCAGTAAGCATATTAGGACAAGATCCTGCAGTCAGTGATGCTAAAGATAGAAGGGGTGGATGGGGATGGGGGGGTGTGGATAGGGATAGATAGATAGATAGATAGATAGATAGATAGATAGATAGATAGAGGGGGTGGATGGGGATAGATGGATGTGGTGGATGGGGATAGATAGATAGATAAGATTAGAAAGAAGGGGTGGATGGGGTTAGATAGATGGATAGACAGATAGATAGACAGACAAAAATTTCAGATGAGCCCCAGCTCAGATCCAAACTTTGACAAACTTTGGGGTGTCTGGTTAAGAATTTGAACAAATCTTTTTCTAAATTAACCATTTTTTTAAAATAGAGATGACTCTAACATCTGCCCTTGTGGCACACAGGGAAGACGTGTCTCCTTCTGCAAGCGCTACAGGATTCTGCTAAGATTGTCAACCCTGAAGGTCAGTCACCCACTTAAGACAACTGTCAACAGCCATCAACTTCCTGAACGAGGGAGTTGTCCATCTCGCTGCCTCCCCTCCTTTGGGCACTTCAGTCTCAGAGCCGCTAGAGGGGGCCCTTTCCTAAGGGTCAAACAGACCCCTGGAGCTATTCCGAGCTCCCCTGCAAAAGACAAGCCAACTGTTGCCGGCGTGGGCGCGCGCTGCGGACCCAGTGACCCAGGGTAACCCTGCTGGGGGGGACCCCCTGTTAGGGGCTCCATCAGGGCAGGCCAAGTCACCAGCTCAGTTTCCTTCCGGCTGATCCAGCCACGCGTCTGGGATGACTGGGTGCAGGGGCATCTGTGATGCCGGCGCAGGTCCTGATGCCGCTACCTTTGCATCTCTGCAAAACCACCCCACCACCACCACCACCACCACCTGGCCCCTATGCTCGCCCCTTTCGGGTCTGCTCCTGCCGCTTTGGGAACCCCTCCTGCCGAAGCGCGTCAAGATTTTGCAAATAACCCAGTGCATCCATTCCCTCCCAACCACCATCGCTGCCTTTTTGCAAGGAGGAGGCTTCCCCCACAACGTTAGACCCAGCAGACACAGCGCGTGCAAAGAAATCCGAATTGCAAAGCAAGCGGCGGGGGGGGGGGACGGACCTCAACGCACGTGAGTCGAAACTTTGCAGCCCCCTGGTCAGAGCGGTTTGCAAACCCGGGGCTCAGCCACGAAGTTACAATCTCCAATTTCCAGCCTACTTACTTTCCCTGCAGCTCCGAGGAAGGCGAATTTGCAGAGAGAGGGAGAGAGCGCGAACTCCCCGGAGCTCGCCTGCCCCACAGTAGCTGCGCACACGCAGGAGCCCCTGCCCCCAGCTTTTGCCTCCTTGTCGGACCAGCCCGCGGTCTGTAGCCCCTTTGCATGTCCTTCCCCCCGGGGCTGTGCCGCGTCCCTCGCCTCTTAATCCAATGAGCTCGTGGAAAGGATCAGAGCCGAGCCCTGCACCGCGGGAGTGAAACCCACAAAGCATTTCGGGGAGAAAACATGTTGCACCAAGGAAGACCCAGCCTCCCCTTCCCCCTGCGGCTGGAAACACCCCCTACCGGGGGGGTCCACCTGCAGCCTCTCCCGACCCCCCCAGGGGAGGGGGAAATCCTCCCTCGCCTTTGCACCTGCGCCTAATAGTCACCTCCGGGGTTACCTCTCTGGGTAGTCTCAGCAGGGGTCCGGAATCCGGATCGTGCCCTGGGGGTGACTGCTTACCCATCACAGCGGGGCAGGGCCGTGCAAAGAGGAGCAGGGTGAAGGGGGAATCCCAGCGGGGTGCGTGTTCCGCGGCTGCCCCCCCCCACGCGTGGTACCCTGGACTGGTTTCTAAAATCACCCCCTTCCCAGGGAAGCAACGTGCGCTCCGATCCGCTGCGGATTGCACAAGGGGGTGGCGAATGAGACTGAATTCTGGGCTCGTGAGCGCTTCCTGGCTCCTCTGTCAACGATCAGCCCTGTCTAGGGTCCCCTCAACACAGCTGCTAGCCAGCCTGCCAGTGCCAAGCTCTACAGCACACCCAGCCGCCTTGCACGGACACGGGCGTGAGGGTGGCTCGAGCATTAGGTCTCCAGCATGCCACGGAGTGTCCAAACCCAAACTGCTCACCTGCCTGTCGTGCTCGCTAGGGGGCGCCAAGCAAACCACCCATCTCAAAGCCAATCGCAATTTGAAAGCTCTGGGGGTTAGTTTCCCCCCCCGGTTCTGTTTCCTTGGGTGGGTTAAATTGCTCTCCATCCAACTCGACCGAGTTGCCTGGTGTGTAGACTGCTGCTTCCCCAGAGAGAAGAGTTCATCCCGTGGTGGAGTGGGGCTTTTTCGGGTTAACATGTTCCCCCGCAGAATGCAAAACTAAACCATGTGTTTGTCACATGTGTTCTCAATGCACTTTAGAGCAATGTTTGCCCCCTACTTCATGGAAATAGCAGGGCGGGGTGTTTTTGTTTGTTTTGTTTTGTGGGGGGGTGTTAATTCTGCCTTTTATTTCCAAGTGGTCCCAATTATGTCATTGTGATTAAAGGGTTGGGTTGCGAGTGTTTGTTTTTTTTTCAAACCTCTCTTTCCAGAGGTTGATAACTCAGTTCAGTGTAGGCTGAGAGTCAGTGCACAAGGGATTAGGCTCAGAAGCCAATCTGTTTCTCTTCGCAAAACTTTGGAAAACTCTTTCTAGCGGTTTTTGAGGTACCCAAAAGCAGCAGTGAAGGTCTGGATGTCTCAGGTGCATGACCGAGGAATGCCATTATTAATCGGAGTGGCTTGTACACTAAGAATGAGTTAAAGGGAATTTGAATTCTGGTCTGAGAGTCAGTGAAATAGCCTTCAGAACTCTCCAAATTACCAACACATCTCAGGGTACGTCTACAGGACAGCCAGGGCTGCGGCCACCCGCGGTGCTGACAGTGTGCCGCTCTAGTGCCCTAGTGTCGGAAGGGCTTGTTCCACCTACACGGTTGATCCATCTCTACGAGACGTAGTAACTAAGTCGACGCTAGAATTCTTCCTTCAACTTAGTCTACAAAGAGTCAACTTAACAGTGTCGCACAAGGCGCGACATTTCTCACAGCCCTGAGCCAGGTAGCTAGGTCGATCTAATTTTTACCTATAAATCTGACCTAACAAATCCTATGACACTCCAAGAACCAGGCATCAAAGCTCAAGGGCAGAGGGCCCAGTTCTAGTGAAGACAGGGGTGCTCAGCAGTTCGCAGGATCAGCTCCTTACACATGACGTTACACAACAGAATAAGATAAAAGCCTAAATGCTACCGCCCAAATGTGTCCCTGGTGCATTTTCATTTCCTCTAACCCAGTTTCACTACAAGGAACACATCAAGCCTAATGGCCCAGCTGTCCACAGACTTCCTCACTTTGCATGTTATTTTGTTAGACGTGTTGGTCAATTATCAAAGACAATTGTTCAGTCCCTTTGTGCAAACCAGGATTTGCTTTGTTTCTATCTTTCCTCATAAGGAATTAGAGCAAAGTCCCGCTATTGTTCCTAAAACAACTTAGCGCAGTCTCCTGCCACCTGGCCGTCCACAGAATTTCCCGCAAAGCCAGCAGGAGCCTGGTGTGTGAAGCAAGGTCAGGATATGGTCCACATGGGAATATTTGTTACCCTCTGGCTTGGGTTGGGGTTTTTTTTTTAGCACATGGACATTTAGGGGAAATAGACAACAGCAGCTCAGAAATTGCTGGCACGTCTACTGTCTGGGAGTTGTGCAGGCTGCTGATTTAAGCCCAGCTGCCCCCTGCCCACAGTCACACCAGCTGAAGGTTGGAGCTAGAGGCTGATTCTCCGCTGCTGTGCATTCATTGACACCCGTGCCAAGTGAGCGTGAAACACAACGAGCCAGATCCTCAGCTGGCGCCCTCGCTCCATCAGCCGAGGCACTCGCCCCGCCGTTGTGGCTTGAGAGCACGTTATCCCCCCTTTGGCCTGGTGTAAATGACAAGGAGCAGGGGCGTGGAGAATGAGGTGCCCTGCGTGTGATGGGACGGAGCGAGCACATGAGAGGAGTCCGGATCCCCACAGGCAAAGGTGATAACCGGCCCCACCAAAGGAAAAGGTGATTGGCTCTGATTGAAAAGGCAGCTCCCCTTTGTGTAGCATCTTGCATTATGTAAGCACGAAACGGGAATTGTTTTATTCCTCCGTCTGGATCCATCTACCCCTGGGGAATTATTTAAACTCATTTAATCTCGTAAACTCAACGCACAGACAGCCCTTCCCGAGAGCCTCACAGGGACAGTAATAACCTTAATGCACAGTCTATTATTGCAGCTCGACTGCCTGGGGGAAATGAACAGTGCCCGCTATGGAACTCTGCTTCCAAAGATATTTCTATTAGCCAAGTGAAAAGCTTGTCCATAAAGGTGTTGGATTTCATTTCACTGCTGTGTCACTCACCTGATCTGTTGAAATCAGTCATTTGTCATGAACGGAGGATGCTTCCTTTAAACGGCACCATGATTTCTTACTGTCGGAACAAATAAAACCACGGTTATGCACGGCCATTCTCCTGACGTATGATTTCCTTGATTCAGATCTTGATCATTCTGGGCCTGCTTTTGGATTCCTTGTGCACCCAGCTCTCCCTCCGGACTATCTGGGTGGGGCAGCAGGAGTACAGGATCAGGCCCAATCTCAATGCACACTTTTAGCGAATATTTATAATGGAACCACACTACAAAAATGCAACCATGTGTTGGTGGCGAAGGGATGGAAAGAAGTGACTGGCGCTGTTGTAGGACAGCGTCCGTCCTTGGGATGGTACATTTTCTTTCTGTGCAACGCAAGTCCTGGAGGACACATTTTCTCTGTGGGGTTTGCATGAGCAGGATCCTTTACACTGGTAGAAATTGGGGGTATCCCCACCAAAGTCAGTGGAGTGCCACTGGTTTAAACCTGGCACCAGAGGAAAATCAGGTCCTGTGTGACTTTAGATTGTCCCAAAGTCCAGTTATAAAATAGGCAGGAAAATGAACATGTTGATTCAAAAGAACTCCAGGTGGGACCATTTAACTCAGAGCTGGTATTCATCCCCCAAGCACTATGTTATGCTGTATCCAAGTCATTCCAAAGCAATGTGTGAGGCTGAATTAGGTGCTTAATTCCCATCTTCCTTAAGCTCGTTTGAAAATCCCAGTTTTAAAGCATCAGTACACAGCCCCAAGCAGTGTGTTATCCCATCCCCAGGGCTCGTCTGCATGGAGGAATAGCCCGGAATAGCCATTCTACACTAGCTCTCCATGTGTATGCCCTTATTCTGCACTGCCTTTGGGCAGTTTAGCGTAATCCCCTTTGGAAACAAAAAGCCCTCCCCTCCCACTCCCCCCCGAGTGGAATAAGAGCACACCCTAGTTTATTTCACAATAGCTTCCCCATGCAGCATGTTATGCCATTCTCAGTGGCCCACCCCTAGGAATATGCTATGTCATCTGCAAAGCCAGTGTTATCCCACCCCTAATACTCATCCTTGAGCAATGTTATACATACTGAGTGCCCATCCCTAAACACTATGTTATACCAGCCACAGTACTTTCAGACATGTGTTCGAAATCTGCCAACAAACACAGAAACACAACTCCATGGACAAATATTTCAGTTGTCTTTGAATTCCTAGGGCGTATAATGCTCTATCAACATGCACAATGAATCCTCATCTCATCCCTTGGAGGGAGGTCAGCGATATTATCCCTGCTCTACTGATGGGGAAATGGAGGCAGAGCGGTTATGTGTCTCACCAAAGGCCACAGGAAAAGTTAGTGTCAGAGCTAGGCATAGAATTCAGGAATTGCTGGTGCCCTGGCCTGTGCTCAACCCACTACACTACACCACTCTTTGCCAAACTGCATCTGAATTTAAGGTGAAACATTTGACTGGAAAATTTGGGGCCCAATCCTGTAAGGTTCCAAGCACCCTCAGCCTCAAGTCAATGAGTAGCAGGTGCTCAGCTTTGCAGGATTATTCCTTAGTTATGTAACAGAAGTGTAAAATCATACTCAGATACCAATGTGTGAATGAGGGTGGATTAATTGACACCTAACTGCATTCACGGCACACAGCGTTTAGCTTCACATCTAATAACAACACACTAGGTAGGAATAAATACACCATAATTCAAGCTCTCTGTTATCTTATTGCTTAATTATTTCTGAAGTGCATTGCAGCAATTTATAATTTTGCAATTATTTTAATTGCTAAAATGTTTGAATTTTTGCTCCTTTTTCTAGGACAAATCTTGAATCAGGCAAACTCTCACTGACATCAGTGTCACCTAGGGAAGGACTGAAGATAAACTGATAAAAGTCTATTTGATCCCCTGTCTGTGGAGAAGCATTCAGTGCCCAGGACTGTAATATTCACTTCACCAGGCCAACGCCCAGATCTTCAAAGTTATTTAAATACCACTGAGTATCTGGGCACAGATCCTCAACTGGTGTAAACTGGGATCTCTCCCATAATTTAAATGGAGCTGTGGTAATTTACACCACTGAAAATCTGTCCTATTGCTCTGTTAATGCTATAGAATTTCTGAAAAGAATGTTCATGTCTTTTAGTTCTTGAGTTTAAGTCTATCTGAATTTGATACCATCCCTAAACTGATAGTCTGGATGATTCACCCACGGTGCACCCCGTCAGACATTAAAAGTGGACTCCTGCTATGTCTAATATTATTGTTTGGCTCAAGACCAAGAAGGAAACGTTCCTGCATCATCTCTTCTTATTTGTAAAAAAGTTGAAATCTGTCTGCCAATGCAGAGTCTTAGAACGGCAACGCTGCTTTCCCCACAGACTAAAATGTTAATTATTCCACACTCCAAATGCTTTACAGCATCAGTTCTAAATTAAAAGCCAGGTTAAATTTTAAGGGTAAAATTCTTCTATCACACCCTCATCCTCATGTCACCTGCAGTGCAGATTCTTCCAGCATGTGCTGCAATATGCTAGGCACACTGCTTCACATAAACCCACTGACGTCAGCAGAGCTGACATGAGATCCTAGGCGCTGAAGGCTGAGTGTGGGATAAAGATAGGATCCTGGATCCCTTGCACACCCAGTTCCCAGTGACATCAGAGTTTTGGGTGTGCAGCAAATGCTGCAGTAGGGCCCTGAGGGAGGACTACAGGCTTTGGCTCTAGGTCCACAAGGGACTTGTGGCTCTGAAAGAAAATGGTGCCCTGTATATATGAAAAATGGATAGGAATGACTAACAGAGGGGACACAATAGGAGACGCAGTACTAAAGCCCTGATTCAGGAAACTATCCCTATTCAGGAAGGCATGAACATAAGAGAATACGAACAGCCACACTGGAGTCAGACCGATGGTCCATGTAGCCCAGTGTCCTGTCTTCTGACAGTGGCCAGTGCCAGGTCTTTCAGAGGGAATGAACAGAACACGGCAATTTATCAAATGATCCATCCCTGATCATCTAGTCCCAACAAAGTCAATGGGACTTAAACATGTGCTTAAGTGCTTTCCTGAACTGTGGCCTTAGAGGCAGTAAAGGGCAGGATAGATAGATAGATAGATAGATAGATAGATAGATAGATAGATAGATAGATAGATAGATAGATAGATAAGCAAATTCTTAAAACATATTTGCAACAATTTTGCTACAAAATCAGGACTGACCCAGTAGCTGTTCTACACAATGACCTCTCCTGGACTGCAGTGGGGGGTTTGCATGCAGCATAGCTCCAGGAACAGATACCTAAAGTAACAAATGATTCTTTAGTGCTTCTTTTTTAAGATACCAAGCATTTCATTTTTTTAGGGAAAACCTTTCCAATTGGAATGCTTGGAAGACTTTTAAAGGGGTCTTTTAAATTAAGGAAACAGAGGAGCAACCCCTATTTCACAAAGTTTGCTAAGAAAAAAGACTGCCCACCATTCTGTTCTCTACTGCACTTGCTGTGGACCAGACTCTGATCTCAGTTACACGGTGTAAATCTAGAGTAGCTCCACTGAAGTCAGTGCAACTTAAAGCAAGTGAAATTGAGATAAGAACCTGGCCCATAGCCTTTAGCCTGTGAGCTCACCTATCGCCCGGTGCTGAGGGCACCTCTGATGCAAAGTCAACAGTCATTATTCAGGCAAATAGGTAAATGTTTTGCTGGTGTAAAGACAAACACTGAGTGAGGACCTCAGGACTGGCCTCTTATAATTAAATACTATGGCAATAATTCACTGCAGTCTAATTTTCTCCACCATAAAGAAAATGTATGAGCAACATTAATATTATTATTTAGCCAGGTTTTTTATATATTATTACTTATGCTTGCATATTATTTGCACAACATTTAGATGAGACAGTGATGGTCACTGTATAAAAGTCAAGAGAGAGAAACTTACAAAACACGGGTCTCTATTGCACCTGGATCAATCAAGAGTCACGCCATTAACTTCAGTGGAATTACACTAGTGTAAAATGGGCATAAGTCAGGAGAGAAATCAGCCCCCATGTTTTTTCCTGTACATTCACCCAGCAAATTACTCCCTAAGGAAATATACTGCCCTCAATCCATTGTGGGAATCAAGCTGAGTTTTGCATGCATGGATTAAATTGGTCCTTAAATCACACCTCTGCCAACAAATAGTTGCTTCAAGAAGAAATCATTTTAAAATAGATCATTTTTCTCTTATGATCCTTTGATTCTAAGAGACCGTTTCTGGTTCGAAAGTGATTGCACATAAGCATGGACCAAAGTAGAGCTTTTCTAGCTTATTGGCTTTACAAGAAGCAGACCAGCGAGGAATACTGGAATTCCCATTACTGTTGGGTGGGTATTGTAGTGGGAGAGGAGGGCAGAGAGAGATTGAATATGGGAACATTTTAATTTCTCCAGTTTGTTTTTTCTGCCATCCGTTCTCTCCCCTCCCTTCATTCCCTTTTTTTTTGTTCTTTTGTGTCTATTTTGAAGGCACACATTAAATCTCCCCCCTTATGCTCCGAATTGACTTACTGTCACATTGCCCATGTATATTGATTGAGACTTAGATTTATTTTGCTGCAATTTGTAAATCTACTGCCCCTCCACAAAATCCATATTATAAAGAAATATGTCAAAATGAGCAAGCTTCGAGATTCAATTTCTCTTCATTAGCTGTGGGGGAACCCACTGGAGTTGGGTCTCAGATATTACTGAGGGGTGCAAATTCAGATACCAGAATTAGACTGTGGGTCACAGGGAACAATGTTTAAAAAGTCAAACAAATATACACTCTAGTTACAGTCAGCGTTTTCTTACCCCACTGCTAATTCCGTTGTGATCCACAGTAGATCCAGATTTAATGATGGGGGACGGGGTCTGAGTCCAGCCACTACATCTGTGTCGCTGACTCATGCAATCAGCTTCCCAGGGCCAATGAAGAGAGTGTCAGAAGCTTGCCCATCAGCTCATCACCTACAATTCCTTGTTCTTTTATTCTTTGCTTAGTGAATTAATCCAATTACCATGACAAAATCGTCTTTTCACTCAGAAAAAAATGCCCAATGAAAAAGCATTCCCTAACATTTTATTTCTGTATATCTTCTATCTCCAGTGCCAGCCACCTTTTGAGTATCACAATAACTGACACCCAAAGTACCCTCCAAACTAAGGACAAAAGACAGACCGCCCACCCACATTGTGTTCTGCCCTGGATTGCGGGCAGTATATGGCTACACACACACTGTAGAGATGTAACATCACCTACCCCTGAAATGCAGCCCCCTCTGGGGTGAAATGTGACAGCTCTTTAACAGCACACAGAACTCCTCAGGTCAGTTCAGGGAATCAGGGCAGAAAGTATGGAAATCACCCAGCTATATAGCAGTAACTTCAGACGATCTTTGACTTCTTGCTTGCCAGAATCAGATAATTCTCAGCAAATAGAAGCACACTAAATATCCAGGATATGCTGCCCCTATTTGAGATTTCTGGGACGTTCCCAGCCCCTGGGGATCATTCTGCACTGTATTTTGCCTAATGACTTTTTTAGCATTGGTAATCGAAAACAACTAGATCTGATTAGTAATAAGCTTTGCATTAGAGCTCTTTGAATCATTGTTATGCGGGTGATGAGGGAGGAGAAAGTGGTGCATATTTGCACTGTAGAGCTATGGACCAACATGCATGTATCATATGCAGTACCAATAGCAATCTTAATCATTGTACCAATATGGGGCAGAGGGGAAAGTGAAAAAAAGTAACTTTATGGAAACCAATGAGCTCTACCTGTATAATTCTTGTCACTGTCTCTGTTTGCTCCCACAGCCTTAAAACCCAGACTTTGACCTGTACATGGACAGTACATAAATTAAACTTATATTTGACCTCCATCACTCCTCTTTTCAAGACAAACAGCTTGAGAGATGGTGAAGTGAAATTAAAAATTTGCATGAAGGGCTGGATTCTGCCCTCAGCAATGCTGAAGACAAAGGAATTCCTCCGGATTTACCCCAGTGTAACGGAGAGCGGAGTTGGCCCTATGTGAGCACACTGGGCTCATCTCAAAAGAAGCCAATAGTTGCTTTAAAAAACTGCTTTGCTGTAAGGATCATTACTTTTTTTATTTATTGAGCCAGACCCTGAGGTTCTCAGTTCCTTTCTCTGGTCTCATGTTCTCTGATGTTCAAAGCCGTGTTGAAGCCACTGGAGAGAGACCTCAGGAACTGGCCTGTTGCTACTGGGATAAAGTAGGCTCTGATTGGCATCTCTTTTAACCCTCATGTGCTGGCTTTCCTACCCATCCCCAGCACCTGCAGCCCTTGGGCACTATGCCCACTCTGGCATACAGTACCTGCTACGTCCTCTCCTCCTCTCTGTGCCCCTCTGCAGCGGCCATGGGAAATGGGCCACCTTCTTCTGCTCCAAACAACTCTCCACAACCCAGCCTCCACCTCCTCTGCTGTTTGCCGCTGCTGCATGGCCAAAGCCTCTCCTCCCCAGCTGGCTGCATCTGCTCCTCTCCTGTGCCTCCCTGGCGTGGCTGGTCACTGGTGCTGCAGGCAGGCAGGAGGTCCCTTTAGAGGTGGAAGGGAGGCTTTTTATGCTTTTCTTCCTGTATAAATCAGGATTGGAATGGACAATCCCAGACAGGACTTCCTGTGTGTGTTGCTCGCTGATAACGAGCTCAGAGAACAGAACAAACACAGCGGACAGCTCACAGCAGGCCGAGAGAAGGACAGGGCCTAGGGACAAGGCAGAGCTAGCAGCCCTCGTGGGCTCCCCCGTGACACCCCAGTCATAGCGAGGGGGGGGCTAAGAGCCTCTCTAGGCCACTTCCAAGCCGTGTGGTGCTGGGACCCACAGACTGACAGAACACGGACAGCCCCAAGTGGCTGCACTGAGAGCCCCTCTCTGGAGCTCCCCAAGCTACTCTGAGGGTTACCCTCAGACCGGGCAGATAGATGGGGGGAGCTTTTCAGAGACACTGGCATGTCTTAGCTTTTAGCAACGAGCCTGGCTGCCCCTCCGGCTCTGTGTTAAACCCAGACCCGCTGCCTAAAAAACAAGGTCCCGTCACACGGCTTTGGGATTGGCGCTGGGGGGAGAGCTGGGCACCACTTGTGCGCCGAGTGGAACTGACCCCCCCGCCCTCCATCCCGGAGCACACCCCGATGCTTTCCATGGACATTCTGGCTGCACTCAGGCCAAGATCAAGTGGGACTCTTTCTAGAAGTGTTAAACCCCGCCCGGAACACAGCATCCCTTTCACTCCCACCGCACTGAGATATTTAAACACACGGGCTCTCAAGTGGCTGATGGGTGAAGAAAACCTACCCACCCCTAAATACCTGGTGAGCCAGAAAACCCTGGCCAAGCCACAACTGCGTTGGACAGAAGATAATGAGCCTTTCCTATCTCCTTCATCAGTTGGAACTCATCCCAGGGCAGCAGTGACTGAAAGCCAGTAGCATCTGCTGGCTGTCCAGCAGCCTACACAAAATGAGTCTCAGTCAAGTTCCCAAGGGGGAGGCATGCATGTCCCCAGCTGGTGGCCTGCTGGAAGTCAATGCTCTCACATGGCCTCTCCAGGTTTAGTTCAGGGCACGCTGGTGGGAGAAGCTTGCACAGTCTATGCTGTACCTGGATTTGGATTAATATCTAATTATATCTATTATTAATTACTGCATCTATTCATATCTAAGTATGGAATTATACATCACAATCATTAAGGGATTTTTTAAAATTCTCACAATAACCCCTGCAAGGTAGAGACGTGTTAATCCCATTTTACAGATGGGGAACTGAGCTACAGGGTAGAATAACAGGTTTCAGAGTAGCAGCCATGTTAGTCTGTATTCGCATAAAGAAAAGGAGGCCTTGTGGCACCTTAGAGACTAACCAATTTATTTGAGCATAAGCTTTCGTGAGCTACAGCTCACTTCATCGGATGCATTCCTGAAGTGAGCTGTAGCTCACGAAAGCTTATGCTTAAATAAATTGGTTAGTCTCTAAGGTGCCACAAGTCCTCCTGTTCTTTTAGGGTAGAGTAAGTGACTTGTCCCAGATCACACAGGAAGTCTATAGTCAAGCTGGGAACTGAACCTCACAGGTCATCCTTCCTCCCTTAGCATTTAGTCTAGAGATCGCCATCTGGCACTTTAGCATCCGCTCTACATTCATTGGGAAACAGAAGAAGAAAACATTGGGATGCATAATATTACAGCCCATCAGAACATGGGAATTTTGTCCCCAGGCCAACCCACCGATATTTTCATCCATAGTTTGTCAGGATTTCAAAATTCTCCACAATCAAAGTTTAACTACCACGGCTGCTACAACTGCCAGCCGTAGCCGGTCAAAGATTGGGGGCGGGGTAGAAATTCACGTATTTTCCCCTTTTTAAAAACATTGACATTCACAGTTTGGATTAAAAGAAATGACGTTTTGAAAACCATGCTATGCCTTGTAAGATATTTGAAACTGTTGCTCATTTTACCTAATCCACCTGCAAGGAAAGAATCCGAAAACACAGCACATGTCTTTACAGCTGCGCTGCCTCCCTTTCTCTGTGCTGGTAGGGGTGAGATCTTCACTTACACCTGTGCTCATTTACACCTTGATTCAGTCACACACATAAGCATGTCCAGACACCCCCATTCAGCGCAGCATTTACTCATGTGAACAGGCTCATTGAAATCACAGCAACTATGCGCATGTCTAAAGTTAGGTGCATACTTCAGTGTTTTAAGGCCTTGAGATAGCAAAACACTTTAGCATGTGCTTAACTTTAAGCACACAAGTGACCCCATCCCTATTTGGCAAAGCACTTAAGCGTGAACTTAACCTTAGCTGAATCAGCTGACTGTTTATTTCCCGGATTTACTTATTTTCCTTAGTGGGAGCCTTTTCAATGTTATTTTTACTACCATCATTTTAATTTGATATTTTTAAAAATATGTCATTTCAAACTGTGTACAATTCATTATTATTATTATTAGCATTGTTTTCCAAAGCATTTATCTGTCACCCATCACCATGGTATCTGGGTGCCTATTGGGTAGTGCATTTTGTCCTGAATAGTGTATTTAGGGCCTTTTCCAAAGTCCATTGAAATCCCTGGAATGACTTCCATTGACCTGCGTGGCCTTTGGATCAGGCTAAGGCAGATGCATTATACACTGAAAGCAATACAGAATTGTAACTAACCAGAGCTAGGAGGACAGCATAATGTCAGATCAGAGACCCCACACACTGGGAAGTTCAGATCCAGAGTTCATCTAATGCTCTATAACGTGCAGTCATGGATTCAGTTCTGCAAGGTGCTGAGTACTCATGTGAAGTGCTGAGCAATCTCATGTCCCAAGATCCCCAGGTCACCAAACTCAAACCCTGTCGTCCTCCCCCACCCCCGGAGTTTTGGGAAAGATTCGATCCAGACTCAGCTCCAGCAACTACCTCTAGCTCTAACCCATCCTTTCCCATGTCTTCTCGCTTACTCATAGCAATAGGTCACAGTCCATTGTTGAGAGCCTATCAGCCACCCACCCAGCAACAGATCACAGGGAGACAAGTGGAGAACTCTTTTTCTGACCTCTTCGTTCAAGCCAGCGGGAATGAAAATGTGATGTGTGGAAAACATTTCCTGTTTACTGAAATGTACCGTTCACGTTAACTGGTGAGGCAGGAAATGGTCACAAGAGGCCACAACATTGTGTATTTTTAAATTTGAAATAATGACACTTCATCTCCAAGAGATTTGTTATCCTTTTGTGGAGGTCAGGACTTTTGGTAAAAACGGTCTGGGGGGGATGTATGTGCGTGTGGGTGTGTACACATTCAAAGTGCGATATTGACTTGTAGCTAGTCCTGCAATCCGTGTGTGTGTGTCTCTGTGGGTGCATTCGAAGTGGTGGGTGGGTGTGTACATTCACAGTGCTGTATTGACTGGAGCTACTCGGGACCGCAGTCCGCGTGTGTGTACAGTGCCGGGCTGAGCTGCTGCTTGGGAGGTGCTCCTTGGTTTGAAGGGAGGCGCATGCTATACCTGCAAGAAGGGGCAGCCCGGTGCAAGCTGAGCGAATGGCAGGGCAGAGAAGGTCCCCTGTTGGAGGTGCTCAGGCTAGGGCACTTGTGGGAAATAATGAGTGCTGAAGAAAATGAAGACAACAAAGAAGCAGGGCTTCCTAGCCCATGGGAAGGACAATGAGCAAAATGCTGTGGGCCAAACTCTGCCATTTCATCTGTCTTGAGCAGGGCGTACGGCGCTTAGAAGATAAACCTTTAGGATCATTTAGCCTGCTCTCCTCAGGCACCCCACCCCTTGTTTGGGCAGTTTGGCCCCCGGGGCACATTCAGGGGCAGTCCTTACACCCTGCACCCAAAGGTTTCCATGTGGCCCTCTAGGAAGTCCACTAGGCATTGGCATGGCGATCAAATCTATCAGCTCAGCACTCATATACTACGCTGATCGGCACGACAGAAAAACCCTAAAAGAGAGAGAGAGAGAGAGAGAAGCCAGGACATTTGTTTTCCTTGCCCCTCTGGATGTGTTCTATCTCAGCGACATTCCACGGTCCTGATCCTTTGTCTCTGGTGGCAGTTGACGTAGAAGAACCACTAGCTAATTTGTTCTGTTATTGTCCCACTACAGGAGATCCATTTGCTCATAAATCTTTATTCCCCCTAACTCCAAAGTCTCATCTCTTTTTCAGAGAAGCTGAATTCTGCCTGGTTTGAACTTTTAGTTTTTGGAAACTATGGGCACAAATGCAGCTGGTCCCCAGTAGGATATCCTTGCCGCAATATTCTGTTTGCTCGCATTTTAATCAACAACCTGAATGATTTTCTGGGAGAATATTATTCCATGAAAAGGTGTGACATTTTAATTAACGTCTGCAATGTCGTATTAAAAGAAGCAGGGAGCAAACTAAAGCAGATGGCAAAAGCACCATTGCATGCCATGGAGCTTTAATTTACAAGATTTCCACTCTTGCAACTCCTTTTATGCCACTTGTCCTTGCTCCTCTCACATTTGTTTTAGGCACCTGTGTAGGGCCACATCCTCAATTGGTGTAAATCAGAATAGTTCCATTCGCTTCAGTAGCGCTATGCTGACTTACACCAGCTGAGGATCTGGCTTCTGATTCTTTAGCATTGAGCTTTGCTACGTTTACAGAAACCTTGCCAGTGAATTAAACAGTAGCTAGGGTGCAATGTAAATCCTTTGCAGGCTTCTATGGCAACACGTTGAATTTGGGAGGATTAGCTAGTGATTGGGCTTGGGCCTTGGTTTCCTGCGTTCTAGTTCGGTGACTTCTTGTGTGATCTTGGGAAAGGTATTTAATCTTCGTGCCTCCATTTTCTCATCCAGGGATAATAAAACCTACAGTGCAATCACAGGGGTGTTGTGATGCTTAACCAAGTGAAGTCTATAAAGCTTTTTTTAGATTAACGCATGAAATGTGCTACATAAAGGTGACTCCTTTTATTCCAGATGACATGGAACCCCACTGGCTTTCCCTTGTTAAAAAGAGAAATCAGATACTTACCTGAGCTGGAAAAGGTGGCTGGAAATGGGATTTTAAACCTGAAACGCTTTGGGGACCCTGGGAAAAAACAAAATCTTTCCGCGCTGGGCCTCCATGGCACCTGGCTAGCGGCTCTCATCCTTTCATGCCTCATTGATTTGCTGGGGGGACACACCTGTCAGCCAGCAGCACAGCAGGTGTTCATCACCTAGGAGCGCCTGGAGTGAATAGAAAACACTGACATGAATGCTGGGCTCCAATATGCCCATGTTGCTCCCATTGAATTCATAGCCACATGTGCACATCCAAGAACCTGGGCCCAGTGCATCACACAAAACTTCACCCCTAGAGTACATCCTGTTTCTGATACATGCTACTTGCCCTGAGTTGAACTGCAGCTATTCTTATCTTTGTCTTTTCTTTAATAGGATTCTCATAGTGGATATAGCCAGGGATGCACTGGTGGGTTATGATTAAAGCCACCTCTGGGATTTCGATGCACACCGCTCAATAATTGCACAGGGGAATCCCAGCTGTCCCAGAGCCATTCCTTCTGACAATCACAGTGGAACAAACAAGGCAGAGTCTGAGAATCCATCCCAGATTTTACAGTGAACCTAGCACATGCTAGACCCGAACTTTGGGAGTTTAGGGAGTGCTGGGTAACTACCCATGCGGAGCAGACATGGTTAACAGAGCGCTTTGAGGAAAGGAGCTACCATGGTGAACCTGGTGCCCCACAGTACAGCTGGTCAAAAAATGGGGGCAAGGGGAAGCCTGGCAAAAATGAAAGCTTGGACAAAATGTTTGGACAAAAATGAAAAAGATTTTGCCAACTTTTCTCGTCAGAAGTTTGGGGGCTTTCATAGAAAATCTGAAAACTGTGGGGTGAAAAAAAGCAACCAGCAATTGGCTTTGAAAACAAAAAGAGTAATTGACATCAGACATTTCCCATGGCAATTTGTTTTCATGAAACATCCATGTTTTGTTAAGAAAACAACGAAATAACATCAAACAAAATGAAACAACAAACAAAAAATATTTCAGTGAAGAATTTCAGCCAGGTCTGAACAACATTTCCCAGCTTTTCTCAGCAGGAAACCACACAATGCACTCGGGTACTAAGGTGATGGGGAATGGAGGACATGTCAATTAATCTGTCTAATCTATCTGTCTGAGGGTTTTATAACATGGCCAAGAGCGTCAAAATGGCTAACGATTTGGGTTGCCTCAGCCTGTGGGTGTCCCAAGTCAGGGCACAGGAGGTTTTTCACATTGGGAACCAAACAACTGGAAGGACCAGAAGGAGAAGTCACTTTTGGACTATTTGGCTGCATGTCATTGGTGTTTGTGATGGGGTTTTTTTAATGATCTTATTTTAAAGAGTCGATCTCAAACAAACTTTTTTAAAATAAACATTCTGGAAAGTCTGTTCACGTCAAGTCTTTACCATATTGTTTCAACTTGCCTGATTCTTGTTATCAATTCATAGTTCCCAGGAGGTGCTTCCGAGCTGTCTGAAGATATGAATTAGAAAGGGTTTCTAAGTTCCAAGATCAAAGCTGCACCTTTACTTACTAAAAGAAATAGCTAGAAATATCAGATTTTACCCCATCTCATTCAGAATTCAAGTTTAGCACTTCTTGGGGCAGGAACCATCTCTCATCTCTGCTTGTACAGCACCTAGCAAAATGGGGCCCTGACCCCTAACTGGGCCATCTAGCTGCTAGCAGAATATAAATAAAGAAAGGATTCATTAATAGTCTGATCCAGCTGCACTGAAATCAGTGTGAATCCTTCCATTTGGATCAAGCCTTTTATTGCTACATCTCCTAATTTAACACCATGAGCTAATCATTATTGATTTATTATTTAAAACATTCAACTCCCTGGGCCCAGTCTCACATTGGAAGTGATGAGGGTTTTGACCAACAGCAGCCTGAGGATCTGATCCCACCAATGCTGACTTGCATGAGCAGTCCTTGTGTGAGCAAATGGCCCCATTGACTTTAGCGGAATGACTTGCTCAGCTAAGGACTACTTGGGTAGCTAAGAGTTCACAGAGCCTGGATTTAAGGCCCCTATTCAGGAAAATATCTCTGTTGTGGAAACACTTGAGCACGTGCTTAAAATTAGATATGTGCTCATGTGCTGTCTCGAAAAGGGAGGGACTGGAGCACATGCTAAATGGCTTTTCTGAATCAGAACCCAGGCGAGAACGATATGCCGTGGAAAGTGCTCGACTGCATTCTCCCTGCTGCCACACCACAATGGAAATTGTACAGCAGCATTCTCTGCACTGACAATGACGCTCCATAGAGCCAGCCTCTGTGTAGCTAATGTATTAAGTTCAAGGTGGCTGTTGCCGAATCAGACCCCCACGTGCTATTAACCTTGCCTCTTGCTTCTGGTATGTTGCTGATCTCAAATGAGAGTTCCAGGGAAACCAGATACAAGAGAGAGGGAAGGCTACTGAAGAGCTTTGCAAAGTAATGTCTTTCTCGCAGGCTGGGAAATCTGGGTGTAGCGGGGTGACTACCCCTCTCCTCCCCTGAAGGGGTTAAAGCAGCCCTGCAGAGGGCTGTGAATGGGAAAAGCAGACTCATTGGGAAAGCAGCCACAGCTGGGGCCAGCTTAATCAGGGTCCAGCTGGCCCTTATAAGAGGGCTGGGGGCCAGAAGCAAAGACAGATACTCTCTCTACCTTTCTAGAGAGAGAAGGACCTGGCTGCCTGGGAGCTGAGAAGGGTATCTAAGGTGGAGCACGGCTGGGGAAGGGCAGAGGATGCTGGAGAGCTCCAGCCTAGCAAAGCCCCGGGCTGCAGGCCTAGTGAAAATCCTATGAAAGGGTCCTGGGGCAGCCCAGAGATAGGCAGAGGCAGCTGGTCCAACCCCCCTTGCCGATGGTGAGTGGCTATTACAGATAGCAGTCTGCCCCAAGGAGCAGGGGCTAGATGATGACCAGCAGTAGCCCCTTAGGTAAGGTGGGGATAGAGGGTTGGGGGTTCCCCTGAGTGGGGAGACCCAGACTGTGGGTTGCTGCGGTGGGCAGCACCCCTGGGTAAAGGGCACCAGGGTCCTGGAGGGACATGGGGGACAGTGGTGGGCGAGACACCGGCCTGCAGAGGACGCTCCTGGCCGGAAGAGGTAATTCCCAGGATGACCAACAGGAGGCACTGCACCCATGAGTCACTGCCCCGTGACACTGGGTCTAGCAACAAACACAGAGTAGGAAAGCGGGGGCAGAGTAAGTTATCATGCATTCTCCAAAATGTCTGTAAGATGGAAACAAATGTCATGAATGTAAGAAATGACGCAACACTGATGATTCAGCTGATATGCATTTGATGAAGTGGCTGGGAAGGGAATGAACTCATCTTCAAACTATATTCTCGGTGATCAGCCCTTGGTATTCTTATTTGTAGAGTGATAGGGCCTGGGATGAAAAAGAGAAAATCCGTGGCAGTAATTTCACAGCCGCTCTTGAGCCAAGCTGACTCAATAAAAGTTTCCTGGTGGTTTTCTTTATCTTCTCTTTGGTGTGGGATAATGGTTCATGTTTGTCTTGCCAGAAAGAGTTTTCCCTGATCTCAAAGATATCTCCCTTGTTGGGGCTAAGGTGCCACAAATCCTCCTTTTCTTTTTGTGAATACAGACTAACACGACTGCTCCTCTGAAACCAAAGAAAGGAAAGAAATGGAAGGTGGGGCAAATCACATTTGTGGTTTCAGATGTTTCTCTTTGTACAGCTGGGCACTAATGGGCTGTGTTCAGAAGAGGCATGATACACACCAAGGTAAATAGCTTTTTTCCAGGGCTTAGCAACTTGTAGGATTGGGCTCTGAAGACCTAACCTAGTTCTCATCTTTCACTGAAGCCTATGATAAAAAGGACTACCGAAGCCTGAACAAGAACCTGAGTATTTCGTCCCAAATTATTTACATTGGTTGAAGATAGGGCAGTGTGTGTGCATTATACATCATTCTTTGAATGTAAAAAGATTAGATCCTTGAATTTACCTCCACCTGATCAAAAAGCCAGAGAAGTAAAACTCTCATTGACGTCAGCAGGCTTTGGATAAGGTCTGTAGTGAGGAACTCTTACATTATAAAAACATACATAAATCCAGTCATTAATTTCATGCAGTTAGTTTCACCTATCTTTCATTTCCATTAGAAGGTTCTGTACAAACAGTTAACCATGACTTCCATAATCACCCCACTAATGTTTTTGGAAGCAAATAGACCTTAATGTTTGTCTCTTTCTTTTTTTTTCATTTCCCCTTAGTTTTATATCAGCACAGGATATGTCAACAGATCATTACCTAATGGCTGATATCTGCTGCATGCTGTCTTGAATTACATGCATCATCATTCTTCCTTTTTTTTTTTTTTTTTTTTTAGTAACCACTTGCCAACAAAGTGTAACTCCTAAAAGCCGAGCTCTTCTTTCAGCAAATAAATAAAATATACGTGTGGAATGTTCTGTAGTAAATGACATTAAATGATCAAATGAGTATAAATAAATCCCAGACACTTCCTACACTGTGTGAATGCAGCAAAGAAACATTCCCCCGGCCCCCCGGGCCCCCCGTTTCCAACCTTAATGATCTGCTTGTCTGGTGTCTGAACATTTTTAGAAGTAAATCAAGTTTAAATGTTTAAAAATCAGCGTGTTGCCATTGCTTCTCATATAGGGAACCTGATCATTATGCAAGTTAATGAAAGCTGCCTTCTACCGTTGACTCCAATGACTTAAAATCCCTTCAAGGTTGGGCCTCTATGTAGCACTGTGAGGTATGGCTCCAAAAAGGATAGGTCATCGAAAAAGGGTACAGAGAATGAAATTCATCCCTGTGCAGCAAAAAGCCTATGCACCATTTAAGTTCTACACCAGCCCATAGGACAAGTTGGATGAGTAAGTGGGACTTAAATGATACATAGGGATTACTCACCATAGGGCTGAAGTAGGCCTTAAGTGGTACTTTTGTGTTGGCTCTCCGCACAGAAGTGGATTTGACCCCATATGAAGAGACCTTACAATAAGAAGGCAAGTATTTTCCCCACCTCCTCGAATGGCACAAGACGGTATTAGAATCCTAGAGGCTGTTTCTGTGCGACACGTCCCTCAATCTCAGCAGTGATAGCATGCACATCACTGAGCATCCGATTCCAAATATCTTAATAAAGATATAGAAAAAGTGCAAAAGAAAAGACAAATTCGGAAGCATAGAAGAAAGGAATAAACACCATGGGTAGACAGAGGCTTGATATTCGATAATGATGTAGTCACAATAAGTCAATGAGAAACGCTTTGCAGGATGAGATCTATTATTGATTAATAGAACAGTACTGAGCAATGAAGAGTTTTCCTTATTGAAAACCTTGTCGCAGTGAAAAATATACTCTAAGGACCTAACTCTGATCTTGGTTGCACAGGTGTAAATCCAGATTAACTTTCCTTCTGGAGCAGTCTATAGAATTTAATAAACACTAAACCAGTAGGGTTCTATAGAAATGAACTAGAGAGCTATAGATATTATTCGAAAACCTACAGAATTGAATGGAGCATGATCTTTTTCTATAGAATTATTAAAGCCACCTGTAGTGTGGAACAGAGAATTATACCCCTGTCAGCAAATTCTCTCCATTGCTTTAAAGACTCTATACAAAAGAGGTTCTCTGTCTTCCACAGAATATCATGGTCAGAAGGGACCTCAGAAAATCATGTAGTTCAACCCCCTGCTCAAAGCAGGGCCAATCCCCAATTTTTGCCCCAGATCCCTAAATGGCCCCCTCAAGGATTGAACTCACAACCCTGGGTTTAGCAGGCCAATGCTCAAATCACTGAGCTATACATTCCTGCCTTTCCTTCTGCCTTGATTGGATTTACCCCAATGTAGCAGAGAAGCAGAATTCAGTCCCAAAAGTCATGCAATGAATGCAGAAGTCCAAACCTAGGAAATAGGAAGAACAACAAAAAAGAACTGTTGATGGGGTTTTTCTTTGAAATTTGACGTGAATCAAAATGGCCACAGCCATGTATTTTGTTGAAGCACTTATCTCAGCCAAAGGAAGAGGAAATTCCCAAGAATGTATGTTCGTTAAAAATATTAACTAGATCTAATGATTATTTTTGGTAGCTAAAACTTCCTGGGCGGAGGGTTTTCTGCATGCACTGGGCTTTACCAAATATTTCAGTGCAAGTTTAATAAATACCCATTATGCTCAACTCACTACACAGTTTACAATGCAATGGATAAAGGGTGGAGATGTGTTTCTCTTTCTTTTGTATTGTAAGCCCCTGGTAAAGTGCACGGAGTTGCACTGAATTAGCGTTTGGTTATTTTCTCGTATCCTCAAATAAAGGACGCTGGTTCACACAGTCCGAAATCTCTGTTTCCTCTCTGGCAGGAAACAGGAAGTGAATGCAAGGGGGAGATTTGGAGTTTGCTCCTAAGAACAATTAAACTCTCCTCCAGAGGGGAAAGGGATCTGCGTCAAAAGGAATTCACCTTTTTTTGGAAGGGAAGAGAGACTGACCTTTAGTTTAAAAGCCGGGAAGAATAAAAAGCCGAGGCATTTAGAGCTGCCTGCACAAATAGAGTCATAAAGGCCTTTTCCTGATGTAATGATTCCAGAAGCCACAAGTGACTTTGTTCAAGTGGTTCATACTGGCTGGAGTGGTGGGTCCTTACTGAAAACGCCCTGACTTGCTATTCCAGGTGAAGGGTGTCGCCCAGACCAGCCGACTATCCCTGTTTCGGAGGGACAGTCCCTGTTTTTTTAGCAAAATATTTCCCATTTGTTACTCAGCCCTTCCAAAAGTTTTCCTGGCCCAAGGCACTTCAACGGACTTTAGAGAACTGTCCTTATCTTCCTTCCCAAATATCCCTATTGATAGCTCTCCAGCACTGGCAGGTAGGACTTCAGTACAACCTGCCCCCGAGACAAGAATTAACAGTGGAACAGCCAAAGCTGCTCTCTTTAAAGTTAATGACAAAACTCTCACTGAACTCCCTCAGTGCAGGATTGTGCCCTATAGCCCTGATCCACCCCCCAATGAAATTAATAAGAGTGTTTCTATCGACTTCACTGGCTGTTGAAGGGAGCCCTTAATTAGCAAATGGGGTCCATTTTAAGAGACATATATATGTTGGGTCAAGTTCTTATTCATTTTGTGCCCATACCTTACTCAGGCTTAAATACAGTCTGGAAATCATCAAAATACAACATCCAGACCAAACTCAGGATTTATCAGAGCTGCATACTTCCAACACTACTTTATAGCGCAGAATGCTGGGGACTGACAAAGTACGATACGTCCAAATTGTCTTCATTCCATACAACCTGCCTCCAAAAAATCCTCTGTCCTTTGGCCCAGAACAATCTCAAACCAAGACGTATTCACACAGTACAGCCAAGAGGATCTGAGCACCATCATTGCCAGGATGCGTTGGAGATGGATTGGCCATGAGCTTCGGATGGACACTGAGTCCATCACCAGAACAGCAATCAAATGGACACGTGAAGGCAAGCGAAAACCAGGCCACCTGAAAACAACACAGCGAAGAGCTGTGGAAGCCAAGCTGAAAAATCTTGGGCACAGCTAGGGAACCATTGAAAGACTTGCCAGAAATAGACAGCTGTGGAGGAGCTTCGTTGCTACCCTAAACACCAGAGGCGTAATGGGTACTAATGAACTAACTTACTTACTCAGGCCAGGTTCCCATTGGAGATGAAGCCAATGGAAGTTCTGACCGGGTACGAATGGAGAGCCTGAGGCTGTGGGTACCAAGCACCCTGAATTCCCACTAAAGTCAATGCTGTGCCGCACCGGGCAGGATAAGCCCTTGTAACATGACTTCAGATCTTGGCCCAATGTAACTAAACACAAGGAAATCGCACGTTTCACCTCCTTCTGGTGTCTTTTTCCTGGAGATCTCAAAGCGCTTCGCAAGTATTAATTAGACTTCACAATGGCCCCCTGAGGTAGGGGCTGTTAAACTCCCTGTACAGATGGGACCGCTGAGGCACTGGTGAAATAGTCAAGACTAGAACCCAAGAGTCCTGACTCCTGGCTACCAGCTCTAATTACTGGACACTTTGGGTCAGATCCTCAGCTGGAGTAACTCAGCAGCGCTCCATTGGCTACCATGGGGCCATGCCACAGTTCTCACCGGCTGAGGACCCGCTGCCTTAAACTGATGTTCCAGTTTTCAGCTCCCTTTTGGCTGCTGCAGCTAGAGCATCATTTTCCCTGTCACGCTTGCCACAAGTGTTGTAGGTAATTTATAGGGGATGGTTGATTGAGGGCCTTTGGGATGTTGCAAGAATCATTCTTCCCACATATTTAAACAAGCTAGTCCCGAGCAGGTTTCCTCTCCTCCAAGCAAAATATTTGTTCAGCCCATGAAACCACAGCTGGGCAATGTCAGCAGTGAATGTTGGTGAAGTGTCAGTGGAAGGAACAGAAACTAATTAGACAAAAGGGGCGAGATTCCTCCCTGGGAGAACTCTGCTGAAATCCATGCAGGCACACCAGGAAATTTAATTTGGCCCAACAAGTAAATCCATAATTTTTTTGCTCCCTTCCTACATGAACAGGCTTCACTCAGGCAGGCAGTCCCATTGATCGCCATGCGCAGCAGAACCAGCTTCTTAGTGCCCAATCCCTTTCCAGTTGAACTCACTGAGATCAGAATTCGGCCCTATGACTACACTGATTTATTCTGTGTGATCTGCACTGGCTACCTAGCAAATACCAGGTTTTAAGGTTCTGGGGACAAGTGCTGGACTCACTGAAGTCGTCGGGCATTGGCATAGGTTTTGGATCCTGGTCTTTGTCTCTCAAGCCCTAAATAGGCTAGGGCCTTGCAACATGAAGATACACCCTTGTGAGATAGCTGCATTTGAGAGGGAAGCTAAGGCTGGTGGAACCCAGATTCAAACTCTGAGGGAGAAGGTCCACACAATGCTCAGCAATGGGGTCTTGGCCAAGGCATTCACAGCCAAGGCAACTGGACTGAGCCTAAGCTTTGCTACTTGTCGGCAGCACTGCTCTTTTTCTGCAGACCTTCTCTCCCGTATCTGCCCGGAAGGACCGCCCAAGCTGTGGACTCTCGGGAATGTACCTCCTAGGTCTGATTCCTCCTGCATGACAGCTTACATCTGCCCATGGGCTGGGAGAGCGAATGCCTGCCATCTCTTAAACTAATGATTGCTACTTTGGGGTACGTGTAATCGGTGGGCAAATACGACAGAGAGGAGCGTTTTCGAAAAGTACATCAATGAAAACCTGGGTGAGGGAATATCTTCTATTGGATCAACTGGTGTGGTGAGAGAGACCAAACCCAGAGCTCTGGGTAAAGATGGTCCAACCAAAGGTATTACCTCACCCACCTTGTCTCGCTAATATCCCGAGACTGACTCAGCTGCAACAACACTGCATAGAATAAAAAAACCCTACCAGGGAAATCCGCTCCCGATGCTAAAACTGCCATCCTCCAACCATATCTTGGCAGGCATTCACATTCCTTGTCCTGAGGACCAGGATTCAATTGGCCTGCAGCTGGAGTCGCATCACCATCCGTCCAGCACTTGGAAACACGCAACCATAGATCATAGAGGAGCTTAGTGAAAGATGTAATTGTTTGTGAATGGAGTGGGCATCACCTTTGTCAAAATTATGTGTCATCTGAGCCTTGTGCTGGACAAAGGTGCATCTGGAAGTGGCCTCTATTGTTATTAGTCACCGTATATCAGGAAATGGTGTCATTCTCTATGGCTGCTCTGTCTTCTGCGGTTTCATTGCCCGTGTTAACCTCTAGGCTGCTCGGAATTTACATCTTTTACCTTATTAGCTGATTAATTTCACCCAAGGCCTAACGAATGTAGCCAATCAACCTACAGCAACAAGACAGAATTTATTAGAGTTCAAGGGAGAAATTCTTGCTCCCTTTAGGACAATGGCAAAACTCCCATTGACTTCAATGGGGCCAGGATTTCTCCCCTTAAGTATTAAGCTGTCTCTTTAACATATTAAGCCCTGAGGTCACTGAGGATAACGAGACTACGTATATAAGTATAGTTTCCACACTTGAGTAAGAATGTTCAGGATCAGGCTCAACTGTGTTCCGTTCATATTTCTGGGTTATCTGAAATCCTGGTCAGCCTGGCATTAAACTCTCCAAACTCTCACCTAGTCATTCAGACTACAGAGCTTCACAATGAACTTGGCCCACTGTAAGAGAATGCACAAATAGCCTATCAGGAATGCAGCCTGTGGCCTGAAGGGCTAGAGCAAAAAGGGAAAGACAGCGAGACGGATAAAGAGAGAGAGAGTTGGTGGACTATGCTGAGAAAGAGCTAATTGGCTGACACGTCCATGGAGAAAACACACACCTGAAAAATGAGCGCAGTCACCTGGGGTGAAATTCTATCATGGGATTCTCTCCCATCATCTGAGATAGAGCTTTTGACGATGTAAACAGCTAAATAAAAGGAGCCTGGGTTTCCTCCCCACTTCGGATTGTGGCTATTTACATTGTGTAGCACAGTGGTTTTCAACCTGTGGACCACAGACCCTTGGAGGTCCAAAGGTTATGTCTCAGGGGTCCATGAAAGGTTGTTGTTACCATAAAACAGTGGTTTTCAACCTAAGATCTGTGGACCCCTGGGGTCCGCAGACTACATCTAAAATTTCCAAAGGGGTCCGTACCTCCATTCAAAATTTTTTAGGGCTCCACTAATGAAAAAAGGTTGAAAACCACTGGTGTAACATAACACTCAGCAAACAGTTCTTTGAAGGGCAAGGAATTGGCTTTGTTCTGGCTAGAAGGCAGAATGCTCCATAGCATGGATACCCAGTATATATTTTATCTTCCACAAAGGAGTGGGGAGTCACAGCACTGGACCTGTGAATCTGGGTTCCCTTCCCAACCCTGCTACAGACTTAGTTCAATTACCTCAGACATGTCACTTAAACCCTCTGCGCCTCGGTCTTCCCTCCATAAAGTGGGGCTAATACCTATATCCTAAGAGAGACCAAATTTCTTACTGCTCCTAAAGCGCTCTGAGATGCTTGGAAGGAAGATGCTGTAGGAGGGCTCTGTGATGAGCTCAGGGAGGTTGTACTGTACACAGGGGTCTGGCAGAAGAAGGGGTGGAGGTGACTGTGTGAAGATGACAAGCAGCTGGACAAGGCAGGGGCTATTAGCAAAGCAAGGGGCAACATGGGTCCGCCTGACAAGCATGGATGTCAATATGGTCCAGAGAGCTCCATAGGTTTCTTTCAGCACGGAGGTCCTGCTCATTTGATACTCAGTCCTTACTCAGGCTTTCACTGAAATCAATGGGATTTAGCTAGGAGAAGGACTGGGAGAAAACAGGGGAAAGAAAGGACCTCAAGAGTTAGACTTTGATCTACCTTCGCAAGTGCCATCTATATGCATTAAATGCTTGCACTGAGAGGAGAGCGTAAGGGGAAGCAGACATGCTAGAAGCAGATACAGCTTTTAGTGCGTTCCATGGCCAGTCTGAAGATGTGAAGGTTTTCTCTCCACTGCTATAGGATCTTTCTTACTCAATGAAATGCAATGGAACCTGTGCCAGCCAAAGAGATTGCTGGAAGGCCGGGGCCAATATTTATTGGCAGAAAGAAAAATAACCCTTTAGCCTCTTTATTCATAAAATGCAACATCCTTTAACGAATCAGACTCTTGTGAAAAGCTGCTCTCTCACTGGCTGAAGGGCACAATGGGTCTGTTCTCTAAGCCAATGAGGACTTTGAAGGTCAGTAAAGGCACAGTGAGTTAATGTCACAGACAAAGTGATAACATCTATACCAGTGGGTTGATGGAATAGAGACCAACTCATTGGGCCAGAACATTGTCACATGACCAGTGCCTCCTGTTTTGGAAATAAACATTTTCAGTTTCGACACATTTATTTTCCATAAATGCATCAAGTTTTCTCTCAGATTTTGGGGCGGGTAGCGGCAGGAGACCATTATCTCCAGAGCAAGAGCCGTACCTCAAACCCAGCACGATTGCTGCTATAGCCCTGTGCCCACAGCTGCTGAACGCCCTGCAGTCCTAGGACTGTTCTCTAACAGATTATGTATGATGAAAATCACTGGAATACAGTGGAACAGATTAAATATGTATTTCATCTTATTGTTTTTCTTCGTTTTGTTTTTATTTTTCTATTCTCAGACCTAATGCAGCTAGCAACACACCCTAGAGCTAGCTCAGTGGCAAGTGTATTTTGGCAAGGACACATTTCATGACACTGTTTTGAGAGCCAGCATTTTGATTTGCTTGTCCCTTTGTGCCTGCTGCAGGTTGTTGTGAGAACAACTCGCTCTGGGAGTCACTGTGCACGGAGCTGAGCAGCCCTTTGCACCCAAGTGATTTTGTGCAGGGCATAACAGCACACTGGCTTGGTGTTCAGGGAGATGACATTCATTTCCCAATTGGCATTGTTTATAGCCTGCCAGGGAATATGGCAGAGAAACAACATGCTTGTCAGGAGCTATTTTCAAGAAGAAACACTGGGAAAGAATGTGTGAAAGATAAGAAAATGCATTTTTGCAGCATCTGGGAGGCCCTTGTGCAAAAGGATAAAGACAAAGAACGAGAAAGCTCTTTATTTGTGACAAATTTTCCAGGCTGGGCAGCCAAACAGGACATCCTGCTTCAGTTCTCCTTCCTCTCCTTAATTAGCATTGTGTTCAGGACACCACCATTACTGTTGGCTCAGCATTTCCATTACGAAGTCCTGTTTTCAAGAGAGTTTAGGAACTGGGCCCTAGAAAATTTGCTGTCAACATAACACTGCTCAGCCCAGGGTTGTCTCTCTCTTTCTCTTTTCCAGAGAAAAACAAAAGCACTTTAAGGTGCGGTTGACATGATCATCATGCAAAACGGATGCTAGTGTAATGTTTGGTGAATGTTTACATTGTCCTGTACTTACAAACAAAGAAGAGTCTGAAACCCTAGATCCATACTCCTCTGAACTTTGGGAAAGTTTAGGTTCAGCTCCAAACTGTGGATCCTGGGCTCAACTCAACTGGAGATGTCTTAATTCTCATCTGAAATTGTCCTGGACATTTAAATCTGTAACGTTGATTTAAAATTTGGAGGGCTACGTTTTTCAAAAGCGACCACTGATTCTGGATGCCTCCATTTTCAGGTGACCAACGTGAAATGCCTTAAATGATGATTTTCCGTGGGCGAGTGCTCAGCCCTATCTGAAAATCAGGCCCATCTTTAAAGGGTCTCAAGTTGGGCCCTGTAAAACTGAGGCACTCAAAATCTCTAGTCACTTTAAAAAATGTAGACCACAGGATCCTAGTACAAGAGCTGCATTTTCAGCGGCATTCTTCACACTGAAATTAAATTCAGTCCAGATTCTCAGATATCCCACATTAAGGTGGGCTCCAAATTTCTCAGTGGGAAAGCATCAGGCTAGCTTGTTGATTGTTACATATTTTTAACCCAACTTCTTAGTCCCTGTTGTTTTCCTTCTCTGACAGAGCTCAGGGTTTAGAGTATTTCAGTTATTTTCTAAGCATGTTTTAAGGGTTTCCACCTTTTTTGCTCTTTCTCACGCATGCAGGAAAAACAGCTACAAATGATATATCATAAAAATGCTGTTTACAATAACAAACCAAGTTATATAGGGGTGGAGGCGGTGTGAGGGGGTTGTAAAACTAGATAAAGGAACCAGAAATCCCACACAGGCCGGGGGGGGGGGGACTACACAATGCTAATGGCAGTGCTGGCAAATGGTTTGGCTATCGAATGGCTTGTAAAAATGGACTTTTGACCATACCCGACTGAAGCCTAACAAACGTGGGGAAAGGTGGATTGTTACAAAACACAATCTGACTGAATGTTGAAAATCCTCCTGTAAGAAACCCAACTCAGATCAAATGTAGCTTGATGGGTTTAACACACCAAATGAAACCACCTCGCTTTAGGTCCTTCAGCGTCAGGTCCTGTAGAGAGAGAGGTACATTCTAGTGACCTGCGCAGCAGACAGGAATTCTTCAGTTCTAATCCCCTGGCTAACACAGTCCGCTCTGTGGCACTAAGTAGGGCAAGTTACCTCTCTGTGATGAAAGTACCAACCTCGTAGTAGTACTGAGATAATTGATTAATGAGTGAAATTCAGCCAATGAAGTTGATTAAAGAACTAAGTATTATTAGTGTAGAGGAAGCATTTCTACAACGTAGAAAGGCGGGTGGTCTGATTGAGCATATCTTTGTGTTTCTTCCATGCCTACCACCAGAGAGAAAACAGGGTCACTCTAGAAGGTGCAGATGTCGCTGCTGGTATTTGCAGAGCCGTAACCCTGGAAGAAGATACAAAGGTGCAATTCAGCAGAGGACAGCCCCGAACTGAAGACAGAGGCAAGGTGAATGTCCTTTCAGTCCTTTCAGCACAGAACTGGCACTTCCAGGCCAATGATTCAACGATCCTGTCTGCCCTGTAGAAATGCTGTGTTGGGGGACCCATCATACACAGCCATCTCCAACCACATTTAAAGCCTGGCATGGTCTTGCAGAGCAGATGGGGCAAACAAGTTCCTATAGCATGCCTCAGCCGTGGGCTTTGCAGGGGTGTAGCACAAACAGTTGAACTATGATTCAGCTCCCATCTATGCTGCAAATTCAAGATTAAATCATACCGGGGGATGGCTGTGTTGAATCAGGTGACCTGGTGTGGGTCTTTCTCCAGTGTATATGGAGCCGACAGTACACAGAGCATATGTTAAAAAAAGTGTATCGGTAGGCAGAGAACCTTCATTAATAAAAACTATTTGAAACATTCCAGTGCGGAACCATCAGCCCTGACAAATTCTGCCAGACTTCAGCCTCCCCACCCGCACGACGGCACCTCTCCTTAAACAATGGCCTTTATTTACATTAGACCTCTCGGCTGTTTCCAGAATCCTGAGCTGAGTGCTACTATTTTGAGAGCCTCCTGTGCCATTAGCTATTGCCACTGGGGACTTCCACATGCTGGAAGAGTTGTTAACAGCATGAGAGGTTCTTGTCCTGGGGTCCTTTACACAAGCCCTCTAGAGACGTGCGACCTCTGAGCAAATGTAGCAGGGACTATGAGTGTGAGGCTTGAATTAAAATGAAATGACGGGTAAGCAAATGAATTCCCCCTCCTCAGTAAATCAGCAGTCTTATTTGTTTATCACCAGCTCTAACTGCAGTTGGGTCTTACTATTTATTATCATTGCTAGATTATGAGCTGTGACGAGATCGAGAAAGGCAGCTCCACACATCAGACACTAGGATTTTGCATACTCCAGAGTAGAAGATTTAGATACCCAGTTTCCAACACATTTAGTTTTAATGGGATGTGGTCAAAATCCCTTAGGCAGCTTTCATGGAAGAAAACCACAGCCCAGGTCCAGCCTGGCCAGCAGCAGCAGCATGAAGTTCCCCGACATCATGCCATACCAGGGTACTGCCAGCCTAACCTAGCGATCCAAAGGGGTTTTCAGTCTCAGCAACCATTCAGTCCTAACGGGGAACCAATTCGTGCTAATCGGGGCTGTGATGTGGACGATTATCAATGGGGAACTGGAGTGAGACCATGAAGTTCATTTTATATAGGGCACCAAATAGCCTTCAGGTGGGGATGACTTTCGTGTGCTACTGACCTGGGCAGCACTGGGACCAGTGACTCAGAAGCAAAAGGGTCTGGGGCCTGGTAAACACCCTTATTACGTTGTATACCACACTGGGCGAGCCGTGACGATGCCCAGAGAGAGGCAGGTATCGTGTAACCCTGCACCACTGGCACTAGCTTTGTCCGTTAATGACTTAATTAACACCAGTCATTTCACAGCTTGCACTGAGTTATTTAAAAACCCACAGCCCAGTAAAGCTGACCCTGACCCTGTTGGGACCGTGGACATAACCAGTACAAGCACCTCCCCAGGGATAACAGAGCTTCTAGCTCTGCTGAGAGCTATCGGCATTATAAATGCATTTGCACCGCCATTTGGCTATGGAGCTGCTCCTTGGGCTGGGCTCCACCACCCCTCAGTAGCTCTCCAGGTGGTGCTGTCAGACGATTGCTCAGGCAACCCCCATTAGCAGCAGGTTCATGGGGTCGACTCCCTCACTCTCGC
This sequence comes from Eretmochelys imbricata, assembly GCF_965152235.1. Taxonomy (NCBI): domain Eukaryota; kingdom Metazoa; phylum Chordata; order Testudines; family Cheloniidae; genus Eretmochelys; species Eretmochelys imbricata. Next base: position 20,868,052 of record NC_135587.1, read on the forward strand.
GTATGGTAAACCACAGTTCTAATGTTAAGTCAAGGCAGGAAGAGACCAGGCGGAGATGAGTGTTTCCTGCTTCTCTGGAGTGAAACAGAAAAGAGCAGTCAGTCAACAGTCCCCCAAGTGCAATGGCAAGATAACTTCAGATACAGCAGGCATCACTTCCGCCTTTTGTCCCTGGCTTTTTTCAGGCCTTCCTGACGAGGAGCGTTCCGTCTCTGAAGGAATGTTGTTTCCACCAGCAGGCAAGCTGTTCATTCAACTCCCAGCAGCCACCTTGTCTGTGCTTTTCTTTTCACTTGGGGCGAGCACACGCATGCGGGCATGCATGTCCTTTACAATCCATTGTTGATGTCACTGCCTGGTCTCATGGATCCTTTGCTCAAGGCTCCAGGGCACATTAAACAGACTAAACCATCCGAGGCAATTTGGTGGGGGGCGATTTCATGGGAGATGTCTGGAAATTTACCATCAGTTGATTTGCCATTTAGCCATTTAGCAGGGTGCTGGACAAGTGACCTGTGACACTTAAAACTGGGTAAAAACGGCATGGCCTTTCCATTCCTGACCTTCATTGTTACACATTTCCAAGGTGAAGGACAGTTAGTCGTGACTCTCACGGGGTCCCTTAAGGGAATAGCCCCACTCAGAAAAATGTGGGAGAAATTTAGCATAGATGATGCTGTGTCCCATTCACGGCTGTTCCCAGACTGGCTCTGCAACAGGGCAGATCCGTGTGAGGGCTGCAGGTGCTCCAGCGGCCCAGACTGTGCCCATCCCAATAAATAGTTCAGAGAGAGGCACCCACAGACAAAAAAGCCTTCTACTGACCCACAGGACAGGGACAGCACTTGGTACCTACCGTGCAAACACTCAGCCCTGTCACCGCCCACCCCACCCACTACACACACACCCCACCAACGTGCATGGGCTTGCCTCCGGCTGTGAAGACAACACCCGTGTCCACTCCATAGCCCAGGCCTCTCAGCGAAAACACACTTAGTGCTCCCTTTGCTGGTGGGTTTTGTGATGTGGCGACGGAGGCCACTCATTCATTTCACACAGGCCACCAAGCAGCCATCAGATGGTGCCAATTTGAGTCAGCGGGGAGCTCTCCCAGGAGGTGGATCTGTGGCTCCGTCTGCTACAGATTTGACAGGAGTGCCCGGAGGTTCCGATTAAAGATGCCACTAAATGCAACCACCACTGCCTCGCCGCTCCCCCAAATAAAACGATGTGAATGCAGCACTGCCGCAGGGATTTAACATGCACCAGGGTCAGGAGATTCTAAAATTATCTGTCCCTGAAAGCATCCTCCTTGTCAATTGCATAGAACTTTGTGACAGGATTTAGGGTGCTCTGAGTTCTTTTGATACTTCCCGGAAAGTAGATGCAATTCAGTATTTGTTGATGCAAGAAGGACCATGCCCCTTATTTCTTATGTACCCAGCAGTCACCACTCTCTAGAGGATGGGATAGGTGTAAACCAAGCATCTTCTATCTAGAGGACACTGAAAACCAAATGTAACGGAAGCTGTCCAGCCATTATGCTAGGGGATAGACTGGATCATCAGAGGGGTCTCTAGAAGTCTTCGCAAAGCCACATGCTTCTATGGAAATCCCTTTTTCAGCTCCAGTCCTGTCATAGCCCATTATATGGGAGGCAGCCCAGTTTAGAGGAGAAGCACTGAGCTAGTCGTTAGACTATTTGGGTTCTGTGCCTCGCAGTCTCTTTGCAACTGACCTCTCTGCACCTCAGTTTCCCGGTTTGATAACAACGCTTCTCTGCATTTTAAAGTGCTTCCAGATCTAGAGCGGGGGAGCACGCTGTTCGTATTGTATTACTTGGTGCTCTGACTGATTTCACGGACTCCAGTGTCAATCAGGCATAAAGCTCTGTCTACACTACAAGTGCGGGGTGTGGTTCCCCGGCTGGCGTACACAGACTCCCACTAGGTCTCACTGAGTTAGCATCAATAGAAATAGCAGGGGGGCCGTGGTAATACAGATAGCGGCAGCGGAAACATGGCTGAGCTGTGCCTCCTTGTGCTACCCTGACTATTACTGCTAGTTATGTTTGCACTAGCCCAAGGAGACAGCGCACATGCTTGTCCGGTAGTCCCACACACCCGCTAGTGGGGTAGACATAGCCGTAGCCAATGGAGTTACAGCCAATGTAAGTCAGTCCAGACTCTGGCCCCGGCGAGCAGCTGTGTTCTCCACAAGTCGAATTTCCCCACGCCTTTGAAAGCAGACAGCATTTCCACCTCCTACATTAGCTTTTTCCAGGTTCCTGTTCCAAACAGGCTGCTAGGTGTTGTCCACCTACATTTAATGGCCCTGTTGTGAGCTATTTTGGATCCAAATTATCCTGAGACCGTCTCTTTTATTGAAGTAATGAACTAAATAAATGCCACTTCCTCTTTAGATGAAAGAGAACAATTAACAGTTAATATCTCGGCACAGGGGGGTTGAATTCCCATTAACCCCATCGACCTCGATAGTCACGAGGCACACGCCCTGGCTGTCACATCTTTGGGAGTGAGCGGAGCTGGTCTCATATTAAAGGGTGTGATCAATGAGTCTGGAATCCAATGGTGAGAGCAGGAAGCTTGGCCTCCCTGTAGGAGGCTGGGACACAGTTTCAAAAGTGGCCTCCCCTTTTGAGTTCCTCAGTTTTGGGGGCTGATTTTCAGAGGTGCTGAGCACCCACTATTCCATTTGAAGCCAGTGGAAGCCACGGGTTGCTTTGCACCTTGACAATTGAGCCCATACGGTGTCTAAAGGTGTGTACCCCAAATTAGAAGCTGCTAGCCTCTCTCTACCTCTTTGCTCCTTCCTCTGTACAATGGGATAGTGCTTCCCGATGTCAGGATTGTTAGGAGGCTGTGTTAATCCGTGCATGGAAAGGTGTCTGAGCGCCTCAGATGGGAGATGCTAAAATATTTATTTGTTATGACCAAACTATATGCTGAAGAAAAATTATGTTTCAAAGAGTTTGGATTGTTCTCAAAAGACTTGGATCAGAAAGACCTCAGCTGTGATTTGCTCCTCATAGACAGCAACGCGCCTGACCCTAAATCCTGGAAGGATGAATGTGTGGTTTAAGGCACTGGATTGGAACTATGGGGGATCTGAATTCATATCCTGGCTCTGCCACCACTCCCTGTATGCCCTTGGGTGAGTCAATTAATCCCTCTGTGCTTCAGTTCCCCTTATGTAAAATGGGCATAATGACCCTTTCTGGCTCTGACTCTTCCTCCAACTTGTTTACTTAGAGCCAGACTTCTGAAGGGGTTTAGGTGCCTCACCATCCCCTTGAAATCAATGGGCATTCGGCACCTAAATACCTTAAAAAATCTGGCCCTTCGATCACAAATGCCATACGTGGGTTGGGGAAGGAATTTCCCCCAGATCAGATTAGCAGTGGCCTTGGGGGGTTTTCACCTTCCTTTGCAGCGTGCAGTGGGGGTCACTTGCCAGGATTATCTGAATCTATCGCAGGCAATCATTTCCCTGCCATTGCAGGGGTCTCAGGCCCGGTGCCCCTCAGTCCCTCATCTTCTCCGCCCGCGGCACATCATGGGCTAGTCTCCTGTGGGCTGTGATACTTGGGTCTCGTTTCCATTGTTGGGTTCAGCGTGAGGGTGCTGGGTGCTGGTGGTGGCCTGTGATATACAGGAGATCAACCTAGATGCTTTAGTGGTACCTTCTGGCCTGAAACTCTACGACGCTTGATGGACTCTGAGGCAGTGACCGTGTCTTCCTGTATCACTGTCCAGTGCTTGGCCCAATGGGCTCTGATCTCAGCTGGCGCCACCAGGCTCTGCACAGGGCAAATAATAATTGTAAACAGCCCTGAGCTTTGGTTTGGTTCAGAAGCAAAACTGGATTTGTGGCCCAGATTTTACACCCGGTCCCTATGAGGCAAGGCCTGTCGCCAAAGATCCCTGAATTAGAAAGCATCACAGGGGAGATTAAGAGACCACTAGAGCATTTCACATCTTTAGGAGAGCTGCAGAGCCGATACCGGCTTTCAAAGCAGCACAGGGAAATTAAGGGCCTGATCCTGCCAGATGCAGAGCTGTATGTGGGGGCGGAGGGTTCCTGCCATCTTGCACCTTGGAGAATTGGGCCCTAGAAAAGGGCAGCATCAATATTTCCAAAGAGCAATCCAGAATATTAGTCTTTTATATTGTTCTCCCCAGACTCCCCTGTAAGGACAGAAAGTCTGAATATTTTAGAATGGCATTTCCATCCTGGGGTCCTTTGTTAGCAATTATCGTCCCCTCTGGTCCGATCTAATTTCCAGTAAGAAATCACTACTTAGAGATAACCGGCCCTTTGGATGAAGTTTAATGGTGGACGTGTGTGCGCACGTCTGTCATCTCCATACATTCTTTCCCCCTTTCGGCTCTCCTGGCCTTTTTGTTCTGACATAGACCCTGCCACACTATACTGCTGCTGGGCCGCATCTCTCAACTGCAGGGACCACCAGGTGATGGATCTTTGTTGTAACACGACCTCTTTCTACCATTCAAAATGTTTATCATAAATAGGGGGCCCAGGCCTGTCGCAGACAGATTCTTGTATACACAGCCCCCAGCCCACACATGTGAGCATCGCTGCATGAGCTGCCCTGGCTAAGCTTTTCCATTAGAAAAGCGTTTCTCGCAGCAGCTTACAACTCAGCCATAAATATTTGCAGATTTCCTAGGCGAGATCTTAGCCTGAGAACAATTTTTGTTTGAAACAATCTTACTCTGGATGTTTACTTTTAATCCTCCCATCAGTTAAAAATGCCTTCATTCTAAATGTAATAATAATAGTAAATCCCTGATGGCTCCCTTTGTTGGGTTTTTTTTTAAGGACTATGGAAATCAAAGGCCAAAAACGGTGGTTTGACTCATGCTGTCCCAGCAGTTCAAACAAAGCCTGACTCGGCTCTTTGCCTTGAGCTATGCTGGGGACTTTGCCAATGATTTCACAGGTTGCCAGCGCTAACCGGGAATCTGGGTATTGTCTGGTTGTTTTCAGGCAGCTAGGCCCAAAACAAAGCCCTGGACTTCCAACTTGACAGCCTGGGACCATCTCTGCTCTCAGTGCTATTTGTAATGGAGTTTTGGGGCCAGATCTTCAGTGGGTGTCGACTGCGGGGGATCTGCCCTGCGGGTGTGTGATACGAACAATGGAAACACCTCTGCAGTCTCTGCGGCTATCTTTATTGCATGTTTGCATTCTGTTCCCAGGTAGGAGACACCCATCGATATCAGTGGATGCTCAGCATGAGGAAAGAGAGCAGGATGCACATAGCTGCAGTGCAGAGGAGAAGCTGGTCCTAGAAGAGGTCCCCTGCTGTACTCCCCCACCAGACACACACAGACACACTGCAATTTGCACATTTCCACTGCATTGAAACTCACTGCATGAAACGTGATGGTTTCCATTGGACAAACAGGCCTTTCCATAGAATTCAGGGCTGCTCAGATTCAGGTCTGGGGTCAGGCCCATCTCCGGCTTCCGGAGCCCCACACAAACATTGTTCTTCAGTGTTGGTCATGTGAGTTAGCACACACCTCAGATCCCAACATGACACTGAGTCTAAGGCACATGCCCATGAGTTCAACGCAGCCTGTAAAGCAGAGTGAGTTTACTCAGTGCTTTTGGGTGAGGGTCTGAGATGCAACTGTAAAGAACTGAGAGCCCATGGCTTTGTTACAGCACCATCTCACGGCTCTAAGGGTCTGACTCTCAGCCCATTGAAGTCAGCGTCTTTCCATTGACTCAGGAGCTTTGAATCGCTCCCTCGGGGAGGTAGCCCAGACTTTCCTTCCCCTTTGTTGCAGAGAGAGGGCCAAGTTCTGGGTGATGTAGAAGGCAGAGCCCCTTGCAACAACTTAGCTCCCCTCATGCATGGGTTAAGCGGGTGTAAGGGAGCATGAGGGTATGGCTCAGCCCTGCAGCACAGCCACGGCCTGCCTGGGCCAGCTGATTTGGGATAGTGGGGATCAGGCTGCGGGGCTACAAATTGCAGCATAGACATTTGGGCTCAGGCTGGAACCCGAGCCCTCAGACCCCACAACGCGGGAGGATCTCAGAGCCCAGGCTCCAGCCTGAGTCCAAATGCCTACACTACAGCAGCCCCGCAGCCCAACCCTTGCGAGCCTCAGTCAATTGACCTGGGCTCTGAGACTCATGCCTCAGTTTTCTACAGCCATGTAGACGTACCCTGAGAGTCCCAAGTACACCACCTGATGCATCACCTCTGAGCCTGGCTCAAGGACCTGACTCTTGGCTAAGCAGCTTGTACTGTAGGTTTTCCCTCTCTGTGTGTAAAGCAGCTCCCTCTGCCCCCCGCTAGGTGAGGAGTAACTCATCCGCCTGACCCTGACAGCCAGGCTGCCGGAGGGAGGGAGCTGGCCAGCCCGAAAGGAAAAGGATATCACGCTTCTCGGAGCTGCAGCCGTTTGGAGGCTACAAAGGGCCGTGGGTCGCAATGTTATCCAATCTCTCGGAGCAGACATTTCCGGCTGCACTTTTATTCTGCTTCATTAATAAATCACTAATCCCGCCTGCCTGTGGCTGGCCTTGGAGAGGAAAGAGGAACCTGTGCAAGTGTGGATGAGAGCGTGTGTGTGTTACAACGAGCTCCACACAGAGAAACAAAACCCTTGGTGCTTCTTCCTAGAAAGGGGCTTGAGACCCGTCCTCATGCCAGTAACTCTGACTGGCTCATGACATAGCAGATCTTTACTCATAGACCATGGCAAACCCTTTACTCATAGACCATGGCAATCCTCGGAACAAGTGAGAATCTGCAGGCAATAAAGATCCCTTCTGAGTGCCCTTCTCTAGTGGCTCCCTTTTTATCCCTCCCTCAGATAACCCGCCAGGCTGTGACACGTGGCGAGCTTCCTCACCGCGGTGTCCTACCAAAAAATTCACAGGCTTGCCAGTTGTCAGGTGTGGCCCAGCAGGTTGCAGCCCTCCCCCTCCTCTGCTTTGACGAACGGAGGAGAAGGAGGAGCACTGATTAGGGACGGTTCATGCTGCACTCACTTGTCAAGGCTGTGTCAGCATTTCTCGGTGGAAGCCTCAGGATCAGGACGCATCTAGCTCAGCCATGAAGGAGTCACAGCGGCAGGAGCCCTGGCGTCACAGAGGCCTGGGTCAGGAAGCTCATTTTGTTTCCAGCGAACACACTCACAGTCAGTTTTGACACAACGGGTGCTTCAGGAACCACAAAGACGCAGGCTGGGCAGCGATTGAAGGGCTGGATTGCAGGATGCGCTTAGGGAAAGGGAAAGGGACATTAGCACCAGAAAGAGCTGATGATGTAATAAAGAAATTACAACAGTAGCTGATACCCACAAGAGATGGGATTAACCCCAAGGGGTTCAAGGCGTTACAAACCCCCAAACAACTTTTGGAATCTGCAGAACTAGTTTGCTTTGGAAACTATTTTTCCCTGTAATTTACACCTATCTCCCCCACCCCTTCACACCCCAGTCCCAGCACACACACCCCTCTCCTGGACAATTCACGAACAACGACAGCCAACACAAAGATGTTCTTCTTGCTCAAGTGCAGCTTATGCATAGACAGGACAGAAGAGCTGCCAGCGATGCCTCACAAGCTGGCTGCCCTGTATGCAGGATACAGCACAGACGGAAAGGAGCCCATTTACTCTGAAACAAACGCTCTCCCCTGGATTCCAATACTGATTCCTACCAGATGAATGAGCTAAGCGTGGCCCTAATGCCATGGTGTAGCAGGAGTGGGAATGTAAAGGTGGCTTTAAGTCTCTTTTGTCCCCAGTCCAGGGCTCATCCAATGTATGCTGGTCCATCTGCATTCCATTCCCTATAACACGGATATGCTTCTGAGGGTGACGGATACAAGATATGGCCTTCTCTAAGTAATTATAAAAACTGGTCCTACCAGATCTGAGTTGCCACTTTCTGCGGTTACAGTAAGATTAAACATATTATGTTTGCTGGAGAATAATTTACAGAAGCCACTCAATTCTGACCTGGCTGTGCTTCAACACGTTTAGCTCACGTAAGGCATACAGTTTTCCTAAACTCCCTATGAAATTTTATAGTTGAGTGTTCTTCTTTTTTGTAAGTTCACATCATACAGCCCTTTACTCCCACATGTTGTGGGTTTATGAATACTAGTTGATTCAAGATGCAGGCTGAAAATTTCAAGTCTTGAAAAATCCCCACGGTTCCATTTGGATATGCTGTTCTCCTTATTTCTTGGGCTAGCTTGCAGTGTGCAGATAAACAGCTGCCATGTCATACCCCAGAGGGGGTTGCATTTCATTGGTGAGTGAAATGAGAGCTCTCTTGCCTACCTTTCAGGGGGGTAGAGATGTTGATTTAATTGAATTCATATTTATAAAATCCCTTGAGAGCTTCAGATGAAAGGCATGAGAGAGTTAAGCCCTGAGTTTTTCAAGCCCTGCATTATTCAAATGTAGGGCTGGAAAGGACCTTGAGAGGTTTTCTAGTCCAGCCCCTTGTGCTGAGGTAGGATCAAGTAAACACAGACCATCCTCGAGCGATTTTTGTCTAACCTGTTCTTAAAGCCTTCAATAATGGGGATTCCACAACCTCCCTTGGGAACCTATTCCAGTACTTAACTGTCCTTATAGCTATGAAGATTTTCCTAATATCTAACCTAAATCTCCCCTGCTGCCGATTAAGCTCATTACTTCTGGTCCTGCCTTCAGTAGCCATGGAGAATAGTTGATCACTTCCCCCTTTCTAACAGCCCTGAGCATATTTGAAGACTGTTCTCAGGTCTTTCCTCAACTTTTTTTGTCAAGACTAAACATGTCCAGTTTTTTGTAACCTTCCCTCATAGGTCAGGTTTTTGAAGCCTTTTATCACTTTTGTTTCTCTCCTCTGGCCTCCCTAATTTGTCCACATCTTTTTCTAAAGGGTAGCTCCCAAAACTGGACACATTATTCCAGTTTAGGCCTCACCAGTGCTGAGTAGAGCGGGACAGTTACTGCCAGTGTCTTACATAGAACACTCCTGTTGGTACACCCCAGAATGATATTAACCTTTTTCACAACTGCATCACATTGTTGACCCATACGCAATTTGTGATCCACTATCACCCCCAGATCCTTTTCAGTTGTTTTTCCCCATTTTATAGTTGTGCATTTGATTTTTCCATCCTAAGTATAGTACTTTGCATTTGTCTTTATTGAATTTCATTGTGTTGATTTCAGACCAATTCTCCAATTTGTCAAGGTTGTTTTGAATTCTAATCCTGTCCTCCAAAGTGCTTGCAACCCCTCCCAGCTTGGAGCCATCTGCAAGTTTTATAAGCATAGTCTCCATTCCAGTATCCAATCATTAATGAAAATGTTGAATAGTGCCAGGTCCAGGACGGACCCCCATGGGACCCCACTGGAAACCTCATCCCAGGTGACAGCAAACCTCTGATAACCTTTGAGTACGACCATTATTTATTATTAGAGCTGGTTGAAAAAAATTCAAGAAAACTTTTTTTCCATCAGAGAAATGTGAGAGGGCGCAAGAGCCACCTCAGTGTAGCCTGCTGGTTAAGAAATTTTATTCAAAAGAGGGACTTGACCCAGGATATACCCTCTCTCCTAGGAGGACCCTAAGTACCAGGCCATTCTGGGCTGGGTAGGCTAGTCTCTCTGTCCTGTATTTTTCATAAATATTTTCAAAAGATCTCCACTTCATTCGGCACTAGAACCAAAACATTCCGTAACCTTGGCATTTTTTTGCAAAACAAGATCGCTGCTTTCCGGCCAGCCCTATTTCTTATGCCCCTTGCCAGAAGGCCACCTCCTGCTTAGGAGCTCCACAGGAGCCTAGCTTCACATGGATTTCTGAAGTCCTTCAGGTTACATGCTAAATTGCTCATTAGCAAAGTTCTGCTTAGCTGCGAGTTTAGGAGCTCTGCCAAACTGAAGCTCCTGAGTGCCCCCCGCCCCCACTTCACAAAGGTTTCAGATGCCCACTTTAGTAGTGGGATGCCTCTGGTGTCCGAGTGAATGCTGCAAACCTGAAGGGAACAGATACAACCTCCTGGGTGGAAGGAAGCTCCCTCTAGGAGCTCAGGGAGAATTGAAATCATCTTTCTTCTGCTTACTCTGAGCAGCGCTGGATGGAGATGCCCCCACGTCAGCGCCCATCTGCACCAAATTGAGCATCAGCGGCCGCAAATGCCCAGCAGTAAATGAGTCTCATTGCCCCCCAACCCCTGTTACTGTCCTCGTTCCCATCAAACCCAGACTTCCCCGTGCCGCGAGCAGCTCAACGTGGCATGGCCCAGCCCCGGGTGGGAAGCTGTTCTCTGCTGTTTGCTCAGAGGGTGCCTTCCCCGCCTCAGCTGCCTTTCATCAGGGGGTAGCCATGTTAGTCTGTATCCACAAAAACAACGCGGAGTCCGGTGGCACCTTAAAGACTAGCAGGTTTATCTGGGCATAAGCTTTCGTGGGTAAAAACCCCACTTCTTCAGCTGCCTTTATATGAAAGCAAACTGAAAGCAAACAGTCTGAGTCTCTGCAGGACCCTTCACCCCACCCCTAAACAACGCAAGCAGCATCCAAACCTCACTGTTTCTTTGGGAAAAGAAACCGAGTTTGGAGAAGGGCCGCTTCAGCGTGAACCGCAGAGCGAAGCGAGTTTTTTCGGGGTGTTGGCTGCGCTTTCCAGCCTCAGGCGAGGTCGGATACAAACCGGAATGTGCCTGCAGCCGGGCTGATGGTTAGATGGGAGCAGCCAGCGACCCGCCAGACCCCAGCCCAGGGGCTCGGTCAGAAACTGCTTCTTTACTCCCTTCCAGCCAAGGATCTCCCAGCACTTGGGCGATTAATTCTCCACCCTCCTAGCCAGGTGGTGAGGTGCTATTATCCCCCTTGCAAGTGGATGCTCACTTGCAAGTGGGAAGAGAAGTGGATGCTCAGAGAGGCCAGGTGATTTTTGCTCAAGCACGCACAGTGGGCCAGGAGCAGAGCAGGGGAAAAAAGTCAGGAGTTCTGACTCCCAGGCCCCTGCTCTAACTGGGGTGCCTTTGACAGTCCTCATTCACTTCCCCCCCCCCCACCCCTTCATGGGAAAATGAAAGAACAAAGGATCCTGCGCAGCTAACCGTGGAAAGAGACACCCGAGCAAATCTCCCCTTGCACAATCGCAGCTGTGCAGGGCTCACGCCCACTTTACAATGCTGCCCTGGGCTCTGCTCAGGTCCCCAGCATTAGAAGAGGGCAGAGGAGATGCATTTTTTGGTCCGTCTTGGATATGAAATAATAAAGAGATCACTTCTCATTTTAAATATCACAATCCACAGCTTTAGCCACTAAACCGGATATTCTTATTCCTTTCCCCACCTGTTTCTATCTAACTACATCCGGTTATCTTATACCCCCACGTAGCCTCACTTTTATCTCTCTAGGTGCACCCCCGTCGCCATTGTTAATGTATTTAACCTGGCAACATCCCTGTGAGACAGGGCAGGCCTACTGTTCATATGGAGAATTGAGAGGCTGACCATGATCACACAAGATGGTCCATGGCAGAGGAGGGATGGAACCCAGGTCACCCATGGCCCATGCTAGCCCTCCACCCAGTACTGAGGGGCTGAGTCCCTCCTGCCTTCTTGCAGTTGGGTTCCCAGAGCATTGCAGCAGTGGCAAGCTCCAGGTTAGTAATGCAGGGGTGAATCAGGCCCTTAAACTACAAAACCAGCCCACTAGTTTAATGCGGTTCCAATGCAGCCCCTTGGAGCAAATCAGTGAATCGGGGTGGAATTTCCAGCTTGGAAATCCGGCACCCGTATACATTTGCAGGAAGAGATCCTAGAGCTAACACTGCCCCCTGAGTCTGTCTGCCGTGGTGTATCTTTACTGTGTAAACACTGGTAAAACGGCACAGCGGGATCACTTACAGATGTTTCTACACAGATAACATAAGGGAGTCCCTCTGGACCTGAGGCATGTTCAACTATTAGTCTAATGTGTCAGCAGGATTTATGGGGGGAGGGCGGGCGGGGGGGGAACTGGAGCTAGTGCCCAAAAGCTCTTTCTGATCCACTAGTAAAGCATCTGAACCTTTGCACTTTAAAATATCACCTTGAAAATTACAAACAGAGCTGCAAAGAAACAAATAAACCCCTAATCGGACATCAAATTTAGCTGACTAAATTACAGCAGTGACTATCTCCGGGTTTCAGGGAGAGGTGTGAAATGGGTTGGTGTCCTACGAAGGAAGGTGGTATGTTTGCTAACAGTTTGCTCTGTCCAGTAAACCCTTTCCCCTGAGTTTGTGGGGAGCGGCAGAATCATGATTCATACTGTTAGAAGGGATCCTAAGGGTCATCCAGTTTAACCCTGGTCTTGCGTGATCTTGGTCAGTCTCTCTGTGCCTCAGTTTCCCCATCCGTTTGAACTTTGGTACTTTGATGGCACGTTTGTAACTGCGACTTTGTAAGATGCTAGAGCAAAGTCAGCCCCACAAACCGAACTCCACTGAGTTACCCCAAGAATCAGCATCGCCCGTCGTTTCTTGCTGTGTCATGCCCTGACCTAGAAAATATGCTATGGGGAACAATCCTGCCCTGAGTGATGAGTCTGCCTCACGGGGGTGTAGTGATTCTAAAGACATTAACGCCTGTGATGGGGGAGTGCCTGGAGAGAGAAGGGTGGGGATAGATGGGGTTATGCGATATAAGGGTGTCTTTAGGCCGCTTTTCTAGAGTGTCCAAGGACCAGATCCTTAGCTGGTGTAAATCAGCATAGTTCTGGGCCAATTTACATCAGCTGGCCCTATCATGCAATGATCATCTCTTTCATACAGCAGCTTTGGCCTCGGAGACACTTGGCACTTAGGGGAAGTTTGGGGAACGTTTTGAAGCCATTTTTTTAAATTTCAAAAGCCACTTGGTTCCCTCCCCACTTCCTCCCACCCGTCCCTGTTCAAACAACTGACTTTGCTCATGGCCCTTGCCCACCGTTCGCTCCCTCCGATCCCCATCCAGCTGGCCAGCCTGAACGTAACCTCAGCGCTCAGTGTCCTGCTTCCCTGCGTGTTTTGTAGCTGTTTACACCCAGGAAGAGCAAGTGTGCAAAGCCACCCAGTCACTTTGCACTGGGTGTAAATGACGACACACGGTGCAGGCCAGCTGTGAATTTCTCCAGCCTCTTGTAGCTGATTGAGCTGAAGCTGGATTTGACCTGCTAAAAGTGGAGTGCGGGTTGGGGTCCTGCAGGCCGCATTTCCCATCATGCTTCATCAGCCACATCTCTCCCAGCTGAGTCACCATATCACAGCACCCAGCTCAGCAACCAAAGCCCAATACGAAGTGTGCCTGGGGTATACAGATGCATTGGACACTAAGCTGTGCTGAAATTCTGGAACAGATGAGATCGAGAACCACAGCAGCCTCGCCCAGGCTCTGGGTCCCTGCTTTAAGCTGTGCATGACGCGACGGTGCCCCAGCCCAGGCCTACTTTGTAAAAAGCCGTAATGTTAGCTTGGTAATAAAACAAATCCCTGCAATCGACTCCATTTCCTGTTTTCCCGTTAAAAAGGGATGGTGCTTAACCAGAGCCCTTGACCCTGGTGAGACAATGTTAGAGAGGATGTGATGGAAATACACACACACAAAGGCACATTCCTAAGCTGGGCTAGGTGGCAGGAACGTATACCAGAGGCTGCCGATTTATTTGTACATCTGCCTAGACACAATAGCCTTGCCATGCCTTAAGCCCAGGCGTAGCTGCCAGTTTCCTCTGAAGAAAGGCAAGGAGCGTCTGAGAGGGCCAGGCAGAGAAGCAAAACAATGGAAAAGAAAATCTAAGCTTCCACTGCGATTTAAATTGCATTGGTTTTCCAGAATCGCAGGATCTTTCCATTCACTTGCTTAATGCAAGTTGGATTCCTCCAGGACTACTTTTGATCCCAAAGAGTCCGATATTAAACCTGATCCCAAAGCTCCTAGAAACACAGTAGAAGTCTCCCATTGTTTTCAACAGGTTTCAGAGTAACAGCCGTGTTAGTCTGTATTCGCAAAAAGAAAAGGAGTACTTGTGGCACCTTAGAGACTAACCAATTTATTTGAGCATGAGCTTTCGTGAGCTACAGCTCACTTCATCAGATGCATACCGTGGAAACTGCAGCAGACTTTATATATACACAGAGAATATGAAACAATACCTCCTCCCACCCCACTGTCCTATTCAGGGGACACCATCACAGGGCCTAATAACATCAGCCACACTATCAGAGGCTCGTTCACCTGCACATTCACCAATGTGATTTATGCCATCATGTGCCAGCAATGCCCCTCTGCCATGTACATTGGTCAAACTGGACAGTCTCTACGTAAAAGAATAAATGGACACAAATCAGATGTCAAGAATTATAACATTCATAAACCAGTCGGAGAACACTTCAATCTCTCTGGTCACGCAATCACAGACATGAAGGTCGCTATCTTAAAACAAAAAAACTTCAAATCCAGACTCCAGCGAGAAACTGCTGAATTGGAATTCATTTGCAAATTGGATACTATTAATTTAGGCTTAAATAGAGACTGGGAGTGGCTAAGTCATTATGCAAGGTAGCCTATTTCCTCTTGTTTTTTCCTCCCCCCCCCCCCCCGATGTTCTGGTTTAACTTGGATTTAAACTTGGAGAGTGGTCAGTTTGGACGAGCTATTACCAGCAGGAGAGTGAGTTTGTGTGTGTATGGGGGTGGGTTTTTGGAGGGGGGTGAGGGAGTGAGAGAACCTGGATTTGTGCAGGAAATGGCCTAACTTCATTATCATGCACATTGTGTAAAGAGTTGTCACTTTGGATGGGCTATCACCAGCAGGAGAGTGAATTTGTGTGGGGGGGTGGAGGGTGAGAAAACCTGGATTTGTGCTGGAAATGGCCTAACCTGAAGATTACTTTAGATAAGCTATTACCAGCAGGACAGTGGGGTGGGAGGAGGTATTGTTTCATATTCTCTGTGTATATATAAAGTCTGCTGCAGTTTCCACGGTATGCATCTGATGAAGTGAGCTGTAGCTCACGAAAGCTCATGCTCAAATAAATTGGTTAGTCTCTAAGGTGCCACAAGTACTCCTTTTCTTATTGTTTTCAACGGGATTTGGATCAGGCCCCTCTTTCTTACAAGCACCTGTACCTTTGTGCAAGACAACCCTGGCAGAAGTGGGGCTGCCCCATTGATCGCTGCAGTCCTTGCTCAAAGGAATTTGCAGTCGCACGTGTGATTACCCCACCATAAACACCAACCAGGCTTGCAAAATTTCACCACAAAATATACCAGCGCCGGGTCCAAGATGCTACACAATGATCTTGTTCATGGTGGTGACAATATTCAACTTCCCCATCAAAATAAATACAGCAGTCCCAGGCATGTGGACAAGTCAAGGTTTGCACTGCTGAGCTCATACTATCTGGTTCCAGCATGGGAGCAGGCAGCATCAGAGAAGATGACTGCAGTGAGGCTAAGCAAAACCAGGGGATTAGATGAGAGAGAGGGGAAAAGTTTGGGTGCACAGAGGTAATGGAAGCTGCTGCTGAATATAGGATCGTATGTGTGTGTTAATTTGCCTTCCAGTTTGCTAATTGCATTGCCTGAAATCCTGGGTCTATTTCTTGGGTCCAGCCCTATTGTGTGTGTCACCTGAGAGCAGGCTCCTTCCATGAACTGTCCATGAGCTAGCAAGAGCCCTGGAGAACATCCCCACCCAAGATCCTTGCACTGGCCACATGCAGCCAGGCCTCCCCTTGTTGCCAGACCCCACCAGTTTTCCCCAGGGGCTAGGAAAGGGGAGTGTCCTCTTAATTGAGAGGGTGAAGAGCTGGCTTCAGGGGAAGGGTTGTGATAACAATACCTAGCACTTTCCATAGATTTCAAAGCACACAGAGAAGGGAAGTGACTTGGCCCAAGGTCATGCTGCAGCACATTCAGTCCAAGTGAAGTCTTCCCACTAGGAAAGCAGGACAGCCGATGCTCCCATATATAGGTCTGCTCTCCTCTGTAGAGGGTGGAGTTACAAGACTGGCTCCCTTATTAAACGGCCAGGCCTTATACCTTTTGGATCACCTTGACCTTCTCGCCAGCAGATGGAGACATTTCTGACCTCACCTTTCCTCCTCCACACTACAGCGCTGCCTAGGGGATACCTGGGGATTATCTACTTCCCTATCAAATAAACGGAGAGATGCCAAAGCACTGCATTGGCGATATCCTTGTCTGTATTGCCCTTTTTGTCATGGTACCCACGCCTACAGAGCTCATGCTGATGGAAGGATGACAGCATTTGCCTGCTGGGTTTATTTCCTTTGCATCTTTTCTCTCCACAATGGTAAAAGCTTAGGTATTTTTAGTTTCTTTTTTTTTTTTTTATGCTTGATAACTAAATCCAGTAGTGCTGTACCTGGTCAGCTAGATGTGGGGGATGAAGAGAGAGGAGAAAGAAATCATTGCTAGAAAATGGTGGTCTAAATGGAAACAAACGAAAAGTCAAGGCTGCTTCATGAAACCCACCATCAGCTGAGTGAAAACCACCACTCAGAGTTTATATTGTGTCTGGACTTTAATTATCGGGTCTCCTGGTTCTCTCTCTTAACAGCAGACGTGAGACAGAAATAAAGATCAAGGGAAATAGCAGAGGATCTCCGGGAAATATTTTGACACAGAGAATCCTACTCGAACATTTGAAAATCACACCAGGAAGTCTGAAAAGCCTGTACTGGGAATTTCAGAGTAACAGCCGTGTTAGTCTGTATTCGCAAAAAGAAAAGGAGTACTTGTGGCACCTTAGAGACTAACCAATTCAGGTCTTTGCAGAGAACAAAAGAAATGGAGGAAACATCAGCTGGTGGATTTGCATTGGCAGCAGTAATGGGTGTATCTCCAAGGCAGAGATGGGCCCCTCACAGCAGAGCAGAAACAGGGCTTTGTTATGAAATATATGGGGGGGGGTTAACTAAGTCTGCTGGACATAACTAGACCCTCTGGTTCTCACTGTCTTTCTATGTCCCAGACCAGCTTACATGGTCTGTGCTGATAAGAGACTGGACTGGACTGGGAGTCAGGAGACCTGGGTTCTATTCCTAGCTCTGACCCTGGGCAAGCCGCTTCAGCTTTCTGTGCATCAGTTTCCCCAGATGTAAAAATGGTGATGTTGGTACTTACCCTTCCTCCTTCGTGAGTGCTTGGAGAGCTAGGGATGAAAAGAGCTAGGCCTTATTCTAAAGCCACCACATGGTAGGCTTGATTCTCCTCCCACTAACACCACTGTCTTTCCATTTGCATCACTGCAAATATTCCTGATTTACACCAGTGTAAATGAGAGACGAATCAGGCCTAGGCTCTTCTCAAGTCCTGGCCTGGAGTCAGCAGTCCTGGAAGGGACTTGCTGACCACACTACAGGCCCAAACAGTAGGGTGACCACTCATCCCAAACTGGGCGGGACCATCCCGAAATGCAGAGGTCAAGTCCCAGTCCCAGGCTGAATGACTGTGTGGAGCACCAGACCCTCCACCTGCCCTGGGCCTTGGGTAGTGGGGATACGGGCCAGGGGATGCTTTTGGGCACCCCACCCAGGACAGGTGGAGGGTCCAAGGCTCTTCACAGCTGCCCAGGCTCCCTGGGCAGCTCTGACCACTGCCTGTCTCTGGCTTCCAGCCTGGCCAGGGGGCGGGGTCTTGAGGAGAAGCAGGGGCGGGGCCACCGAAGGGGGCAGGGCTCCTGCAGGTGTTCCGGTTTTGCATTTTGAAAAGTCAGTCACCCTACCAAACCGATGCCCCGAAGCCACCTTCCTGGCCCTGTCTGGAAAGCAGAAGCAAAAATGCCGAGCTCAACAATCTCAGAGCTTCCAGAAGCGGTTCTGATCGGGGGCAGCTCCAGGCACTACTTCCCTCTGGGAACGGGACGCTCCAGAGTTCAGCATGGCCCTGCAGCACCTACAAAGAGGAAGGACCCCAAATCCAGGGTCCACCGCCAGACCTTGGTGGAGAGGTGAGTAAAGGGAGTGGATTCCTACACAAGGACCTGCCCAGCTTCTTGAGCCAGAAAGAGCAGCTCCGAAATCTGCCACGAGCACTGAACCCTGGCAGGTGGCGCTTTTGAAGGGCTGCTAATGAAGAAACCTCCCTCCCCTGCAAACGGCTCACTTTGTCCCATGGCAGGTGAAGCCTTTGAGAGAGCAGAAGGGAGGAGGGGGAGGCCGCCCTGGGCCTTTGCTGTCTCCACCCTCTCAAGCTAAGGAATAGGAAGGCAATGGACGGATCCCCCCTTTGGTGCCACCTAAGGCAACGGATACTGTACTAGGAGAGCCACCAGGCTTAGCAAATTGAGTGACCGAGGGATGAGAACAGTGGGGTGCCTTTAAAAGCAATGGGGGGTGAGAGGGAGATCCACCTTCTTCTGTACTTCCCCCCTCCCTCCATCTTCTCATTTTTACAGTTCAGTTGCTCCTTGAGAGCCTGCCAGGGAACAATGGCACAGCGAGAGCCTCGCTGCGTTCCTGTCAGAGAGCGGGGCGCTTCCATTCAGCTGCCTGGTGCGGCATCCACAAGGCACATTCCAGTGGCTCCCTCGAGAGCACAGAGACTCTGAAGAGGCAGATAATTAAGCCTTTTTCCACGGTGGGTAATTTCAAAGTGCCCCTGTCTTGTTACTTGGCGGAAAGCCGACTTCAGCCGCTCGGCCTCCCGGCGCGCCAGCGAACCCCCAGCAGGCCCGTCGCCCTCCCGGACAACACGAGCCGGTCCAGGAGGCCCAGCTATTCCCACCGCTGTTGCACAGAATAGAATGCAGGAGTCACAGCCGGAGAACGTGGGGAGCCACAGGCAGTGAGAACGAGTCATCTCCTGACCTCCTAGAGTCAAGGACTCAGGAAATCAGGGCAAGGCCTGGAATGCGCAAGGCAATACTCTCTAGGCCGAATCCACTGGGAAATAGAGGGTTAGATGGTGACTTGAACTATGCACACACCTAGGGAGGAAAAACCTCCCTTTCACCTCACCCTTAGGTCCAGGTGCATAGGAGCAATGGGGCCACTTGCCAACTTACACCATCTCTGGAGTTTCTGGGCAGGGAGTTGGTGGAAATCATGCAGGGACTGAGTTGCACCCTCTCTTCTCATTGACACATGGAGGGTGCACAATCTGGTGCTGATACAGCCAACAATAACCCATGCCAAGGGGAAGAATGAGCAGGCATTCTGCCTCAGTGGGGTATCTCAGATACTTTTGCATCCTGAGGCTACTGCTGGGGTGGGGTGGGAGCTTACACCCCCCTGCTCAGGGCAGCACCTAAGGTCAGAATTAGAGCTGGGGGGGAGGATTTTCTGATCGAATGTTTTTCCATCGGAAAATGCCCACTTGTCAAAACTGAGAAGTTTCCCAGAAACGTGTCGCCTTTGATGAAAATGCATTTAGAGACAAAACGTAAGAGAAGCGTTTTGATAAGTGGGTTGGTTTTGACCTTTTTGTATTTGTGACATTTCAATTTTCTGTTTCAAAACAAATTTGGGTTTACATTTTTTTAAATTCTATATTATAAAATGTACTATAGAGTGGGAAAAAGTTTAAATAGGAACAAAACATTGCCACTTTGTCAAAACAAATGTTTAAATCAATCCAAAATGAATATTTTTTTTAGAATTTTGGTTCACAGGAAATTTTGAATTTTTTTTTTCATTTTCATTCCATTGTGGAGCAAAAGAAATTTCAAAAAATCACAAAATTGCCCCTGAAACTCAAAGTCCAATTCTTGCCATGCTGTGGTCAGAATCCAGCCCTCCCTGTACATCCTAGCCAAATTGTGCACCGAAACCTGGTTACAAAATACCCCAGCACACCTGACAGCAAATAACAGTGAACTAGCTCCCCTAATCCTGTGTCCATTGTTAACATCAACACAAATAATTAATCTATTCTTTGATATTGAGATTCTTAGACCATGCCCATCACTCTGGTATCTGGGCACCTGAAGGTTCATGCTTAACACTAGAGCTGGCCAAAGCATGACAAGTCCATTCCGCAAGTTTTCAAAATTTGTTTTTGTTCCACATTGCAATGAAACACACACCTTTTGAATGTTGTCCTGACATGCAATTGGATCAAAACGTGACTTTTTGGCTTTAAAAGATCAGGTTTTCAATTCGGGTCTCTCTGATCAGAAGTGGCCAGACAACCCTCCAGTTGAAAACCTCATTGAAATCGATGTGTCTCCACAAAACATTTTGGCTTTGACAAAAAAAAATCATATTTTGATGAAAATACGTTTCATCGAAAATCTTCTGACCTGCTCGACTTGATACCGTTCCTTCATGAATTGCAAAGTGCTTTGCAAAGGCAGGTCAGAAGCATTGCTGCCAGGATGAGCTAAAAGTCTCCCTCTCCAAAAACAGCCCTACTACGGGACCCACTTACAACACATTTAACCTCTCAACCGGTTAGACTTTCAAGGCTTTAGCTTGATTACACGACAGGTTGGAGACAGCTAGGCCCCACTGAAACTCAACTTTTCAATGTGCTGTAACTGGACCCCTGGGTAAGTTATTTTTATAGTGCAGAGAGGCCCCCGGTGTTGGGTTTTCAAAAACACTCCGCACCCATTGAGACACCCAGACGAGAGGCCAGGTTCTCAGAGCTGCTCCACCCACTGGGTATACAGCCCTTTGGGAAATCTATCATTTATTTAGGTGCCTAATTGGAAGCTGAGTTCTTGAAAATCCATCCTCATTGGTTGGTGCTGAGCACTTGCCAATCTGGTGCTCAGTGACTTGCCCACAAGTCTCCTGACCCAGCATTCCATGTGCTACCAGTTACAGCACACTGCCTCCCGTGGGCTCGGACACGGTCAAATAACATCCCCCCCCTGCTCATTTTTAAACTGGGATCCAGCGAGGATCAGCAGGGGAAAGGAAGGGAATCCCTAGAGAAAGTGTCTTCTCAGGAGATTCCAGGTCAGGCCTGCAGACTTAAGAGATGCCAATATAACCTGATTTCCAAACATTTTGCTCCCTGCCTTTTGCCCCTCAAATCCCTGCCGGAATGATCCATCCCAAGATTATTTAGGGGAGCTGATTAAAGGCCCGGTTAAAGGTGCAGAAACCCAACCTCATGCCATTCCCAGGGTACTCCAGAAGCAAGGAGTATAAGCTGTTTGAGGCAAGTGCTGTCTTTTTTAATACAGCAGGTGTGTGCAGTGCCTGCAATAATGGGGCCCAGTCCCAGACTGGGGTCTTGAGGCACTCTTGTGATGCAAATAATTAAGAATATTTTGCATTTCTATAGCACCTTCCATCAGAGCATCTCAAAGCGCTTTGTAAGCACTAAACGAGTTAATCTTCACAACCCCCCTGGTGAGCTAGGTCAGTATGGTTATCATCAGCCTCATTATCAGATGAGGAGATTGAAGGAAAAGAGGATAAGTGACTTGCTCACGGTCACGTAGTAAGTCGGTGGCTAGCCAAGAAATGGACCCCGCTCTCCTGGTTCCCAAGACCACACTCCCCACTCAGATCAAACCAGAGCCAGTTTGGTTTCTTTATGATTTTTTAAAACTTTTTTACAGCCAAGCACAATGCAGTGGCACAGTCCAGCAGAAATACAAATCCTTATCTTTATTCAGAACAGGTCCAAATACAACAGAATGGGAATCTATCAAGAGATAGACTAATGAAAGAAACAAAGCAGTCACTGGTAAACATAGGAAACAGTTTAATGTCTTGTCACATGGCCGATGTCTGTTAAAATAACTACTGGACATGCCAGGATCGCCCTGGCACCTCAGGAAAGACATCATAACACCATCCAGCTCTCATTTTAAAAGGACAGTTCCTACGCCTTTTCCTTGTGAACAGCCTTGCAAACAAACTGATGTAAGTTGATCATAGAATCATAGAATATCAGGGTTGGAAGGGACCCCAGGAAGTCATCTAGTACAACCCCCTGCTCAAAGCAGGACCAATCCCCGACTAAATCATCCCAGCCAGGGCTTTGTCAAGCCTGACCTTAAAAACTTCTAGGGAAGGAGGTTCCACCACCTCCCTAGGTAACGCATTCCAGTGTTTCACCACCCTCCTAGTGAAAAAGTTTTTCCTAATATCCAACCTAAATCTCCCCCACTGCAACTTGAGACCATTACTCCTTGATCTGTCATCAGCTACCACTGAGAACAGTCTAGAGCCATCCTCTTTGGAACCCCCTTTCAGGTAGTTGAAAGCAGCTATCAAATCCCCCCACATTCTTCTCTTCTGAAGACTAAACATCCCCAGTTCCCTCAGCCTCTCCTCATAAGTCATGTGTTCCAGTCCCCTAATCATTTTTGTTGCCCTCCGCTGGACTCTTTCCAATTTTTCCACATCCTTCTTGTAGTGTGGGGCCCAAAACTGGACACAGTACTCCAGATGAGGCCTCACCAATGTCGAATAGAGGGGAACGATCACGTCCCTTGATCTGCTGGTAATGCCCCTACTTATACATCCCAAAATGCCATTGGCCTTCTTGGCAACAAGGGCACACTGTTGACTCATGTTGACTCACTGTTGACTGATGACTAGGGCTGAAAGAAACAGGCCAGGTTCTACTTCTGACGCACAAAACTGGGAGGGATTTTCCCCCATCATACACACATGCTTTATTTAAAATTGATCTGTTTGAGATCTAATTACCCCCTCCCCTGGCCTGGTGTATGGGAGGAGGAGCATGGTGGGCAATAATCAGTTACCATTGTCTCTCATACACAAATTGTTATGTTATCCTGGTCCAAAACCGCAAAGGCTGGTTCTGCAATGTCTTTTACTCTTCTTAGCCCTGTAGGAGCCATTACAGCCATAAGAGAATGAGTTGGATTCTGGGCCAGCTGAGTTCTGCTTTGCCTTCTCAGCTCTCCCTTGCTGCCATGGTCATTTAAGGGAGCGGTTCGTTGCATTCTTCAGCAATGTAATTTTGTGTCATGGTTCACCTAGTCTCTGCCAAGTAATTCCCTTTGCCTTGATGGAGTTTCAAGTGACCTGCCAGTGCATATCGACTGGATGTTGTTAAATCTTGCATTTAAGTTGCATCTTGTTCATAGTGGGATCTCAGAGCAGGGCACTGAGTGGCGTTACTGGCTGGCTCAGCGACATGGAGCAGTGTCCAGCAAGGAAATGGAATTAGACAAAAGTGATACTTTAAAAAAATAGTTCCGTTTCATCATGTTAATGATTTCAGAGCAGCATGGAAAGAAAATGCCCCATATTTTTAAAAAACTTTGCATTTCATGATGGGCTCTCTGGATTGATGATGCTGCACTGCCTTCTGTTTTCTGGGTACTGTGCCTTTTAACTTTTAAGGACTCTCCCTGCAGGTAGAATTCCACAGCCATTTTGTTCATAGAGAAAACACACACTGCGATCTCCCTCACACGGACTTTACTTTTGTCCTTTCTTGTTGTTGTCCTTAACCCAAAACAATTTAGGCTGATTGCATATGGAAAACATAAAAACACAGGATTTAAAGAAGGTCTCCTTAAGATCAGTTCAAAGCCAATAGGGCTGCTATACTGAGATAATGCCGAAGTAGCTCCACTGAAGGGAATGCAATGGAGATCCAAATTCAGCCCAGAGGAGACAGTGTGGTCTAATGGTTAGGGCACTGAACTGTGTCAGGAAACCTAAGGTCTATTCCCATCTATTCACTGTCGCTCTCTTGCCCATCCCAACCTTTGTATATTTAGACTGTAAGCTCTTTGGGGCAGGAACTGCCTCTCTCTGTGTGTTTGGATCATGCCTCTAGGCGCTACTATGATACAAATTATAAATAGTATGTCTTGCCCGCCAGGTCTAGAAACACCTCCTCTTGCAGACAAGTGGTGCTTTTCCAGCACAGCTGCAGCCCCCTCTGGAAATGGTGTCTGGGGATACGCAAAGAGAATCAGCAAATTGGTGCGAGCGTGCACTGAAAGATATATAAGCAGAGGAAACAGATGGGAAAGGCCTTGTCATTAGGTTTATTATTTTGTTTAGAGCACTAAAACATGACTAGCAGTTGCACACAAATGGGTTTAAAATGATACCTTCACAACTGGTGCTTTCTGAGAGCTTGGACAAACTCCCCCAAAAGGCAGTTCTGCATCTTCTGGGGGAGCGGGGTCTGACCTTTGTTCTAAAGGAGGTTTCAGGCCTGAGCATCCAGGGAGATTTTGACAAGAGTCATCAGAATAATCTGTTAGCAAGAAGAAAAGCACTTACTGTAACTGGGGTATATATTGCTTCACTCACTATAGGTCTGGACTTGGAAAGTACAGAGTGAATGTCAGCTCAACACAAAATCAATGGGAGTTCAGGGTGCTGGGCCCCTTGCAGGATGGAGCTAAATTTGCTCTCCCTAGAGTAACCGTGGTCTTGAGAAGGTGCATTTGTGATCTTAAATGCCTAGGAGCAGATCAGCACCCAGCTTGCAAAACGGCCTTCTCTGCAGCTATGGATTTCACCAAAAAAATGGCAATCACTATTCATGGTAAGGATCAGGCATTGACTCTCCAACTGAAGGGCAAAATTCTGCTCTCGGACCTGCATGCCAGATCTCAGTTCCACCTTCGCTTGTGATGCCTGGGTTTCATATTGGTGTTAATTAGAGACGAGATTGAGCCAGAGCCCCAGCACCAAACACCAAGAAACATTCGTGAAGCTCAGGTCTGGACCCAGATCCACATGCAGACTTTCTATCAACCCGAACAATGAAATCTACAGATGGAAGGCAGAATTCAGAGCTGGAATCTGCCATGCTGATCTGAGAGCAGAACTTTGCCCCAGATGTCTGCAGGTTTCTAGCAGGAGGAGAGGTAAAAGTATATTGTAAACCTCCCCCACCCCAAAAAAACGTTTGCACAGGCCTGAGTTTAGGAGCCGTGGTGTTGTCAGGGATGTGAAAATGTCTGACACTCTGCCTCAGCCTTTGATGGTCACAAGGACACTGTAGACATGCCTGGGCATGGGTGAAATGAGAACCAACCCAAACCCATGTCCAAGCCAGAACCAGCAACTAATTCAGAACTTCTCAGATTATGGGTCAGATGATGTCAATCAACACAGCTCAATGGAACACCACCTGTTGGCACCTGGGGCGGATTGGGCCCTGTGCATTTATTTCAGCATACACAAGTCACAGTATTGTGCTCCAGATCAAAGAGCTGAATTTCCCCCAGAGTTCAGGGAAGATAGAACCAAAGCCCCAGAGCCTATCAGTCTACACACCTGTGTATCTCCAATGTGCTCACCACCATGATGCGTAAGAACTGCCCCTTGCAAGGCGGCGAGCACTCCTGCGGCATGCTGAGTGCTCTGAAATCCCATCCAGGTCAGTGGAACTGGTGGATGCTCAGCACCACACCAGACTGAGGCCTACATGTATCTGAGCGGGGCTTGAGTCCATCTTGTTTTAAAATTATTTTTTCATGTACCTCTGCTATAACCTGAGACCAAAATACCACAAGGATAGCTGGGGCTGCATGATGTTCTCTCTGTCCTCCATATAAAGTACTTCGCTGACCCCTGTTACCGGGTATCTGAGCACCTCACAATTTTTAATGTTGTTCCCCCTCACCACACCCCTGTGAGGTGGGTCAGTGCTGTTTTCCCCATTGCACCGCAGGGGAACTGAGGCACAGGGAGTCTGGGTGACTTTCTCAAGGTCACACAGGATGAGCGAAGACCTGAACTCAGGTCTCCTAATCTGGCGCCCTATCCACTGGGCCATCCTTCCTCTCAGTGTTCTGGGAAGCAGGGAGGCAAGGGGATCTCTCAGTAAGCCTGTTCTTGTGCTATCACCTATCCCAGGGTTGGAAACCCAAGTCATGTTTGGAATCAGCATCCACATTTTTGAGAGCTGCTCTGAACTGACTCCAAACCTCTGGGCCTCCTGCAGTTTGCCTGTCTGGGATGTGCTGTAACACCCAAAAAAGATAACAATGGTTTGTCAACGTGATGAGATATTGTATGTCTAAGAACAATGCTTTCTGGTTGAATTAGATCCAGTGGATCCACTTTCCCAGCACTGACCAGGGGCTTGGGATCCCCAGATCAGCAGCACCTCTTGGTTAAGTTGATTGCCTTCATTGTCTTCTCCAGACATTTCTTTCTTTGGGACCTTTCTGGGCAAGTGCAATTAATACCTAAAATCACGAAAATGAAGGACTGAGACTTGGGCGTAACTAAATTGCCAGTTGGGCCTTGCAAAATGAGGGCCAAACCTGACCAACAGCTCCCTCTGCTGTTCTCCTGGCAGATCTTCCTGAGCATTGCTCCAAAGCCTGCTCCGGTCGAGAGCAGCATTCAGCTCAGCTGAGTCCAGCAAAGCCGCTCGGTTTGTCACCTCGTCCAGATTAGAACACAAGCCTCCAAAGGTCTGACAGGCTAACGGATTGGACCCCACACATTGTATGGGAGTGTAATAGCTCACGTCTCAAGAACAAAGCGAGAGCTGATTAGATTCCAAAGACGTTTGTACCCAGCGGAGTCCACGCTAAACCATGTCGGTTCTGCTGTTGCATCAGACACATAGACAAATACAGAGCCAGGCTTTCTAATGGATGTGTGATAAAGACACAATCCTGCCTGTGGAAAGAATATATTTCTGGAAGGTAACATATCATGTAGAGCACTCCTGCTAATGAGCTGGACCTATTCAACGGATACTTACAAAAGATCCTAAATCTATTGGATAATCCAAGTAAAGACCCTCCAGTCACACTTTCTATTAAGGGGGCATTTGTAAGTGGTTTCAGGTTAATAGCGGATTACTATGCACCGGAAGCACGTTTCAGACATAAGCCATGTGTGTTGTAGATGGTTGTGAACGCATTAACCTAGTGTCCTGGTAGAAGCTATAACAATCTAGAACAGTTGATTAGCCATTTATTAAGCCATCTGCGAATCATTTCATAACAGTTTATAAAGTATTATGAATGTGCCTTTAATGTGAAGCATACCTTGTCCTCCTTTTAAAACGTGGCTCCAGTCTGACTGTGTACAATAAGGATTCAAACCCAGTGCACACTCTGCTGCTGGTACTTGTCCCGGCTATTGCATGGGTATTTTATTGGCAATATGATACTACGAGTGCTGTATATACTGTGACAAACTTCCTCCTCTACCCTGGTGGGTGTTGCGCTTATTGGCGGATTTGCTCGCCTCGGAGATTCATGGCAGCCCTCAGTTTGGCCATTTTCGAGAACCCACCGTCCAGGTCAACTCCTCCTGTGTCTGACCAGGAGTTGGGAGGTTTGGGGGAACCTGGGCCTGGTCTCGACTCCAGGTTCCAGCCCAGGGCCCTGTGGAATGCAGCTGTCTGGAGTGCCTCCTGGAACAGCTGTGTGACAGCTACAACTCCCTGGGCTACTTCCCCATGGCCTCCTCCCAACACCTTCTTTATCCTCACCATAGGACCTTCCTCTTTGTGTCTGATAACGCTTGTACTCCTCAGTCCTCCAGCAGTACGCGTTCTCACTCTCAGCTCCTAGTGCCTCTTGCTCTCAGCTCCTCACATGCACACCACAAACTGAAGTGAGCTCCTTTTTAAACCCAGGTGCCCTGATTAGCCTGCCTTAATTGTTTCCAGAAAGTTCCTGATTGTTCTGGAACCTTCCCTGTTACCTTACCCAGGGAAAAGTGACCTACTTAACCTGGGGCTAATATATCTGCCATTTATCACTCTCCTGTAGCCATCTGACCTGACCCTGTCACAAAACATAGAACATTGTGCTCTAAAACCAGAGGGCTGGATTCTGATGTTGAGTTATGTCAGTGGGAGTTATGTCAGTTATGTGACCCAGGGAGCAAGGTGCTAGTCCATGGAACGGTACCAGCATTATACACTGGTAGACTGCCTTCCAAGACAGGGTGGAGGAACATTTGCAAGGACGTACGTGTGTGTGAAAGCTGCTGTCCTTGTTGTACCTGTTTTCTGGCTCAGGAGAAGACTTGAGACTCCAGTGCTATCCCTTGTGCACCTTTCCCCAGCAGTCTGGTCACCCTTGGAGAGAGAAAGGAAAATATTGGTGCAAAAGCCAACAGTTGAAAACCCCCTTTTCAATAAACCCGGACACCTACCCGCATGGAAAGATGGTGAGGACTCATGTGCTGAAGTGTGTGTATTAGTGCAGCCGGACAGAGCAGAAAACCACGCAACCATGAGCCCAAAGCAACATCCTTTATTTCCTTCCTTGTCTATCCATTTAATCTATCGCCCAGGAGCCGGAGACGTTTCTGATCAAACTCAGCCACTACAAGAGTAGCTGCCTGGGGGAAGCTTTCTATTCCCACATAGAAGACAGCAGCAGACACAACAGAGAATGTGGAGGGGTGGTTTGTAGACTTGTTCATATCCTGCCAGGATCAGCGGTTTTTGTCAAGCACTGACTTCTCACAGCACTTTCAAGCCCAGTTCAGGGTCAGAAAGGTGAATAGGGGCAGCTCCAATTTGCAGACATTTGTGTGAACATTTTCTGTCCGAATGTGGCTCATGCAGAGGATGAACCAAGAGGGCCTGGTGAAGATAGCGTGGCAACAGACGGTGGTAAGAAAGAGACCCCAAGGAAAGCCAAGGAAGAAATGGCAGGATTGCACCAAAGATGATAAGCAGGTGGACCTTCACGCTGCCTCCGACAAAGATGGCGGACGCTTGCATGACGACCCGACCTGTGACGATGGGATAAGGGGAAGAAGGAGATGTGGTTCATGCAGCCCAGGCTTACTTTGGGGTTTGGATTTGAATGGAACCAGAATCACCTTAAATTTTGGAGGAAGCCACTGAACTCATCTGGTTTCACGAAGCAATGACACAGCAGCAGGTTGCGCTAGCCCTGTAAGGCAAGCTACCGGCCCAGTTGCCACTTCAGCCCAGAGCAGGCATTCTGGAGGCCGTAGTCCCCAGAGGGGCTGAGGGAACTGTAGGGTCTTGCTAGACATGCTGGGAAGGATAGTGGGGGACATAAGAGGCAGCCTTCCCTCAGAAGAAGGAGAGTGCCCAAGAGAAAGGGGCTCTGGGAGAGGGGAAAGTTAGCTGAATGTGTGGTTTCTTTGTGAACCCCCAAAATACCTTGGTTCTGGGCTGGAACAGGGCTGTGTCGGGTTTGTCGCCTGCTTTAAGGGACCAGCACACCCTGTAGCCGGCGCATTCACCATGTCTGCAATATTTTTAGACCAAGCTGTAAAGTGGCCCAGTTGGCTTGAAATGCCCCATCTCAGACTGCATTGTGAAAAGGAAATGACGTAACAATAATACCTCAGAGTTAACTTGAAGATCTTAACACACTTTATAAAGGTGAGTAACTATTACCCTCTTTCTACGTCGATGAAGATGTTGAGACACAGAGAGATGCAGAGACAGGACTAGAACTCAGGTGTCCTTGAGCCTCCTCCCCTGAATAGCAGAGCATGTTGCAGGTATGAGAATCCAGCACAACACTACATCTGCTGGGATGGGGGGGCAGTTCTAGCTCCCCAAAACTGCCATTGCACGTTCTCTTCCTATGAGACTGCTTAATAAACTTCCGAAAATGGGCTGCCACCCGGCACAAATATTTTCAGAAAATAGTTCTCTAAACCAAAGAAACCAAAGGAAATTACATTGGGCTTGTGGCTCACGTTCCACATGGCCACCAGCCTATCTGGAAACCCAGACAGAACAAAAGTGAAGGGAAACAGCTTGGTAAAACTCTAACCAGTTTGGGTAGGGGCTGTACACAGCACCTAGCATAAGGGGGCCCTGATCCTTGGTTGGTAGCCTATGAGCACTGTTGCAATAGAAATAATAATAAGGAGAACACTCCCATTGACTCCGGACAGAAATATGGAGCTCAGCTTTTTGTGCCGGTATCAGTGATGCTGGGACATAACGCACGAGGCCATGCATGGGCAAATAACGTTCCATGGGATGCTATCATGGGCTCACAGCTGGGAAGAGCCAGAGTGTCAACAAACAGCCTGCTGTTTATAAAGTGGCGGGGTTAGAGAACAGGACCACAGAACGCCGGCTTCTTCCCAAAGCTTTAAGTGACCCGTGTAATTATCTCTGACCTGATCTTGCCTCACACACCTTTGAAAGTCTAAGGAAATAAATGACTCCTGCGTGTTTGATTTATTTCTGGCTCTGTGGCACGGATGGGAGGTGTTTCAGGGCTAGGATCGCTGGCGAGTTGGACTGACCTACGGTGTCACCTAAGCCAGGGAGATTCCTTTCCTTTGAAGCAGAAAGCACTTGAAATGGGAGGAATTCTGGAGCCTTCTCCAAACACACTTAATCAATTCAGTTTATCACAGGAACAACATCATCATCAAAACAGGGTAAATGCAACCAGGGTCCCCCTTAGGACCAGTGCATGTCTGGGAGAAGGAGCCTGATCTGCATAACGGCTGCCAACGGGAGTTTAACCAGCAACGGCAGCAGTCGCTGCTTCAGGCCCTACTCAGGCATTTCCTCTGGACAGCAGAAGAGCTCTGAAATAGGTAGGCAAAGAAAGGGCCACACTTTAAAAACAACAACTGTTTATTGCACCCACCACTTCATGCCAGAAATCAACTGCAGGTGGAGAATTGCTGGGGCACTTGACTGCAAGCACAAATGCTAGCCTTTAGGGGCTGCATTTTCAGAATGGAAGGGGCTTCCTTTTTGCAGGGATACCTCTGCACCCAGAAAATGCACCTGCAAGTTGGTAAACATGGTTGAATAGTGGCATAAAAATCTCAGTACTTGTTCTTCTACCCTCCTGCCTGTGGATGCTAGTTGTAGTTAAAGTAGCATGTCCCGCGATTTGCACCAGTCAGGTGTGGGTGGGAAAAGGAAGGTACACATTTTAGGCCAGCGGGACCTCAGAAACTTACACTTACCCTCTCGCTACACCTACCCTCTCAAGCAGCAGCAACCAGATCTACAGGCATTACAACTATTTCTAAACATCAGAGCAGGGGAAATGAATGGGCCTAGCAAAATATTTGTAATTAATTAAAGGGTTGTTTTTTTAAAAATTCACAAGTATCATAATAAACTTGATCATCTTAGCCAAATAATTAACTAAAGGATGGTGCTGATAGTAGGAACATGCCCTGTTCTGTTCATTCCCATGAAGCACTGGGCATTGGTCACTGTGAGAAGACTGGATACTGGGCTAGATGGACCATTGATCTGAGCCAGGATGGCCGTTTTTAAGTTCTTATGACTATCCCAGGCACATCTCTCAAAGGCTGTAGTGTCCATCTGGGGAAAAGACAGGAGCAGTGCTGATCTGATGATAGCAGATGGTGCTGGTGAGAAGGGCCATCAAAAAGAGTAGGAGATCAACAGACAAGCTCACATGGTTTATTCATCCAGTCACCAAAGAATAAGGGCCAGATCCTCAGCTGGGATAAATCGCCAAGTCTCCATTGAATTCTGTGGAGCTACATTAAGTGTCACCAGCTGAGGATTTAGATGTTGGATGCTCATAAACAGGATCAGGAGGGGGAA
Organism: Eretmochelys imbricata; assembly: GCF_965152235.1. NCBI lineage: Eukaryota > Metazoa > Chordata > Testudines > Cheloniidae > Eretmochelys > Eretmochelys imbricata. Next base: position 20,899,551 of record NC_135587.1, read on the forward strand.
AGGAGAAGTCTCTGGGTCTACCTTCATGGCAGAGTTGGCTCAAGCTACCCCATTGAGTAGAGCAGCCACCCTGCAAAGTAACACTCCAGTGGCTGTGTCCACACTGGTGCTGGGCTCACTCCTGTGTGGCACCTGGCTTCTGGGGGCATCACCCAGGGCTCCTAGCGTGGCTTTAAGCTGAGCCGCTCTATGAATTCTTTCCCAATGAATTTTGGGAGAATTTGTTTATCCTTTTTGTGAGTTCTAGGTGGGCCTTGGAGGACCATCGGCACTTGAGTGGCGCTAGCTTGTGTCCACACTACCGAGTGGTAGTATGGGCAGCTGCTGAGTTGAGCTAAATCCAGCTTTGGCCTGTATCCCCTCTCAGCCCAGCCAGCTTCAGATAAAAGCACCTCACTAGAGTGACGGGGTATTGTGTGTGGATGGGATGGGAGTCAGAAGCAACACTCGAGTTAACTTCGCAGTGAAGACAAGGGCAATGATGCAGATGCAGATTCTATTTAGTTGCACTTTGCAAGAATACAAGATATGAGAATAACCAAAGGGAGGAATGAAAAGCTCCTTACGATGCCAGTGAGGAAAGAAACCAATCAAATCATGAACTTAGAGCAGAAATTAGTCCTGCTTTCGGTGATCCTGAATCGATGGAGTTTTTAATAAAAATGGCTTTCACCAAAAAAAACGCCTTTTATTTTGGTCAATTTTTTTCCAGTTTTTAGATGAAAAACCAAATAACTCCAGGTAACTTAAAAAAAAACGAAAAAAAAAGAACATTTTCAGTTAAAAAAAAACAGGGTTTTTTGTTTACATTTTTTTGTCATGAGAAATTTTTAAAACTGAAAAAAATTAACAATTTCCCATGAAAATACTTGATCTTCTCCCACCAGCTGTCATGGAGCGATGCCAGTATCAAACCGGCCAGAGTGAAAGAAAGTCAGGAATAAGGGAAGAAACCAGGCTGGCAGGCAGTGTCATCTAGTGGCTAGGGCATTGTAATGGGATTCTGAAGACTTGAGGGGGGGTCTATTCCTGACTCTGCCACTGGTTTGCTGGGTGACCTTGGGAAAGTCATTTCACCTCACTGTGCCTCGGTTTCCCCATCTGTACAATGGGGCTGATGGTACTGAACTCCTTTGTAAAGTGCTATACGAGAGCTAGGTGTTGTTATTATTGAATGACAGCACCTGAATTGTCTGCAATGTTCCCTGCCTGTTTGTCACACAACCTTTGAAGTGGGAAGGCCCTGCTCAGGTACATGCCAATGGATGTTAACTGGTTATATACATTACAGTGAAACGTTGGCTGGGTTAGCGCCCTATAGCACTGCTGGCTCACGCGGGCCCGAAGGGTATTTCGCCGTGTGGTGTTAATGCAGCAGTGTGGTTTGATTTGGAATCTCTCTCTCTCCCTCCAAAGATAGACCACGGTGGGGGACTGCCGTGTAGCATGCAGCAAGCCTGAAATGCCTTCCAGATGTTACAAGGCAGCACAGCCAGATCTCTCCTACTGCCAGATTAATCAAATCACCTCGGAGTCGCTGGCTCTAAAAGACTTAGTCTCTTTGCACTCTTCGAGCTGGGGAGTGTGACTTATTTCTGACTTAAGGGAAAGACTCAAGACGCTACTAGCCTCAGTGTCCATCATGCTTACACTCAGTGAAGGGGCTGATCCTAGAAGCTGATGAGTGCTCTCAGCTCCAGCTGGAGCCAAATGGGGGTGGCGGACCTTGCAGAATTGGGCCCAGTGGCCGCAAGACTCATCGTAACAAAGGAAATGGGGAAACAAAAGTTTCACTTCCCCCAAGCTCTTTCACTAAGGCCATTCTAAAGATTTGGTCTTTTATGTGTTGGTATAATGGGGCCCTCATATCAGCTGGGGCTTTGGACACTTACCATAATGTTTACCACTAATAACTTAAGCTTAGTGGACTCCCTTCCCCTGCTGCTGGATGGTTCCTCCTCGATATTAGTGCATCTATTTATTTTCTGTACCTTTTCCAAGAGAGTGTTCCAGTGTGGTAATGGATCAATCTCAGCAAGTTAGTGAGGGAGGCATCTCAAAGTCCCCTCTACATGAAATGCAGACTCCAGCCTAGAGTTGAAGAACGGTGAACATCATCGGCTGGTGTGAAAGAGAAGCTATGCACGTACGCTGCCCTGCTCCTAGAAAGGGGTGAATTTCACCCCTGTGCTGGGGCCATCACAGGGTTGATGCAGTACTTATGAGGCTCATCAACTCTTAAGAGTCTGGACCATCCGGAGTCAGATGGAAACGAGAGTCTCAGACCTATGGCTGTGAAGGGTTCTGTCATGTGCCTGCCACTCGCCAAGCTGACAGGTCAGCAGGACGGACAGGATCTCCTGCTGAAATTCCCCATGAGAACACAAGGCCCTTTGAATGCTGCTGGCTGGCTGGACTTTACATGGCACCATCAGTGCCATCTGGGGGCTAAAACACAACCTTGTCCAGGGCTAAAATTAGAGCTGCCTTTTCTTGCACAGATTGGCGGTGGCTCCAGGTGAGGATGGATTGCTTTGGCTTTGCAAAGTCAGACCAAAGTCCCACAGCAAAACCCACGAGGACAGGAGAGAAGAGAGTGCTTTGGGTGATCTTTACAAATAACTGTTCATATTTCTAAATACAGATCAATAAAGCCAGCCTCTGCTCCATTTGTCTGTGCAGAGGGCAGCAGCTTCTGCGGCTACGTCTACACTACGAGCTGGGGGAGTGGTTCCCTGGCTCGTGTGCTCTCTCATTAAGCTCAGGAGCAGAAATAGCCACGTAGCCACAGTGGCCAGGTAATGGCAGCATGGCTGAGCCAGGCCGAGTACCTAAGCCAGTGGGTACGTACTCGGTACAGCTCAGCCGTGATTCTACCTGTGCTATACGGCTATTTACACGCACACTAGCCCGATGAGAGCAAGAGCTAGTGTGAACATAAGCAGGAGAATCACACCCCGAGCTCGCAGTGTAGATGTAGTCTAAGATGCTGCATTAAGGAGTTAACTATGCTCAATTTGAAATTAAAGGGCAGCAGGAGGCAGAGTGGGTTGAAAAAAATGTGATGAATTTTCCCCCCCATCGAAGTACTGTTGCATTCAGATCAAAACGTTTCATGGAAATGTATCGCTTTTGATGACAGTTTTGTTGGGACGGCATCTCACATCCGGGCACTAATAGGGTTAAAGCTTCACAGTGTCTGTAACTATGTCCACCAAGCTGAGTTACGGGTAGGGGAGAAGAATTGGAGCAATACCCTTCCAGCTCTTTTCAAAGGGGATTTAGTTCTGGTGAACTAACAGCCCTGGCACAAATTAGCGCTTGACAAGCCCCTGGCTGATTCCCTTTGTGGTGAGGAACCCTCAGGCAGCATCGAGCTGCTCTGGCAGCTGGGTGCTATTCTGAAAGGTCGCTGGTGTACGTAATACAGCAAGGTTCCTCCGTTCCTTGAAGGCACTTATAGAGTTCCCGATAGCATCTTAGCACCTCAGAATCTTAGGTATTTAGCTTCTCAGACCGCCCCCCGTGAGGCAGGGCTGTGCTATTAACCCCATTGTACAGATGAGGACCTGAGGTACAGAGACACCAAATAACTCACCCAAGGTCACATAGGCAATTTGTGGCAGAGCAGGAATTAAACCTAAGCCTCTGGCTATCCCCCCAACCACCGCACCAGCCTTCTCCTCTCCCTCAGTCTCTCACAGCTGCATCGACACTGCAATCCTGGCTGTTTCTCCTGATCAGTCCAAGCTGCTGACCTTCACTGATAACCTTGGAAATGCCCCCTGCTCTCTGCCTGGGGCCTGGAGAGATGAAGAGCCGGGGAGGAGAGAGGTGTGAATGGGAAAGAAGTTGACTTTTAACCCCCCCCGCCACAATTCACTTTCCTTCTAATAGGCACCGAGCGACAGTCCAGCACCAGACAATTTCCTTCTCCCCAACACTCATTCATCTTATTTCTGCTGCCTGGATTCAGCCTTGGAGAGACACCCGTTAGCTGTGGTTACCCCAGCAGCCTCTGTCCCCCAACAGCACCCAGACACAACAGGGATGGGTGTGCTGGTAAGGGAAGTAGAAAGACCCCCCCTGCCTCTGAACGACAGAAGAAAGCTGTCAAACAGACCCGCTTGTGTGGCACGTGTTCAATCTAGCGATGGCTATGGAGATACAGCCGCCAACCAAAGCCTGGCCTACACCAGGAAATGAGGTCGGTATAACTATGTCACTCGGGAGTGTGAAAAATCCACCCCCTGAGCGGCGCAGTTAAACTGCCCTGACCCCCAGTGTAGACAGCATCAGACTGATGGGAGAATTCTCCCGTCGTCCTAGCTACAGCCTCTCGGGGAGGAGGCGTACCTACACCGACGACAGCCTTGCACCAGGGTTGTCCCGGCCCGGCCCACCACACTGCATCAGTAGCCTTCCATGTGAATATAGGGGCTAAAATCCACCCTTGTGAGCTAGCTGCTGCTGACCCCCGGCGCTCCCACCCAGGTGCTAAGTGTGGCCAGTGGTGCCACTGTGGCTGAGCTGGTGTTGCCAGCCACGGGCAGGACCGGCTCCAGGCACCAGCAAAGCCATCACGTGCGTGGGGTGGCACAATTCCCGCGGCGGCATTCCGGCCCCCCCCTTTTTTTTTTTTTTCTTTTTTTGCTTGGGCAGTTGCGCTCTCGGAGCTTGAGGCAGCAAAAAACCTCGAGCCGGCCCTGGCCACTGGTCCGGTTGGAAAATGGAGACAGATCTGTTCCTGTTTCTTCTCCAACACCTTTTGGACCGGGCTTTCCCAGCCAGCTTTGGTCTCGTTATTGGGCTCGCTGTGGGGAATTCCACAGCCACGGTTACGCTGGTGAGACGAAATGGTCCCTTCTGGCCTTGACATCCATGGCTATTGATGCAAAAATGACGGAAGCCAGGGCCCTGGGTCTCCAGGCAAGCTGCCCAGTTTGGGGGAGGGGGGCTCCAGCTGTAGAAGCTCAGCCTCTGATCAGAAGCTCTGTCTCCCCAGGTCCCAGGACAGAGGACGGCATGGGAGGCGTTATCTGGGAAACGTCTCTGCACTCTGTCACTGCCCCGACAAAGAAGACCCACAATACTGATGAAGCAGCTAATGCTGCCCTTATCGGAGCCGCTGCTGGGGCCCTGATGATAAAAAGGCCATCAAGGAGGGAGGCAAAAATCCATCTCTAAACAACAGAGCACTCAGGGCCCGCCACAGCCAGGGACAACGCTCTTCCTGGGGGTCAGCGCTAATTTCTCTGGGGCGTGCAGCTTCCGAGCTCCATAGTGACACCTGCTGGAACAGGCCAGCACATGCCCCAGATGCCTATGAAGTTAATTTCCCCAGATGAGAAGCTTGTCTCTCTCCCAACAAAAGTTGGTGCAATCAACGATATTACCTAACCCACCTTGTGTCACCAAAATCCTGGGAGCGACCTGGCTACAACAACACTGCACCCAAGACTGAAACAGACACTTGTCCATGGAATCAGCTGCAGTGTTTGCCCAGGTACCTAGTCTCTCTCTCCCTCTCCCCGTTTCCAAGTGGTGCACATTAGAGTCTCATCACAGGGGATCGGCTGCTAAAGCAGGGGACACAAAGTGCATTGTCCTAATTGCAGAAGGAGGAGGTTTCCCAAACCTCACTTCCGCTCCCACTTTTGTGTTGCTGAGCGCTGAGAGCTGTTCCCCTTCTTTGCATTCTCCCTCCTCTTTTCCCCCTCCTTTCTTCTGCCTGGGCAGAACTCCAGAACCATCGCAGGGAAATTCAGACACGACTGACTTCCCATAATCAGGACTGGCCTTAGGGTTAGGCCATGTGGGCAACCACCCAGGGCGCCCTACTCAGGGGGGGTGTCGTCCGAGTGCTGCAAGCTGGTGGGCCTGGGCTGCTGGAGTGGCGGTGAGTGCGGGTGAGCCCGGGGTTGGAGCCCCTGGCCAGCTGGGCAGGCAATGCAAGCAGCAGGGCTCATCCCTGCCGAACCAGCGGGCCAGCCCCTGGTCTCCCCTTCCCGTGGGCACTGGCAGTGGCTATGCACTCGCTCTCCTCCTGCTAGGTGGTCAAGGGGTGTATAGCCAGGGGAACCCCTGGGCACAGACACTCCTCCCTGTGCAGCCCGGCCGCTGTTCTCAAACTCAAAGAAAGGGTGCCAAAATACAAGTTTGCCCACGGTGCCATTTTCCCTGATGCCGGCCCCACCCGTACCCTATGTGGCACTGGAAGTATAAGCCCTGTGGGCTGGAGATGCCACTGCAAATAGATGTCAGCTTCCAACCTTCCTTTCTTAAGCAGATTCTCTGCAACAGGTCCAGAGGAGAGCAAGCAGCAGGTTGTTAATTAGATGAAAATAAAGATTCAGAGTTGTACTTAGAACTGCAGGGTGCCTTGAAAGAGATGGGAAGAACAAAGACCAGGACAGAGACAGAATTTTGCTCGTATTTTTTTCCTGTGGGTGAATTTAAGGGGCAGGGAAATGAGAGGCTAATTGCATTGTACAAGAGCCAACCACATGGCAGATGAGTGCCGGGACCCCATGCATCTGTGACACCAGCCCTGGGTTTCTCCTGAGCACACCCGACAATCATGCTGGATGGTCTGATAGTTTGATAGAGGTGCCTAAGTAAGCCCGTCCTATGCTCAGCCAATGAGAGCTGCTCTGATGATGCAATGATTTGAACTGGTGTTTCATTGGTTGAGCGAGTTGCCACTCCGTACCTTGCGAGTGGACTTTCTCTGGTGCTATCTAGAATTGAACTGGTTGCTTTTCACTTTGCTCATGCCAGTCCGTTCAGCTAAGCTTTCTTCCAAGGCACTTATTTTCCTGATTCCTCTCTGGACTCGCTCTGCTTTACTCCAAGAACAACAACTTTGTGATGTGACTTAACATCCACCATTGGGCTCACCAAACTCGCGTGCACCTGGGACCTAAGCCAGAGTTTGAAACCTAGTTTGTTGTATTAACCCTTGGAAAGAGAGAGACTTTCCAGGGTACCCATCACAAAGGCTTTCAGAGCCTCTGAGTAGGAAGGAACCGGTGACGTGACCAGTATATCACATCCATGGTATTGTCAATCTGAAAGGAAGACATTCTCCTGAACAAGTTGCTCTGGTACCCAGATAATAGAGAGCTGCCCATGCAGGTCGGCACAGCTGTGTGCCCATCATCTTGACAGAAAACCACCCGCTATGGGAGTGATCATTAAGGCAATAGCAAGTGTTTTAGGCCTTATCGCTACCATCTGTGTTCTGTCAACGGCTTTCCTCCTCTCCCTTTATGGCTATAGTGACGTGTAGAGTTAATCCTCGCCATCTGTAGCGCATATTACAATGCCTGCAGCCCAGCCAAGAGTCATAGGCAGCAAGCTCTCCCGCCTCTCTCATGCCGCCGTGAAGGATACGCTGCTGGACTGGAGCTGCAATGCCCAAGCAGTAGCTTCCAGCCTTCCCAAGGCTGTTGCTGCCTATTTCCAGCTGATGGAGGAGAGCTAGGCAAAGTGTAGATCCATAGATCCATTCAGACCCCTTAGGAAGGGCCCCATCTCTTAAGGGCAACCCTTGAGAGCTCCGTCTTAGAAGAAACTATTATTCATCATGCCTCATCTTTATATTCCCCTGGAGGCATTTTAATCAACCGATTTCATTAGGATCAGAAAGGGGCTCAACTTACCGCCTAATTTCCTGTTCCAGCTCATTGGAGAGAGACGTTTTTAGAGCTGGGGGAGATCTGTGGCAAAGTGTGTGGGGAGGGGGGTGTGTCTTGTCAGTTTACACTGTAAACCATTTGGGTGCATTATGTGTCTATAAGCACCTAGCACAATAGGACTTTCATCCTGCTTGGGGCCTCTGGGTGCTACACAGTAAATATAATAATAGATCAGATCTTGAACTGATTCCTGTTTTTATTCATTCCCATCACCAGAGCCCTTTACCTTTATTATATTCAGTAGCCAAGGCCCCTAACATTAATAATGGCAGCCAGCACACAGAGAGTAAGAAAGGTGCCCAGACCATGATACTTTGCTCTCTTCTATTTTGTTCCCTCTGGTAACCCCAATGCCCTCTGCACATGTGGGTTTCACAGCTCCCCTGCGAGGGGGCTAAGCATCATTATCCCCATTTTACAGATGGGCAACCCGAGGGACAGGGAGATGAGGTGATTTGCCGATGTTGCCTTAATGATCACTCCTGGCTCCCAGTCCATTGCTATAACCACTAGATATCACTACAGTAGAGTCCCCTGTGCCCCTGGGGTATGATGCTGTCACACACCATTGGGTTAGGTGCAGGTTGAAGCGGGATGGAAAAGCAGGGGGTGGGGTGAGCCCCAATCCAGCTCTGCTCCACATATGCTCTCACCTTCCAACATGGCCCATCTGGGCCTTTGGCCTGGAAGCTTGCTCTGGTGCCGTTCCTGTGGTGCGGAGCCAGGGCTCCAGGGCACTCAGTCCAGCACCTTTCACCACTCGGGGAATTGGGGGCTGAATTCCACCTTCCCCGGGGACAAAGCAGCCACGTCACTTGCGCTGTTCCCTCCTCTAGCTGCTGTCCGTAGTGCCCAGCTCCGAATGGCCAAGATTGTCTCAGGCCTGGCCACACACTGGGTATGGAAGAATTCAGAGCAGGGGCCTGGGGCTCATTTAATCCATTCCTGGTGCTCATGCTAGGGATGGGACAGCGAGGTTAAGATGGCTTTCAGCCACCTTTGCCCTCCCTGTATTCTGGAGCTGGTAGGGGGCAGGGGCTCTCTGGCCCCTGAGGTACGTTAGAGCAGCCTCCTTAACTGTCGAGATGGTCCCTGCCTGCACTGAGTGTATCTAACCCTGCAAACTGGGTTCTACCATTAGCCTCCTCCTGGGCGCGGAAGGACCAAAGCGAGATGGGCCCTGCAGTCTCCGTGAGTGGCCCCCCGTCCAGATGGTGAAGGTGGAGTCGGACACGCTGCATCACAAGAGACCCAGGAGCTTGGCTCGCAGGGCACACCTAGGATGGAAGGTGCTTAAGAAGAATGGGGACGATGGCCCAATGGTCCGTGTGCTATGCTGGGAATGACAAGACATGGGTGCAATGTCCTGGTCCATCACAGACTTCCTGTGTGACCTTAGGCAAGTCACTTAGCTTCCCTGTGCCTCAGTTCCCCCATCTATAAAATGGTGATGCTAACACTGCCCTACCTCACAGGGTTGTTAGGAGACAATCAGATGGGACAGGAGCTTTACAGGTACTTATGACAGAGTCGAAGAACCTGCAGTTCCCTTTGACTTCAGTAGGAGTTTGGCGATGCCCTGCACCTCTGGCAAATATCAGACTTTTAAGTCTATTTCAGTCAATTTCACACTTTCAGGTTCTCATGCCCTAGCACAATGCTGCAATGTTTGGGCTGCAAAATACAGCAGGGAACATGCTTATTTTAAAAGGGTTCTCTTGGCATTGTTTTTAGTCACGAAGACAGTTCCATTCAGAGTAGCTTTTGCAAAACCTTTTTTAAAAGTCTGTAGAAAACCTAAATATTGGGGGCTAGCTCCTCATGTGATGTTGATCAGTGTAGCTTCAATACCTGCTGGGGATATGGCCCTGGGTCTAAACTATCCAGCATGGTCATTGCATTTGAGTTTGACTACTTCACTTTAAAAACCCTCCACACGCTTTGACTCCTGGCTTTGATTCTGGGTTTTGAACGAGGTTATTACTTTTCCGGGCTCAGCCATGTGTTACTGTTTATTTGCGTTGCAAACCAGTACAATCTTCGGATAAGGATACATTATGTTTGCATGTGAGCTGCAAATTTGATTTTAATTTGGTGAGTATGAGTCCCAGGGGCCTCTCAGATGTATTATAAATAGTCACTGGATCTGAAAGAACTCTAAGCCACCGTGCACTTTAATCTAAGCCTGGCTCTGAGGCAGTGGGGGGCAAGGCAAGAAGTGGGAGGGACAGCCATGGGGAAAAAGGACAGAGAGGTGTTAGCAAAGGGACAGAAGGGAAACGATGCAAAGAGAAGGAATGATCATAGAATCATAGAATCATAGAATATCAGGGTTGGAAGGGACCCCTGAAGGTCATCTAGTCCAACCCCCCGCTCGAAGCAGGACCAATTCCCAGTTAAATCATCCCAGCCAGGGCTTTGTCAAGCCTGACCTTAAAAACCTCTAAGGAAGGAGATTCTACCACCTCCCTAGGTAACGCATTCCAGTGTTTCACCACCCTCTTAGTGAAAAAGTTTTTCCTAATATCCAATCTAAACTTCCCCCACTGCAACTTGATGTTCCCACCACTAGAAAATGTCCTAGGAAACCCTGCGGGGGCAGGGAGATGGATTAGATCATTTTCTCCATGTGAAACTTAGGACTGGATCTTCAACTGAGGTAAATCAATATAGTTCTGTTGACTTCTGTAGAACGATCACCCATATACCCCTGCTGGGGATCTGGCCCATTGCATCTGATCCAAATATGTCTGCAGAAAGCAAGGCATTTTCCCCAATGATTTCTGCAAAATTGTACCCCACCTACAAGCTAGTGAATAAAGAAAAGGAGTACTTGTGGCACCTTAGAGACTAACCAATTTATTTGAGCATGTTAGTCTCTAAGGTTAGTCTCTAAGGTGCCACAAGTACTCCTTTTCTTTTTGCGAATACAGACTAACACGGCTGTTACTCTGAAGCTAGTGAATGTGTCTCTCCCCTAGGCTAGCCCGTTCTTTCACCCCAACAGCTGTCTCACACCAGATCTTTCTTTCCAGGGCATCTCTCAAGAATTTCTGGCTACCTGCTTCCCCCTAGTGTGCAGTTCCAACACACAGCAGGAGTCTGGGAATTTTTGCCCATTTTGCCAGGCAGGCAGCTGCTTTTCACGGGCAGTGGGCATGATTCTGAGTCCCTTACGCCTTTGGCAGTGGAGGTCAGGGTTAGGTGCACAAGGAAGACAGCACTGGGCCTAATGTTTACAATCAGAGCACTGGCAGTTCAAACAGACACCCCCTATTAGCTCATGTCTCATTGACTCTTGGCTTCACCTGTTTTAGGCTGCTAGACCCAGATCCTCAAAGGTCCTTAGGCTCCTAACTGAGGATCTGAGCCCTAGGTCTCATGCAGACCTAATGAGCTGGGAGCTTTCATGCAGCAAGGAGTGGCTGGGCTGTGACACCTGCATGGCAAAGGAGACCCAGACTAAAGAAACGTGGCACAGCCCAAGTTGGGGTCACCCAACCAGTCCCCACTGGTTCCAGAAATGACAGAAGGGATTCCAGGGTGATTTAGTCCAACTTGAGGACAGCTGATGGGCCAATCTCTTTCTGCTTTCAGACACAGGTTTGTAATTGTAGGATCCCCTGGGAGAGCTCAGGGGAGCTGCCTTCGGTGCAAGTGTACAGGAGAGAGAGACCGTTGGCATTCGGTATTTGTATTGCGATAGCATCTGAGAGCCCCAGTCAGACACAAGGACCCCGAGGGGCTTGGGGCTATACAAGCCCAGAACAAAAATCTAGCCCCTGCCCTAAAGAGTCCACCGTCAGCATGGCACTGACAAGTCACTCGATCTACTGGGATCTGAGTTCTGGGAAAGAGACATGGAGGCTGCCGTCAACTTCAGGAGCCCTGGCTGCATTAGGCTACAGTTTCCACCAATGCAACTCCACCTGGCGCAGTGCGACAGCTGCCATTCTGGCAACACGCCAGGGATGGAAAGAGGGATTTCCAGAGCTAAAAGCAGGAGCAGCTATAGCTTGAGCTAAGGAATCAAGGCTCCCTAACTGTGGCAGTAACAGACTCACATTCTCTGTGGGGATCAGCCACAGAGGAGAATGCATAACACCCACTTGCTAGTGAGTTATAATAGCAGCCCAGGGAGCCTCATCGTAGACGAGCCCTGCCTTGAGCAGCATTAGTCCAAAGCGGGCTTAAAATGCCGGCGGCTGCCCGGAGGTCTGTCTACATTAGCACTTGTTACCACTTATGAACCTGCACTGTGGAGAACAAGAGTAGGAAATTTGGAGCAAAGGAGAGCCTAGTGCAGACGCCACCCAGAAAGATTGGGCAGAGCTCTGTATGGCCATGGTATTGGTGGCCATTAGATGGCAGTGTAGCTTAAACAATGATTGTGCACGGCCAAGGATGGATTTGAAAGTTTCTGGTGTCTCAGTTTCCTGCCCCACCTGAACAAGCTCAAAAAAATCTCCCCATCCTGCCTATCGCAGAGCTGCTCTGGGGAGCTGCCCGGAGAAACTTTTCAAACTGAAGACCACAGTTTTGAAGCAGCTCTCTCATCTTTTAAATCCAGGAGTGTCTCTGATATTTTACATATCACCTTAACCACAGGAACAAGAGCTTACTGGCTGAGTAGGAAGTGTTAGCTAGTGGTCTGCACAACAGACTGGGATGCAGGATGCCTGGCTTCTATTCCCATCTCTGGTCACCACTGGGTGACCTTGGGCAAGTTACTTTCACTGCTCTGTGCCTCGGTTTCCCCATCTAAGTCATTATAATAATTGGTGTCTAAGGATTCCAAAGCTCTTCGCATGACACAGTTACAACAGAAATGCAGCAGCCACCACTGGAGTGGAGGAGGGCAACAATGAGCCATGGAGCACGTTGCTCAGCACTGGAGTTGGGACACGTTTAGCCAAGGGCTCCTGTTGATTCAGTTCCTGGAGCTGAAGGCCAGACTATAGCTGCCTGTCGCAGGAGTCAGGATGGGGAATACCTGGAGGCACCAAAAAGGAGCAGGCCCCTGTTTCCAGAAAGCATTTTTTCTGCCTAGCAATCGAGTGCTTCTCCCCACCCCGCACCGCAAATCTTCTCCTAAAGCCAGAGTGGTGGGGATTAGTCCAGGAGGAGGCTAACGGCACTGACTCTCGGTAACGCTGATCCACGGTAACACGCCTGTCTGATTTCCATCCCTCCAAAGTCCCCATCTGTGAGTTGGGAGCCCGTTTGGAAGGAAAAGGGGCTGGAGTTTCCTCTGCACTTCTGCTTGAATTAAATATGGGTGAAGTATCAGCTAAGATCTAGGTGCAAAGCAGGGTTGGGTGCGGGGGCCAGGATCTCTTTCCCGTCACCTCTGGTACTTCCATCACCCCATTGACATTCAGTTGGCAGGACCAATGGAGGTGTTAGCATATAGCGCTCCCCTCGCCACCTGACACACGCATCAGAACAGCAGGTGCTTTCCCCCTGCACCATCCATTGGCACAGCCAGTGCCCCTAGCTGCATAACGCCACCTGTTCCAGGGCTAGGTTATTCCATAACTGTCCAGGGTGGAATTTCCTCCACCTTCCTCTGAAGCAGCTGGTGCTGGCCACTGTCAGAGACAGGCCACTGGGCTAGATGGACCACTGGTCAGATCTAGCAAGGCTGTTCCTACAGACATGTGGGGACAATTCAGTGTCACAGCCTATCCCTCAATAGACCCAGCTTGCTTGGCAGCCATGTGGTTATTAAGGAACAGAGTAACTTGGCAGGATTTGTCTTTTCCATTGAGGGGGGCTTAGCTGGGGCATCCACCAGACGGGCTCAGCCTATAAAAGTGGTGTTTATTTACGTTGACTTGAAATGTGCTGAAATGGAAGTAGAGAATGGGGGAGGAGTAGGGGTTGCCTTACATTTAGGCTGGACAATAGTGAGACCCGGTAAATTGTGGGTGAACGGAAGTGAGATAGCTAAGATGCAAGTTAGAGATAAGTGAAGACATCTCCCCAGGACATGTTGTAAACATGCTTGGTTCTACCTGGTTTTCATAAGAGTTTTCAACAAAATGTGAATGTTGAGGATACATGCTCTCTATGTTGATAGTTATTGGAATGGCATTTATGCTGCTGATAACTAAGGTGAGGGTTAATATTAAACAGCTAACAAGGGAGTAAAAGGTATTTTACTGAGGGTAACAGAAATATATATATGGTAAAAGGCAGGCTTACTGCTAATTAATTAGGGGATTCTATTATAAAGGATTATAACGAGGGTCGTACACTAATTTAGATTGGCACACTCATCCGCCATCGAGGTACCGCTAGAGAAAGGATTCTATTCTCATTCTTCCATCCAGAGAGTGACCCCCGGTGCCCCGTTCACCTTGGAAGGGGAGTGCAAAATGCAGCATGAGATTAGGTTGCGATGCCTGCTTGCTTTAACGAATTCTCTTATTTTAAATAAAGTCTTCCGGCCTGTCGTTCATTGTGTCATTCACAGTCCGCCACTAAATGAAACTGATTGGTAGCTGCCCCAGAGGCTAGAACCTGAAGCATTTGAATGGGTTCTTGGTATTATTGTTTATATTTAAAATATGAATTGACAATATTTAAAACAACGGTTATAACTCCCTTGCCACTTGCCCCCTACAGACCTGGTGAGACACCCCCCTCCCTGGGGGAAGCAGCTTCCCAGGACAAGGGGGGCCTGCTCCTCCCATCATTACACCAGTGTAAATCAGGAGCAACCCCACTGAAGGCAGTTGTGCTGTGTTCAGAGCCTTCTGCAGCCCTGGCTTTGGCGCACACGGTGGGGGATGGCTGCTGCCCACGGGCTGGGCAGAGAGGATTGTTGCTCTGAGGCAGTTCACAGGGGCTCAAAGTGGGCCTGGTAAAGCTCAGCTGAGTCACCCAAACCTCCTGGAAACAGCCCGTTTGACAGAACAAAAGGGGCTTTTTGATCGGGCAGGTGGGAGGAACATGACCTAAAAGTCCCGCGGAGTGACCCAGCCACCTGACCTAATTATTTTCAACCCGTCTCGAAAGCACAAGTGGCACAAAGGGGCGATTTCCCAGGCCTGCTTCACAGAGCTGGCAGGCTGGGAGGGAGCAGGCGAGGTGCGAGGAGCGCCGGCTGCTCAGCTGGGGAAGCCAAGATGGCAGCTCCGTAAAGCCAACGGCTACTTGCAGAGCGCTTGGCCTTTTCCAGTCACTCCTCGCTCGCTCTCGCCTAAACAATGCAGCAGCCGAACAAAGCAGGAGGGAGCCAGAGGCCCAAGGGGAAGTGCCGGGCGAGGGGCTCTCACCAACGCTATCTTGCTGCCACAGGAAAACAAAGGACTAATTGTGTTGCCGGGTAGGGGCTTTATCAAGCTGGAGTTGTTTTCGTTTGAAGGCGAGTAGGGATGGGGGGTAGGGCAGGGAAATGCCCAGGCGGGAATGGCTGCTTCCATCTCTGGCACCAGTGATTGACACAGTGTGGGGAAAAAGAAAAGGTTTCAGGGAAAGGTGAAAGATGACGAGATGGTTAATCCAGGATTCATAGAGTCCAAGGCCAGAAGGGACCATTGTGATTGTCTAGTCTGACCTCCTGGATAACACAGAACTTCCCCCACAATAATTCCTAGAGCAGATCTGTTAGAAAAACATCCCATCTTGATTTTAAATGGCCAGTGGTGGAGAATCCGCCATGACCCTTGGTAAGTTGTTCCAGTGGTTAATTACTGGTTTCAGAGTAACGGCCGTGTTAGTCTGTATTTGCAAAAAGAAAAGGAGTACTTGTGGCACCTTAGAGACTAACCAATTTATTTGAGCATAAGCTTTCGTGAGCTACAGCTCACTTCATCGGATGCATACTGTGGAAAGTACAGAAGACGTTTTTATACACACAAACCATGAAAAAATGGGTGATTAATTATTGTGTGTATAAAAACGTCTTCTGTACTTTCCACAGCATGCATCCGATGAAGTGAGCTGTAACTCACGAAAGCTTATGCTCAGATAAATTGTTTAGTCTCTAAGGTGCCACAAGTACTCCTTTTCTTTTTGGTTAATTACTCTCATTGTTAAAAATTTACACCTTATTTCCATTCTGAAAGTATCTAGCTTCAACTTCCAGCTATTGGTCCATGTTATACCTTTCTCTGCTAGACTGAAGAGTCTATTATTAAATATTTGTGCCCCATGTAGGTACCTATAGACTGTGATCAAGTCACCCCTTAACCTCCTCTTGAGCTAAATAGATTGAGCTCCTTGACGCATGTTTTCTAATCCTTTAAGAACATAAGAACATAAGACCGGCCCTACTGGGTCAGACCAATGGTCCATCTAGCCCAGTGTTCTGTCTTCCGACAGTGGCCAATGCCAGGTGCCCCAGAGGGAGTGAACAGAACAGGCAGGACCGGCTCCAGGCACCAGCAAAGCAGCACGTGCTTGGGGTGGCACAATTCCAGGGGCGGCGTTCCGGCCCCCCCTTTTCTTTTCCACTTGGGCAGTTGCGCTCTCGGAGCTTGGGGCGGCAAAAAACCTCGAGCCGGCCCTGAGAACCGGTCATCACCAAGGGATCCATCCCCTGTCGCCCATTTCTAGCTGCTGGCAAACAGAGGCTAGGGACACCATCCCTGCCCATCCTGGCCAATCCCTTATTCATTCTTGCGGTGCTTCTACAAACCCTCTCCAATTTTTCAACGTCTTTCTTGAAATTGGACACCAGAACTGGACACAATACTCCAGGGCCAAATGCAGAGGTAAAATAACCTCTCTACTCCTACTTGAGTTTCCCCTGTTTATGCAGCCTGGGATCGCATCAGCCTTTTTGGCTGCAGCTGGGAGCTCACATTCAGCTGTTGGACAGAGGTCTCCTCTCATAAGAGTTAACCCTCCTGGATGGCACTCTTGATTCAAAATCATTCATTATTATTTGTATTGCAATAGCACCTCAACTGAGATCAGGGGCCCATTACGTTAGGCGCTGTACATACACACAGCTGAAGATCTCACCGGCTAAATAAACAAGACAAAGGTGGAAGGGGATGCATAGATGGGAATTGACTTAACCAAGGATACCCAGCAGGCCAGTGGCAGAGCCAGGAACACAGCTCAGGTTTCCTCAGCCCCAGTCCAGTGCTGTATCCACTAGACCATACTGCCTCTGAGAAAGGTGCCTTGACACCACCTGATGGGTCTTTGCTGTGAAATGAGTTTTGTGGGTCTCTGTTTCCCCCATGGATAAGTGGCTACGTCACAGCAGTCACCATGAAAGGGAAAGGCCAAGGGTTGAATGAGCCCAGGAGACTGAACTGTCCCTCGCTGTATCAGTAATTCTCTACATTATGAGACTCGGCCCCTGATTCTTTACTGCGGCAGGTCTGGTTATTGACACCTGTGCAAAGTGGGTGTAATATAGCCTGGGTATTTGTATTCCTATAGCCCCAGGAGTTCCAGTCGTGGGCTAGGATCCCATTGTGCTAGGAGCTGTACAAACACAGCCTTTTAACCCCCATCTTGCTCAGGTGAAGATAGCTGCACAAGGTGCAGGAGGTGGAGAATTAGACCCTTTAACTCTGTAGGTTTCAGCTGTTGAGTGACATTTCAGCCTTTCAGGCTGGAGGGAAATCCAGGCAAAGGGAAGGTTGCCCTAGTGGCAGGGTTGATATGCAGGCAGTATTTACCAAGCCAAAAGCTTTGAAGTGATTTGTTTGTAGAGCAGCCCAATGGTCCTGTACAGCTCAGCTCTGACATGCAGGTCCCTCACCCACACAAAACCCCGCCTATATTATTCAGCACAGACCCAGCAAACACGGTGTGACCAACATTGCCTGCTTTCAGCAGATGGCACACAGCGGAGTCCATGTCGCAATCATGCATGAGTAAATAAAGACAGAGAGAAATATGGGGTATGTAGCTTCTGTAACTTGTGATGCTTTTTCTTCTCTGTCTACTGCACCTTTACATTTCTAAGAACTCTTCCTTAGTTCAGAGCTCATCAGCCATTTTGTCCTCAGAATGGCGGGAGCATATTCCAAGGACAGAGACACCACCGTGCCCTTTCCTGGAGACTTTACTTTTGCTCCTTCCTCTTGTTTTCCTTAATCAGATGCTTTGCTCAATGTACAGAAATAGCACAAGAAACTGGCTTCCTCACGTCTAACGGGAATACCAAATCCGTAACTTTCTTAAAACCATCGCCACACCAGACCTCCACTCAAGGTGTGGTAAAGTTGGGCCCAAAAACTCTGGTCTCGACAGGACCTAAAGAACAATCCCTGTTCCAAAGAACTTGCTATCTCAGTAGCCAAAGGAAGATTATACCCAGTTTACAGTGGGCAAAGTGACGCCATCAGTGACTGAACGATTCTCAAGGTCTGTATGCAGTGAGGAATCTGTATTCCCCTCCCAGATCTCCTGCATCCTTGTTTAGTGCCTTAACCACAAGATTGTCTTTCCTCTGCTCAAATGATGCCCCTTTGAATACCCTAGCTAGCTTCACAAGGCACATATACCTTTCTCCCCATCTATAAGGTATGCCCAATCCTGTCCTTCACCATAGGACCATTTGCTGACAGGGCTCTTCTGTAGCTTTAAGATGCTGCCAGAACATGTAACATGTTGCTCTTCCCCTCCTCCACTGATCTTCTGAAGTCAACTTAGCGGAGAGT